>NC_050590.1:23502057-23824729 GCF_013368585.1 Megalops cyprinoides | reverse complement strand
GCATGAAATCCTATTTTTTATAGGAGAGGATTATACTTTTCTTACCCAAGACTGGTTTAAGACTATGCTACTGATACATATGTTCTGAAATAACAGCCAAATAAAATGATTTCTAGATGTGCAAGCCTCTACTGCAATCATTAAAATTAAAATGAACTTTAAATGATAAAAGAAAGGGAAAAAAAAAATCCATTAAGTAGTTGTTGGCCCTTTGATTACTTTTCCATTAGCTAGATGTTATCCTTTTCCCAGGTAGACAGAAGTATGTTTTATTGTCCTGCCCATATTTGCCTACATTTAAGACTGGATGCTAAAATAAGACTAAGGTTTGTGCTCTGAATTGTTTATGTAAAATGATTTCTAGCATATCTGCACAGAATTATACACTGACTGCAAACATACCACATGGATACTTGTTGCTCAACCTGAAAGCTACATACTTTCAGGCTCAAGACGTTTACCCTAAGTGTATGAGGTGGAGTCTGTTTGGGCTTGCTGGCTTTATCCCCAAGAATTGAGAGAATGAGAATTCCACTACTGGTGTCTAGGTGATCCTTGAAAACAGAGAGAATCCTAGGAATATTTATGTCATGTTAAAAACCTTTCAATTCCCCCTTTTTAAAACACAGACATGGAAAAGTAACAGCAGTGTGATCAGCAGTTACTTTTTTGTATGGTACAGGACATGAAAAACAGTGGTGATAAACTGCCTATTACCCAGCCCTGGTGGGTGACAAAGCCATGAACACCCACCCTCTGACCATTTTCCACATTGATATCCATACTCATATTTGAACTTATATTTTTCTTCCCTCATTCATAACCTCTTTAGTGTCAAAGGGAGGATTGGTGCATCCTTTACTGATAACAACTTAACTGCATCTGGAGAGTTGCGAGGAGGTGCTGATTTGCAGTAACCCAGAGTCATAGCTGATGCAATCCCATTCTACCCCAGCAAAACAAAAAAAAAATTGTGTCATGCAGACATCCTGTCCATAAACTTCCCCTCCAGCCTCCTGGTTAGTACTATGCTTTGGCCTGCAACTATCAGGTCTGAATAATAATAATAATAATAATAATAATAATAATGAAACAGATAAAGACACTATTTACTGACAAAGCTAGAAACTTGAAAACAAACATGTACAGCCTGAAAAATGTATATTTCGCAGCATAATCACTGCCCTAAAGAAGTATGAACACAGGGTTTAAAAAGAAGAACTGACTTGAAAAATAATTTCAATACACTTCCATAATACCTTCTATATTTACTGGAGGAGAAGCTGCACTTGATCTTGTTGGATCCGCTTAGCACAATGAATAAAACACGTAATCACGTTCTACCAAAGGGGATTTATCTTAATGCCTGCTGATACATTTCAATAGTCATATTAGTATGTTTGAGAGAGGCCCTTACTCTACAGGGCTGCTCTCTGTAGAACAATTTGTGCATTAAAAACATTCTACACCCAATCTGGGGGCAGAAATGCCAGCTTTTATTTATATAGCTTGCTCCACATAACCTTGCTGGTATACAACATTTTGCACAGCCCCTATTCCCTCTCCCTGACAATTTCCTTAGTAAGCAATCCCTCCACGATAAACTTCAGTGTTATTAAAACTTTTTTTGACCTTTTCACACCAGTTCATTTCATCACCTGCTGTTTGACAAGGGCTTTTTAACCACACTACAAAAATGGGTGAGAGGTTTAAGTACTATGTAAAAGAACAGTAATATTCAATGATTTTGCAGCTGCAGATCAGGGATGTTAAGGCTATAATTTACTTGAAGTTTCAGAACTGACTCCTCAGAGGATAAACTGCTGCACAGAACATTGCTGGGAGAGAAACAATGTTGTAATATTCAGTGAGGCATCCCAGCAGAGTGATGATAAAATGGATTAGTCAGTTACCTCAGACTTCATGTACACTGTGTCTTCAATGCTGATGGAACTACAGTAGTACAGATGAAGTGGCAATCTCAATATGAAGAAGGCTCCTACAAAATATACCTCAAGAAATATCAAATATGGATGCATTTGTATGTGTCACACACACACACACATACAAAGGGAGACAAACTAAAGCTCGCAGTACTTATTAACCAGAACCGCAGGTCTTGTCAGCTAAAAAAGATATATAATAGAATTTCAGAAATAAAACACATGGACAAAGCAGAAAGGCCTCAAACACATCTTTCATTTTTAAGAGAATGCCAACTTGCTAATATTTTGTGAGTCAATTTCCAGTATATGTCTGAGCACTCAATTCATATCAATCATGATCTCCATGAGAAAGATGCTGCATAAAAACTGCGAAATAATAAGAGAATCAAGGCTGGCTCTTAAGAAACATGTAAAAAAAATTGAATAGCATTTGTGATTGAAATCATCTCCATGCAATGGAAGTGTTATGGATGAAAAGCATTTTCACCACACAGGCTATAAAATGGCATAGACATAAACTTAGCTCAAGCATTCATTCTAACAAGCCCTGACACCCAACACAAATGTGGTAATTAAAGGCTATGGGGTGCTGTAAAATAAACATTGGATCTGTTTTGGAGAGCAGACTTCCAGAGGACTGTACCAGACTATACCAGAAGGTATAATTACAAGTGCTTTGATTTAAATTACACATAAACACATACAAGCACAACAAAAACTGTAATTGTGGGTGGTGGGCAAATTACTATCTACTGAAGCTTTGCTTCATTAAATAAAAGCAAATAGAAGCAAAGCCCTTTCCCACTGTTTCTATATGAAAATGCAAAAAAGGGGCCATGCTAAATCAAAAAATCAAATACAGATAGGATACAGACAATGGGTGAATTTAACTGTCATTATGAATCTCTTGTTATTCTTGTGTAATTATTTAATGCTTGTGGTTGTGAAATAGAGAACTGGGGTTGGTATCACAAATCCTTACAAGTCTGCTTGGCTTCACGATTCTCGATTTTCATGAAGTATTTGCTGTAACCAGCAACACACAAAAACAATCATAGAACTGGGCAGTCAGAATTGTACAATTCTTATGTTAACACAACAAGACCTTCTATAGCAAAATATCTATTATGATGTTTCTCCTGGTCAAAATACTAAAGGCAACAGTCTTGATATTGTACAAATTGATGTCAAATACAATAATTACACAAAAACAAAATAAACTCTAACTATGAGAATATTCATCCATGGACATTCATCCCATCTAAGCTATCGCTTTGCTTATATTTGTCATTTTTATCAATGTAAGTGCTAGGCTATATATAAACCTTGTATTTTTGGAAATAAATCTGAGGTGTTTAGCAGGCACTGGTTTTGTGCCTCATCTCTTCAGGAAATAAATTCTGATAATCTCCACAAAATATCCTGTTTGTGAGATATCTCTAAATTACTTATTTTTATTTACTTATATATAAATTTACTTATTTTTTATTTTTATTACTTATTACTACTTATTTTCCTCCATGTAAACTGATGAGGACAACACAGTGTAATCACCAGTCCATGCTGGACTGTGTAGCACTGTATTCTCTGCACAGGAGGAACTCAGCACTTTACAGACCTCTTCAACTAGTGCAACTTAAGTTCAGTTGATATGTCTTTGGTTTATAAATACTTCCTAAAACAGCATTTTCAGTAACTTCAGGCAAGAAGATGTTCCGAAACATCATTGCTAAAATAGTACTAATTAGTAAAATAAACATGGTAATTGTCTCCGTATAAAATATCTGTACATTCTGAAGCGGCTGAGTCAATCTTGTAAATCTTGTTTAACAAAATTCATCTAGTCAGTCTTTTCAGGCTGAGATTATTGCTCAGCTTTTTCTGATTGTTGGATAACTGGGTAACAACAAATTGCGCTCACTAGATGAACAAGCACAGAATGCCATATGAACAGAGAAAAATCACACAAACATAATGTGAGCCAAAGTTTCAATACATCATTGATTGGTTCCTGTGCTATAAGCACTCTCCTCTCTCAAACATTCTGCAGCTTTGAGAAGATTACAATCTTTGTTACATTTGTGCGTACATGCTCTTGTATTACATGGGTTTTTGGATATTAAATATTGCAAGAACACAACCGACAGGCATGGAGACATGGCAATATAATTTATCTTTGAATATGAAAAGTGAAAAATGCTATACCAATGCCACATTCCCTGGCTACTTTTCTGGAGGCTTTAAAAGCAGCTTGCACTTTACAAATGTTACCTGGGAAATGAACAGGTATGTGTGCTTAACAGGTAGCTGGAGCAGATCTTGTTACAGGTAATAGATATTAAATCAGCCACTCCCGATTAAGCAAGGGGAAAACATTTACAGTGGATGAGCTTTTCTTTATTAGCTTTACAAGCATCAGTGCACTGCTTGCCAAGAAAAGGAGAAAGGAGGTGGATGATTTCCTCTTAACAAACCATGCAATAAAAGTGGAAATCATTTCCCCCTCTGCAGTAACATTGCACTGTTACACCTCTTCTACAACTACATGTTATCTTAAGAAGCTTGATGTGAAGTTTTATCTTTATAAAAGCTGTAAATAGTGGGAGGTTTCTGAAGCATTTACGATGGAGATGAAACCCTTATGAGGGAGGAGAGGGGTTTGCTCATATTTAATGCAGCCTGTTTTGGGATATCAGTGATGTGCCCCACAATTCACATATTCTTTGTGAGAATATACTGTCATGTCAATCACATGTCACTTTGATGCTGAGCAGTACATAAAGGGCAAGAGATTTTCAAGTGTAAGCAGCCTTGTCTGAACTGGGATGCACTTTCACCACTGACATCACAAATACCTGCATAGTTTACACTAAACCCCAGGTCAGCGTAACAGGACAGTTTTCTATTAGAAAGGAATTGTACCTTCAAACAGCAGCAAGCCATAACAATAGCACAGTAAGTATACAATGATCAAGGTTCTCTCACCTAAGCTGATATACCTCTGCAAGTTTTTCGTGGTTTAGTGCAGTCCCCTGTGCTGCCGGCCAAAAGGGCTTTGCCAAAATTCACGCAAGTCCAGGCCAAATCCTAGAGAAAGAAACCCCAGGTGTGTGGAGGACTAGATCAGACGAAAGGAAAAAAGCAAACCTGCAAAAGAGGGGAGGTATAAAAAAAGCCACAGTGACACAGAACCGGTCTCAAAGCAGCACAATCCTGAGGCAACTGAAGCAAGCGTGCTGTATGAAAACAAAGAAAAATCAGGGAGGGAGGAGAAATGGGAGTAGGATTCCCCCTGGCGGAGTGCGATGGTTGCTCAGGTGCTGCTGGGAGCTGGCTCAGCAAATGGGAAGGGGGGAGAGCAGAAGGGAGGAGCTGGTAGACTGCCAAACCCGTAAGGCAGGTGGGTGAATGCTAGAGAAGACTCTGTTTCTCTCTTTCTCTCCCTCTCCCCTTTCTGTCATTCCCCTCCCCCTCCCCCTCCTCTCTGTCTCTCTCTCTAGTTTCCTTTCAGGATAAACACTGCCTCGTTACTTGAGAAAAAGAGATGGAAGTAACAACTAATAGGGCTACCACCACCCCCATGAGACTAGACTCCCTTTTAAATCTCCTCCCCATTAACCAACAGGAAGACCTTCCTCTTTACCTGATACCGCCCATTCTACAATTTCCCTGAGTTGCAGTACTTTTTCCAGACAAAACATAGTGCATACATGTATTACAAAGAGTTTAAATGGTAAGGTGGGGCTTTTTTGGTGAATCACTGCACTTTGTACTCCCACAGCCAAAATGGTGATTAGTCTAGATCATTATCTCCAGGCAACTGAATTTAATTTTGGATGAAGATCTCTAGGGAATTGCAGTAACGCAGTCACCACCCCAAAAATGTTATGCGTATTGGTTTGTTTTATTTTACCATATAAAGCCATTTGATTCTCTTTTGTGAGGCCGTGTAAGGCAAGCAAAAAAGGACCATGAGTACTGATGATGCAGTTTGCCATCGTTACCATACAGCATCAATGATGTAAAAGTGTGCTTAAGGGAATTCAGATTTTTGTTTCTCACATTCAAACCAGGGTGACCAGACGTCCCGTTTTTTCCAGGACAGCCCCGTATTTCAGTCCC
The DNA here is from genome assembly GCF_013368585.1 of Megalops cyprinoides. NCBI lineage: Eukaryota > Metazoa > Chordata > Actinopteri > Elopiformes > Megalopidae > Megalops > Megalops cyprinoides. The sequence continues at coordinate 23,818,661 of NC_050590.1, read as the reverse complement.
TTTTCACATGTCCCGACTTATTCAGAGAAAATCTTGATTTGTCCCATATTCGTACCATATTTCAATGGGTTTTCTGATTGCAGTTGCCATTATTGCAGGTTCTCATTGCATTATGCACACAGCCCTGTCTGCTCCTGCACAACGAAGGCATAAAGTACGTGGACATCTTATCAACACTAATCACATCATATTATACAAAAATCGATCTTATCCCTGCACCTCCAAGCCTGCCTGCGCAGCACGCACTCCCGATTGAAATGCTACAAGACGGCTGATTGCTACTGTAGTTCGAGGGATGGCTAAGGGCTAGCCAGATAACTATGAATTTCATTAAATATGTCACAAAAGAGAACTTGTAGCTTCAACAAAGACCTAAAAAGGGAATTTAAATTTCTCAAGAGGGATCTGTCGGTTTCCGATGCAAGCAAAATAATCTGTGTTACTTGTGGGGCTCATTTTTCCATTGCACATGGAGGCTGGAATAATATCACCCAGCATATCCACACCAAGAAACATAAGGAAGATGAGAAGAGTAAGTGTGCTACCCCAAGTGTCACAGAGTTTTTTGTGAGACAAAATTCAGAATCTGACAAATTTTATGCAAGTGAAGGACTTTTTGCGTATCGCTCAGTGGTGCACGGGCACAGTTTCCCATCTAGTGACTGCACAGCTAAATTGGGTAAATTAGGTAGAGACATTTTAGGTATTGGCTGTGCTGCTCATATTGTGCAAAACTGTCTGCAAACAGCAGCTGATTGCCTTCCAATTGACTTCCAATTTTGCTGTGAAAGTGTACAAATACTTTCATGTCTGTGGAGGAGCTGAAGGACTTCTGTCAATTCGTCCAGCTAGAGTACTCAAAATTGCTACAGCATGGCAGCACACATTTCCTCTCTCTTGGCCGAGGTGTTTATTTGCTTTAATTACTTAACTTCACCAGCATTACCGTCTGTAAGAATAGCAGTATCACTGTGAATTTAGGCTACCATGATCCGAAAGACAGCTTGTTTTGTTCGTTTATGTTTAAACTAATTCGTGAACAGATGAACACGCATAAGGCAAATTGAATTCACTAAACCAACCTCATTTAACCTAATGTAAAAATTATTTGTTTGTGCTGCAAAGTCATTAAGAAGTAGGCCTAAAGCATCCTCAACAAAAGACATAGGAAAGACACTAGCTAAAATTATGCTTGCAAAATGATTTAATTTACAAAAACCTAATTCCATTTAACATTTCAGCTGTCCAATGCTGTGCCATACTGTTAAAATTAGCCTTTATTCTCTGCTGTGATGAAATGTCGATAGGCAGAACATTTTCTTTTATTTTTGCATTTTAACCCACTGCTCTTTTGTTTTATAGTCACAAAAATTAAATGTAATTTTCCCCGGCATTTATTTGAGGTAGACGTTTATTTCACTGAAAGGGTCGCGCATACCGGCGATTATAAGAGGCCTGCGTTTATTGGAGACTCGGCTATTATTGGAAGTTTTACAGTATGTTTGATGGACTGATGGCATACTTCCTTTCTCAAGACAAGTGCCCAACACTTCTGAAAAATATTTTCAACAATCCATGCACTAAATTGTGGCTTTCTTTTGCCACAAAGCAAATGGCTGTCTTTAACCGGGCAATCAAGACAATTGAACAGGACAACATATCTGTCACTGAGGTTGCACTGCACATTTGTAATTTAAAAGACATGCTACTGGCCAGGCTCAGGGAAACATTTGTCACCACAGACATCAAGACTCAGTTGGCTGAACTAGTTGAAGCAGGTAATATTAGGGCTGAGGATTTTTATAGTCCTGAACGCAACTTTTATTCGACCTCTCTCGACTACCTGCAGCATTGGAATGCTGCCTTTGAGGGTACAGAACAACTGGAGTGGGCCCTGCTTAGAAGTGTCCCAGAGTGGAGTGACATTCAGAGCAGCCTAGCTACTTTCCACTCGAGAATTCCCACTCTCAGCCCGATCAATGAGAACACCCTGTTTGATGAATGGACAAACACAAAAGAAGTAATCAGCCCTTTCTGACAGATAGAAAGAAATTTTCCAGGAGTTAGAGAGCAAGACTGTAAGTTACCAAGCACTAGCCAAGGCTGTAGTGTTCTATGTCTGCCAGGAACATCAGCCTCCGTTGAGCATGTATTTTCATTCATGAACGTCGCATGATCACCAAAAAAATCACAACTCAGTGTGTCAACAATGAAGGCAATGCTGTTTGTGCAAGTGAATTTTGGACTTGAATGTTCTGAATTTTATGACAAGCTGTGGAAGACAAACAAACCCTGAGAAAGATTGCCTCAAATGAGAAGTACAGGTCACAGGACAATACACCCCACGAGGAGAAACCAAGCACTTCCAGCTAGAAACTCAATTGTAAACAACACCCATTGTTTTATTTTTATTTAATTTTATTAATAATATTAAGATAGTGGTCAATGTGCCTGAGTAGCACAATGTAACATGTTTGTGCTGGTGACGTGTTTGAATAGCATTGTCTATTACAGTAACTCACATGTTTTATTGCCGCCGTCTACTGGTGTGTCTGAGTAGCGCTGTCTACTGCAGTACCCTTGTGTGTGTGTGTGCACGTGCATGTGCACAAAAGCTCAATATTATAAATGCACCTATTGCGTCCCGTATTTGCCTCCAGGGAATCTGGTCACCCTAATTAAAACACATTCACCGGAGTATTTGTAATTTGTTGAGAAACAGTATGTATGACACACTGTGACTTCTGTATTCATTTTTGACCCCCAGAACAAGCATATTTCAATTTCATATTGGAAGGGGCTGAGAAGCCATGGAGGCTTCCTTGATTTTGTTTGCAGTGGCCTTGAATTATTCATAGAGAATATTTTGCACTTAATTACATTTATGTAAAACAACACCATGCACACAGTTCAGATCAGGGGCAAATAGAACACAAGGCAAATGAAAACTGTAATTGAAACTGAAGACAAAAGAACTGAGAACACCATCAGGTTCAATCAGTGACACATAGATGTCTTCAAAGGGCCATTTGCTATGGCAATTTAATGAGAGTGTCCTGCATTTCTTGCTTTGTTCCAGGTCTCATGTACACAACAGAGTCACTGTCAACATTCCAGATAAGGAATCATCTGGAGCATACACAAATGCACTATAAAGGCTGTCATTGGTGCATGGACTGTTATAGGTCATTTCTGTACTGACTGCCTTTACAGTGGCAGAGTTCATTGCTATAAATGATGACATTTCTGCACAGGCAGTAACAGTGAGCCTGACAATGATGTAGGTGCTGAGGCTAAATGAAAGAAGTGAAACGAGATCCACGGAGGGTAAATGAGTCATATTAAAATAGTAATGTTATCGGGTGCCCCTGCTGGTTCAAAGACAGCTAGCTCCTCGGCCCATCTGTTTTACACCTAGATATGAAACACACCAGCCAGAATGTACTGTCCTCAAGTGAACACATTCACAGATTTGGAAAAAAAAAAAAAACAAGATCACCTCTGGCTCTTACGTACTGCACCACACCTGTCCTGACCAAATTTAACAACCCCCTCTCCACAGCCTATCCAGACTCCTTCAACAGTAGACTGTGAAAAAGTATCTGTTAGTTAATAGCTGGTTGAAGAAAAAGTGAGGTGTTGATTGGTACCCCATGGGTTGGGGTGTAGGTGGGGTGGAAGCTATCTGTAGTTAAGACTTTAATGGACAACCATTACTGCTTTAAACCAGAATAATGTCCTGAACAAGTCACAATCATATCTGACACTGGCTTTCTTGATAACAGCACATCTGCAACCTTCCATTTCCACCTACATTAGCCTTTTTTTCACAGTCATTTTTTGTAAAGCTTATCATTTCTCATGAAATCATGAATGGGAATAAAGTAAGAAATAAAGTCTGTGCTCCAGAAGTGAGACAGTTATAAATTACATATGAATATGTTATCATATGTAAATAAGCTTATTTAGCAGTTACTAAGCATACTGTATTATATGAAACAAAAACAACCTAATAAACAGGCATGATATGTAACATACACATTTGCACAGATTCAAAGTAATATTTCAACACTTTGACTCAAAAGTACATCAGGAAGAAATCTGTGGTTAAATTCCACTATCCTCAGCATTAACCAGGTTGACCTCCTCCCAGCTTTGTCGAACAAGAAGCAGTTCCTTTGCAGCTCCTTGCTTCTTTTACACCAACGACAGACCCTCACAATGCTATGTATGAAATACGTACAAAATCAGTTCTTCCCTTGAGCAACATTCTACCCTGTGTTAGTCATCCTGGTTGTTTATAGCTGGCAAATACAGAATTTCAAGTATAAACTGTGTGTCACTGAAAAAGGAAATACAAGTGTTGTCTTGAAAAAAAGACAAAAAAAATCCAGAAGACATAACTCAGTTTTCTCTCAGAGTCAGAAACAGTGGCATGCATTTGTTGTATGGATTTACCAAAATAAAACTAGGGAAGATCTGTTTATATGTATTTCTAAAGATATGTTGAAACAACCATTAGGACAAAAAAACACATTTGTAAGCAACATAGTTCACTAAGTTTTAGAAGAGGACAGCTGTGGCAGAAAGATGTTATGATTTATCATCTGGAAATGGAAAAATATTTTGGTTTTGATATTATGGTATAAGCAAGGATGGGAGTTTCTTTGACATAGGCCTTTGACATATATATATATATATATATATATATATATATATATATATATATATATATATATATTTATTTATTTATTTATTTTTCTTCTTCTTCATATATTTGGAAAGAATACACAGCTGGCCATTCAGGAGCTCCATTTTCTGTATTCTAACATAGCAAAACAATACACAGAACACACTCTTCAAAATCAAAACACACACACATACAAAAAGTCCCTAAAATTATCACACTGTTAATGACTTGGTAAGAAAACAGCTTGAATGCACATGCTGAAACATTTCTGTTGAAGTATAACATGATGCAGGATCAGTGAACCATGAGAGTCTGTTGAGTAAATGGGTATTTTGTGCTTAAAAGGGATGAGAGTGTATGACACAAATGGTGGAAAGCCCCAGGAAGCAACAACATCCGAGGGTTGGGTCATCACTACCTTCAGTAATGTGGGCGTTGCTAGTGGCAGATTTGGTCAGGAGTGCATCACAGAAACCATGCAATTGAGTGCTCCACTGCTACTGTCATGAGTCATAGGTCAGACCTATTTTGAGCTGTACTGACAGTATGGACCCTGATTGATTTTAACCATTCTCATTATTTGTTCCTATCAGCTTTCTGAAAGTCAACATTAAAACAATGGGGTCTGAGACACCCCCCCCCCCCCCCCCCCCAATACCCCTGGACACTGTGCGTCTAAATGGTGCTTTATGTAATACTCACTTCATGTAGTTTGCAAATACTGTGTGGCTTCATAGGGCAGAATGAAGTTTCCAAATACTACTCATTTTTATCCCACTACTTGACTTAATCCCCTGTCTCAGGATAACCTCCTTGAAAAGGACTATGTTTACAGTTGTGCTCATTTTCTGAGTTACTGAAGCAATCTGATACTTCTACTATAGTTCATTTATGGCCTGATTGATGGGGTTTATTTAGGGAAATATGAAAAGTGTCCGATGGGATGCATTGTTCAGAGAACTGATGAATAAAAATAGCTGTGGAACCTATCGCTGCCTTTCTGCCACAGCAATGCCTAGCAATGATTTTAATACAGGAATACATTACATCACATTACATTACATTCATTTAGCAGACAATCTCACTCACAGCGATGTCATGCATGGTACAATATAACTGTATCTATTCAAGCTGAATGAGCCACAGTGTCAGACCAGGTTAACGACAATCCTAGACCAGTGAGTATGAGCATAACACTATTCAAGCCCTACCACAAGTTAACTTGCTCAACCTGACTAGATAGTCTAGAATAGCTACAAATAATAGTCCTCCAGGCATGGATGATTTTAGTCTCACTGTTGAATTCCTGGAAGCACATAAAATCAATTGGCAACATATAGAAACACTATGGCAAATAGATCTAAGGTCATCTGTGCAGAAGATGTGTAGATTGCTCGAATACATACAATACAAAAACAATCAATTATCCACATACAGGTAAAGAATATTTTATAAAAGATTTCATCAAATGCAACTCTGTGCTCATCATCATTATGTTTAAATGCCCTAGGGGCACTGTCTATGTTGTGAAAACAAAGGGTAACCTAAAATGACACGCAGCAGAACATAAAGCAGCCCTACAAAATGGCACTATGGACTACTATCACTAGGCATTACAGAGATAAAAAATCATGGTTCTGCAGCCACATTAAGATTCATAGGTATGGCAAAGTTTTCTCCGCACCCTAGAGGAGGGGGCATGAAAAATTGTCTCCTCATCATGGAAATGTGTGTTACAAAGACAGTTGTCTTGTACTGACTTAATTAAAAAAACTATTAAAGACACTGGTACCTAAACACATTAAAATTTTAAGTTGTAATGCGAGCCTGACAAAGTTCAAGGTGAAATGTGTTGTTCACAGTTTTATTAGTCTCTTTGCAAATAAAATAAAGCTCCCGACCCAATAAGGTCTGTCCTCTTTTTGTGTATAGAGAATGTATGATAGTCAGCCTTCATTTCAGTTGGCTTTTTAATTCTGGATTGATTACTTGCTGTTATCAGGTATCATATCGTGCACAAGGTTTATTCTGTTCTTTATAAAGTAAGATGTTCATTTAATAACATTGCCTTGATATGCAAACATTGTAACGGTTACATTTATCTATGTCAAAAGGCTACTCTAAATTCCATAATAATGACAGGCATATTATCAGATGGGAAACATAGTGAACACAGCATAACACATCAGGGTGTCAGCGTAGAGTGGTATGTCTGCTAACCATTGCAGTAGCCCGTTTCAATTAGATCCCAGCTGTTACAACCATGTTTGAGGAACTAAGGCTGTGTACTAACACTCCTACTCTACCTCCATCAATGGTCTGAAGTCTGAAGGAGAGTGGGATTTTTCTTTGAAGTGATAAATGAGCAAAACAACATTAACCTGCCATTGTGATACAAAAGCTTATGCCAAACAATACACTGCTATTCAAATACTGGTTGAACAAACAGATCTTTAAACATGACCATGAGCAGCACCAAATGACTAACATATTTGGATCATGCATACAATATAAAGCAAGGTACTATGTCATATTTAGGGCATACAGGACCAGTACCTTCATGAATGTTATTAATTTGCAATCCAGAGGAGCAGAAATAAAAACAGTAGATGTAACTGCTGTAATACAATACAAAGATGAGTCAGCCACGGCAGACATTTGAGCTGCACAAAGAAATTCAATAAACACATATTACCATTATCAGGCTATTTTTTATTTTCAGTGGTTTTAGGATGACACTAATAGCTAATCACAAAATTCTTTGTTGACACCACCATATGAATTTTATCAATTATTCCACAGGGCAGGCAGAAAATGTCAACATTAAAATACATGCACATTATAATGATATACTTTTAAAATTATTTTTGGTATGTCTAGTCAATTCTTAAAATTAACAACAGGCCATTTGTATTAAACTCCATACTCTAAGACAAGCATTTTGGCAAATCACTTCATAATCAAGGTATTTCAAACTGGATGTTATATTAAGATGGTAATTACAACAGCAAGAGTGTTAAATTGTGTTAAAACTGATGTTAATTTACAGAACTCAACAATACTTCTGACCTATTGAGGTCAAGAAAATATTTATGAACAAAACTGCATTGTAGGCAGGAACTACTTTTGGATGGGAAATTCATGAAATATTTATACACAATGTACTCTACTGACTTCACTGTTCCTGCACCTTAATATGACCATGTACTAGTTCAATGCACAGTCTATTTCAGGCATCAATTTATTATTTAATGAAAATTTGTTATTAAGAGACACCACAAATCTCTGCCTAGTAAACTTATAAAACATGGATAGTTGTGAAGGATCAAAATGTGTTTGGAATGACATCAGAACAGATCAATGAAGATGGTTTGTAATAGATATAAGAGTATAGCAGTGATACTAAATACAAGTGTATACTACCATACAATATACTTAACAACCTTGCTAAACACCTGACAGTGAACATATATTTAGCTTGCCAGTCTACTTTAGCTATTTGTAGCCTGAAAACTGCTCTTATTAAGCAGTGTCTAGCTATGGGGAGCTAGTATCTAGGTTAGCTATGGGGAGGTCATTTGAATAAGCACCCATATTTCAAGAATGATTCACATGCAGACTAATAATTCAAAAAGTGATTTGCTTTGAGTGAAATATCCTTCAAATGATGGTTGAGTGTGTGAGAGGGCCAATGGTCATGCAGTTGAATGGTTTAAATCATTTTTGTCAGTCTTAAACATGCGCACTGCTATTGAAGCCAGTTATTTGGCTTTAAAAGAATAATAAGGCTTAGGAATATTTAAGCAGTGGTAGTAGAGGATTACTGTAATAATATAAAACTATTGTATGTTACAACTGTTTGGCCACTTTCCTCAAATATTGAATATTGAATATTTTCCCAATAGGTATTGGAAGCTCCGCAAAATGGTCTTTATACATCATTAAACAGTGTCAAAGATGGTCAACCATTAATGCAGTTTATCCTTCCTGGATAATTGATTGACCTGAGGTTTCTTTTCATGGAGTGATGACTCAAGAGAGGTGAAACACCATCAGTTCATCTTAATCTGAGTGAGAGCCACAAATGCCTGTTCATTTCTGGCACTGATATCAAGCTTCAACACTTTAAAAGCTAGAAAAAAGACCTGCTGACTTTTCATCTGTTCTGTCACTGATGGACAATACAAATAAACAATTATGAATAATGATTGCAGTGTTTGAAGCTTGTTATCACACATGAAATCAAGATTCACTCAAGAATTATGATCAGTGGTGAAACACGCCTTGCATAAAATGTGCTACTCAACTACAATATGGTTTTTATATCTATTATGTTATACTCTAGTTACTCAGAGATTGATTTATGAGGCTGAATATGAAATAAGTTAACAATCACTAAATACAAAATTTTCTCCATGCATGCTGGTTAGCTAAGTAGAACCTTCCTCTCTTACCTGTACCTGAGAGGCTATTGATGTTGATTGAAAAACCTAGCTGATTTAGTGACAATAGTCCCATGCATGGTCCTATGCTTTACTTCTTTGTGGAGTGAAAACTTCAAAAACATTTGTTAGGTTTCATTATGTTAGGTTTCATAATACTGCTTTAAAATTCATGTGTACATGTTTGTTTTCCATCTATAAAAGTGCAACCCAGCCAATAAAAAGAAAAATGGTCCTTTTCATCAAATATTGTTTTTCTTCCCCTCAAATCAGACATTCACTGGATTCAGTTTTCAAGATGACCTCATTAAAAAATATGCTTTACCAGCCTAAGGTATTTTGCAGAGTAAAAAAAAAACACTTTGTATAAATTCTGTTAAGGAAAAAAGGCAGTACATTCCCATTCCTTCATACTTAATATTAGAAGTACTTTTCACTTCCCCTGAGCCAATAACAGCTGCTCCAACCTCAATATGTTAGATTAAAGTCTTTAGAAAGACAGGTAAAATGTCCACATTGATTAGAGTCTTACATAACAGTTTCAATCTTCAAGTACACTGTTCAGGAATTAACTATATCTGCATGCTTGCTGTTAGCTGATAGAACACATCCCTCCATTTTTTAGGGGCAGCAGTATGGCATGGTGTGAAGGGTGCTCAGATCCTGTTGAAAGCTGACACTAACCATAATCCCACTGAAAGTGATTAAAGTGGCTGATTTACCACAGACATAAGCATGTTGGATTCTTTGTTCATGAATAGTTCATCAGAAATGTTCCTGTGTGAGATATGATATTATGTAATTGAATGAAGAAAGAAAATGAATAGAGCACATGAGGACGCATGCAGGAAAGAATGCCCAGATACATATGGCTTTGGAAGCAGAATGTTCCAAAATGTATGGCTGAACAGATGGTTCATATTCCATAAATGTCTATCCTCCAGGGGAGAACTAATTTGTTGTGCCAGTGGGTTAATTGATGTGTGTTCCACAGAGTACTCTTCAGTAACTTATAAAGCTGCAGTCACAGATCTTAGATCATGTTTTTTTTATCTTCTCAGATTTTTTTTTTTGTAATATTTTCACCATTTTGATCACTACCGCAGTGTTACTTTATGACTGAAAACATGAAAGAAAATATTTTAGCTTCTCATCCTTTAATTAATAACCAATAACCAGTCATCAACAGAGTTATACATGACTGGAATTCATAATCAAAAAACTGTTTTTTTTTTTCAAAGCAGAAGGAGTTAATCTGGAGTTAAATGTTTTGATGAATTGGGGTTTTTAGAGATGCACAGAGATGACGTACTGGAGCTAGGAACTGAACCCTGGTCAAGCCACTGTAATCACATTCAATCTATTTCTTAAAACTTGTTTTAAAGTTTGGCTACAAAAACAACTCATAGATTTTTTAAAAGTATTATTTAAATTGGGTCAATGTATTTAAGGAATACACTATCGTATTAGTAAAGAAAGTGATCATGTTTGTAATAGGAGAGAGCTAATATTGCTTATGTGACAAGCAGATTACAAAGCAGGCAAGTTTACATGTAGCTTAGTCTTCAAATTTGACAAACCTTTCTGTGTGGGTGTAATGCTACAGACAGTGGAGGACCCAGTGCCATTCACTGGCATGTCTATAACATGGCTGTTTAATGCACTGCATGCCTGATTCCAATAATTCACACTGACAAATTAATGACAAGTTCCCCATCTGCCAGTAAAACACACATTAACTGTAATTTCAGATCCTATTTCGCACAACATAATGTGAAACAACACCAAATGCAGGATTAAAAGATGATCTCATGCTGCAATCACAGCATTATGCACGGAATGCCATGTGAACAGTGATGTGTGGTGGATTAATGGGCTGTCAGTCACCTCCATGCCCCCATTCAAGCTTCTCACTACATCTCTCACCAGACCTTTCCCATCTCCATTTTTATTTGTTACCTGGCTGTTAACAGGAGTCACAAATCCACACTGAATACTGTTAGAAGACTGTCAATGTGATATCCTCTTATCAGGATTATGTCAAATCATGTTCCCAGCACTGATGTTATTCAGGATGCAACATTTCCCTTTGTCATACTTCATTATAGCTTATACAGCTATTTACCCTCTGAAAAATGTAGCCATAATTCCATAACTGAACCATATAAAGTAAGAGGTTTTGGGGCAGGACAGTGGGTTCCTTCATGCATATTTATATGATGAAAATACAGTTAAAATGGGCAATCTCATAACATGTGGGTAAGGGTGGGTAAACGTAGCCAATTATAATGAAATGTGACTCCCCAGACAATTCCCTATTGGGTGGGGAAGCTCTGTTACAAACCATGACTTCTTCAGACTTTTTTCATTTCACAGTTTAGGTTTAGTTTTACAAAAGATGCTCAGCAGCAACTGAAATGAAAAGGCTGTCACAAGAAACATAACCATTTTTAATTCTTAATGGTGTTACTAAAAGTTTCTTCTGATCACATGCAGGCAACAGGAAAATCTATTCACTGTATAGTGTGTTTAATCTCAATAACCTTGCAATGGGACAACGGGGGTGGCAGTGTAGCATAGTGGTTAAGGAGCAGGAGCAGGTTGCCGGTTCAATCCCTGCTGGGACACTGCTGCTGTACCCTTGGGCAAGGTACTTAACCCACAGCTGCCTCAGTAAATATCCAGCTGTATAAATGGATAACATTGTAAAACAACTGTAACCTATGTAAGTCGCTTTGGATAAAAGCGTCTGCCAAATGAATAAATGTAAATAAAAGCTTGGATTAGATTGGCTGCTCACCACTCTTATCACTGTCACAGCCTTTTCACTGACCAAGTATGGCCAGGGATCTGACAGCCATTCTGGCTTGATTCCAAATTCTGCATTATATCACACTGGATAAAAATCACCCACCATGTTAATCTAGTGGATGTTACCTTGTCCTATTGTTCCTGCACTGATACTAGATGGACAGCTTTCTGAACAGGCATCTAAAAAAAAGAAAGAAAACTAGATCCTTTCACTAACCTCTTCTCTGTCCATTGTTGCCAGGAAGAGGCGTCACTTCAGAGATATCTAAAAGGCCATGCCAAGTATATCAAATTAACAAATTTAGAAAAAAAAAAACACCACTAAACCTACATAAATGATTGGACATTTTAGCATGCAAGTAAACTTGAGCATGGAATGGCACACGGTCCATAAGTCAGATAATTTCACCAAAGACTGCATCAAACCACCTTACACCACCAGGCTGTATACATGTTAAGTCAAATTAGATGTTCCAGACCATTTTTGAAGAACAGACATTGTTTTTACTCATTTTAATTTAGGTGCATTATAGAAATATGAGCAGAGTAAAAAAATGCTTGGTCTTTTCATCGATAAGAGAGCAATGAGGAAATCACATGAGCACTTAGTCAGTGGTGACTGCTGACTCTGTGCAGCTGTTCTTGGTGCTATACAATAATGTAAGAAAAAAGGTGAAACCAGGTGAAATGGTGCTTTTTTGGATAGCTGCAGGCTATTGTGTCAATGGGATATACTGTATTAATTTACTAATGTAGAAATGATATGAGTATGAGGTCATCAACCTCATGACTCTAAATGACAAGGAGACCTGCTCCATCGTTCATGGTCACTTGTTGATTTTCAAAAGGGCCACAATTAAATAGCAATAAGTCTGATTTCAATTAATACATCCAGGAACCATCAAACTGCTGCCTGCTTGAAAGGACACAGAATGTCTTCTTTACTTTTAATCACGCCTTTTCTATCTCAATGTGTCTTCATCACAACATCTCCTCTTGAATGCACTGAAACACGAGAAGAGTTTAAATGAATTGTTAATGACATATGTCCTCCCTTGTCTTTCTGCTGGAGGGTATGAGTAGGGGTAAAATCGGTAATATGGATCAAATCCGAAAAGAATGTTGAACATGGTACTGAGATATGTCAGGCACTATAGAATTGCTTGGATGATGTTGGAGGAATAGCATCTATGAGTTCTCGCTCCACTGTAGTGCACTGGGTGAGTTGTAGCATGAAAAGTATCCATTGGCTACATTCAAGTGTATGAGAGGATTACCTTTGTCTGGGTTCAGCACTGCACTGGTTGCACTGGTTGTCGCAATACGACAAACTTAGTATATCATTGCTGAAGAAGGCTGCATAAAAAGGGAAAAAAGCATTACAAACCTTTTGAGAGATGATGAAGTTGTACCTATTGTACTGCCTTCATAAATGGATTTGTTCAACACTCGGAATCCCCTCTCTCTTACTTAAATACAATGGGGAACACTTACTTTGATTTGTTGTTGAAGAAGTTGTGTTTGTACCAGAAATTGCAGTTGATTTTGGAAGGCCTTTTCTAAGGCCTATATCAAGAAATACAAGCAGAGGTGCATCACATTTTGTGCATTAACACAGAGCTTGGGCATTAAAGTTTAAAAGCTTAGCTTTCCAGGCAGCATTGCTGGCATTGCTTTCTCTAACATAAGCAATGGGCAAATGGTGGTCCAAATGGTGATTGTTAGGACACAGCACAATAAACCAACCTTTGTTGGGCACTTGACCACATGAAAGTAAATCTTCTCTTCCTCCTCAAATGGCAAGCACAGACTTTCTGCAAACATTGCCAATCTTTTTTTTCTCCAAATTCTCCAAAGACAAACTTTGGTATTTCTTGGGTCACACAGGCATTTTAAGATCTCTATCAAATAAACTGGGTTCTGCTGTATAGATTTAATGACTCACCTCAAAATACCACCATTGCTGAAGCACCAGCTGCATGTCAATACATTTTTAAAGACTGCTTGTCTCAAATTGTAATCAATAACAGTTGATGTTTGATGTTTCATGTCTGTGTTCCCTAGGTGGTTTTGTTAGAATTATCCTTCTGATTTTACCATGTCCATGTAATATTAATGGCCTTGACTGAAACATTAAAACTCATATAATTTATTTTAAAATTTACCATCGAATGAATGGAGTAATCTAAGGTTTCTAAGGCAATATCACTGGGAAGATCAGAATGATGCAGGGGAGGTGGTGAGACAACTGATCAATACTGCTGCAATGCAAAGCAAAATTAATGAGGTAGGAGCTCAGTTCTACATTGCCCACAGGAGCACTTATCAATGCAACATGGCAGAAATTACTCAGACCTGATCACGGATACAACAATGAAATGGTAGTTGAGGAACTGTTTTTGCTTGATTGCTATTCATTCAGCAACATCTACCTCTCCGAAATTCCATGCCACAGACATCAAACTGAATAAGTGAGTTGCACCCAGAGATAGAAAGGGCAGCAACTGCTACATAGAACCAATGAGGACAATGCAAATAATGACATTTTACAAGGTCTTCCAAACACAAATAAATCATGAAGAAAGGGTTGCATTTCTTCAACACTACATACATAGAGGCTGCAGTCAAACTGATTCCATATGCACACACACTGTATGAAGAAAATCAAGTACAGACTGAACATCTCACTGTCATTTATAATGGAATGAAATGTTTAGTCAGAGGGATGCCGTTAATGGAAGTAATTTCCATAGTAATTCATAACTTGTCAGTTGGTGCACAGATGGAATCTAGAATCTAGAAACAAAAGTAATCAAGAAATTTCTAGAAACAATATTATCACAAATCAATGGTTTTGTTGAGGTAGGTGGATAGGAGTGTACATAGAACTATTTTGAGATGCTCTAATCAGATACTGGTGTTTATTATAAGGGAAAATGTAATGACACAAAGCAAGCAGAAATATTCTAGCTCCAGTTAAGAACCTTCAAGATACAAATACAAGATATAATACAAATTCACAACAGAAGCACTCATTGGACCCACCCTTAAAATATTCTGTCTCTCAGTAAGTTAATTGCTTTCAGGTAGGGCTTTATCTATTGTTCCACTAAAGCCTGGCTGTATAATGATATTGGGCTGATTACTGGGCTTCCTTTAGCTATGTGGCAGTTATTTAAAGGTATTTTGTATATTTTCATTATAAAAGACCTTCTAAAGTATACCACATTTTGTAGTAATGGCTTAGGTGGTTGTGATACTATAGATAACATAACAGAGTTCAGTTTATTTAACAATCCTTAGCAAAGTTAGAGATCTGGCTCTCCATTACTACAGCCATGCGTCGCTTAACGTCCATGATACGTTCTGTGAAATAAGATGTTATGTGATTTGGACATTGTGTGAACACCATACTATATAGTTAGCAAACATATATGGAGTAGGCATGACATTGGATGCTGTAGCCTACAAATCGAAGCATACACTGTTATACGGTAAACTTTTTAATTGTAAGAATGCAAAGTTCACATTAAAACAATGACACAGTACATATGTAAGACATTAGCATAGGCATTTATTATGACTATCAGAACATATGTATTATATGGTATACTATGTACTGTACCATTATACGCCTGGCAGCGCAATCGCTTTATTTCCATGAGACATGAGATTTATGAGGGAATGTTGCATGCGGGAAGCGTTGCCTTCACTACGTCCGGCTATGTCCGCTACGTCCCGTTCTGCGATCTGGATTTTTAAACTTTATTATAACCTTATGGGACTATGGACGTATATGCGAACGGACGTTGTCCAAATGGATGTTAAGTGGCGCATGACTGTATATATTTAGAACTCATTGGTGTGAAATTGGCCACTGCAGCATATGGTGTCTGCTATAAAAGACAGGTTAGGTATCAGACAATCTTTTCAACTGAGAAGGAAAAATCTGAAATTTCTAAAATACAAGTACATATTTGTCTCTTTTCGAAATAGAGTTCAAACTGAAGTGTGCTATGATTTACAAGCACTGTGACATTGTTCTATTGCTCACTGTCAATGTGCAGGGCAGCACAAGATTAATTACAAACCTGTCAGCCTTGAACCCTAATTATTATGAGAAGCACTGTGCTGTGCTTTCAAATAAGGTGTCCACTCACATGATTTACAGATAGCCTCTGGTTGGAGATGTGAATCTTCAAGATGCCAAGAAAGCAACAGTAAATGATTTGTTTAAAACAATTATGCCAAAGTCATTAAACTAATGCAAGACTATCTTATGGAGAAATGTTGCACTACTGCGTCAATGAAAAAAAAGTTTTCAATAGTAATATTAGAATTACACAGTGCATTTTGGAAAACTGGCCCTGTATTTCTCTAGATCGAAATAAAAACAATGCTATCAATAAACACGCAAGCTCCTAAATTGATACTTTCTCTCAGGAAGACATGTTTCAAAAAATTATAAATCATTTTCAGATCACTTTCACAACATTCAAAGTGAAAACCCAGCCATGTAAGTCATAATAACCTTTGTGTCCTGCACATTGAGAGAGGACATCTCTGCCTCTCACATCAGCAGAGAAACATACCTAAACCCCAGTTATAGATTTATAGATGACTTTGAAGGGCTCTGAAGAAATGGCTGAACAGTCACACAGATTAATACATATCTGTAACAGATACAGCTCCTGTCAAGCATATAGCAGGTATTAGAAGCAGTCCCAGACATGTCTGAACAGCTAGCTGAATGGAACATTTAATGAACTATTCAGGATGGAACACACTTTCCTCTGTGCTTTTCCAAGATGTGATTCAGAAAGCACAAATAAATATAAGAGAGCAAGTGAAGGATGGACTGAGGTGTGCAGCAATCATGGAATTTATTTTCATTTCATGCACAAAATGCCATGGCAAAAAGTGCAGAAGCTTCATAAGACTGGCACTGCACATTAAAAGAGTAATTTGATTATGCTGATGGGTTTCTAAGACATTGAAATTCTTGCTCAAATACACTGGATATTCCTCTATTGTGTTCTGCTTTGTAATATTTGCAGAAAACATCTTTAAAAGTAGCCTCTTTTAAAAAATTGTGCTCTTTAAAAAAACTAATTTAATTCATCACTCAGCACATTGTATGTCAACAACATGCTCAAAGATGTAAGGCTTTGCAAACTCAACATATAGTCTGTTAGTCATTTAGATTCTTTTCTATATACTGCATTCTCAATTCAAATATACATAAAAATCAAGACAAAATCAAAAAATTTGTAAAAGTCACTGATTTACCTGAAAACACAATTAATGCAGATTACAATTTTCAGCTGTTGGAATTTGTCAATAAGAGGGGCTGGTTATCATTTACATATTATATGATGTGCCACAGTATTTAATTGTGTCAATTGTTTGTAATTATTTAAGTACTTTTGTTCAGCTCTGACCGCAACTCCTGAGCAGCATCAGAATATTTGTAGCACATCAAAATGGAGTGGGTTATGTTTTACACTTTTTGAGACAGATCTGAAATGTGTTTGAATGTTTAACTTCCTCTACATCCCTCATTCTTCTAGGAACTGGAGGCTGATACACAGAATTCAAATGAACCATGAACTCCAAAGGGCATAACAAATGCTGATAAGCATTTGATATGCAGCAGTTTGAGTAACAGTAATCAGAGCTGCGGCTCCTTATCTTTTCCAAAGGGATCTGAAGAGGTCCACATTGACTTATGAGATCAAGGCCCCTATTCAACCTTACCACCATTTAAGAACGAGTAATGCATTTTGTATGTTTCTCTTTATTCTTGCACATTTTACTGTAATTTCTGTGGTAGAGTAGCCAAATCCATCAAGAGAGAATCTCAACAAGCAACAGTTCATTCAATTGATATCACTGAATGGTTCTCAAGTCTAAGGGAAAAATACAATGTTCCTAGCCTGAAGACAGGGGATAGTTTTCTGAACTGTATTGCGAACTGATCAGAGGCAAATTGAGAAAGTAGGAGACTGTCATAGCTCGTCATGTCTCTGCTGTCTGCTAACTGACCCAACAGCGATGGCTAAACATAGATTGGTTAATTCTCCTATGATATTGTGAACTAGTTACAGCCTACACAGTTTTGATCCCTATTTTGTTTCATTCCTGGGTGATAGAATACAAAAGCTGGGGAATCAGTACCACCACCTTAATTCATCAACAATTCAACATACAATTTGATACTAACCATCATGATTTTTCCACATTATTGTCACTGGCCTAGGAGGTGTTACAGATGGCCACCTCATTTACACACATTGCACCTGAGCCTGATTCCAATAATCCTGAAATTCTTCTGGGGATCCCTGGCAAAACATTACAGTCAAAAAACAGTCACTTGTTCTCCATACCATTGGGCCATTGATAGTGTAAATGCACTTCATGCATTAAAAAGTTGTTACTTACACATGCCAAGAATTTATTCTGTATAAATCAGTAGAAACACTTACAGGAATAGCTCTGCCGTTACATGTATTAAAATGAAAAAAAAAAAATTCACTATACTATTTGGGCAACATATCATATACCACACACAAGCATTCCAAAGTAGACTAAACTGATATTTCTTCCTTCATCTAACTTAGTCCTGTGTTTGTTTTGAAACAAAAAGAGCAAAAATATCAAGGTATTTCTGTTACATCTAAGTGTTTTCAATTTTTGGGTCACAACTGCAGGAAGGAGTCAGCAAAATACCTCATATTAATAACAGAAGTGGTACTATCATGATGTTTTCAATTCAATGCTGTGAATACTGACAATGATAATGATAATTTTCAACACTGTAGAAAGTTCTTTTCTGAAATACAATTTGCCTGACAGCTCAAATGGCTCTAACATCCATCTTTGGTGGCATAATCAGATTAACATCAAGTTAATATCTTTTGGTCTTTGAAGAAAAAAAATTGTGGCAATAATACTATCTGTTCATGCTTAGCATAAGTTTTCAAAAAACGTTTTATTTTGATCCAATATGATGAAGAAGACAAAGAACCTTCATTACACCTACCTCTGAAGCTCCTCTTGTATTTTTATGGAAATGAAATTCCATTAAGTCTGGGAGCATTTTCCCAGTATAATCTTGACACAAAAATGAAAAGACCTGCTGATGCTTATCCAGTAAGAGAGAGACATCTTGAGGCAGACTCGAGCAGCAATTTAGCTCTACTTCTTTCAGTTTTTGCACAACTAGGCTATGCTGTTAACAAACTAAGTGGGCTATAAATTCAAGTTCCTGATTAGTTTAATTCCTATAACGCCAATTTCATATCCAACATCTTTATCAGCATTCAATTTAAACTTGCATGGTGGAAGCTGCTATAAATGTTTAGAAACCACAATGTCCAAGCTTTGCTTTATGTAAGAAAGGTCAATGCTTCCATGATGGTTTTGACCATTCAGACAATATGATGTTACAGAAAACTGCACTTGTTGG
Source organism: Megalops cyprinoides (assembly GCF_013368585.1). Lineage (NCBI taxonomy): Eukaryota > Metazoa > Chordata > Actinopteri > Elopiformes > Megalopidae > Megalops > Megalops cyprinoides. The sequence goes on along the minus strand of NC_050590.1, from coordinate 23,799,250 downwards.
ATTAAAATATCAGGATGTTTCCTGCACAAGCTAAAATCTTTTAACAAAATACACTTTGAAATCTTACACAGCACACTGAAATCTTGTTTTCTTAGCAGAATATAAATTTCTATTATACAATATACTTGCTTTGGTTGCCACTACTATTCCAGAATTTCAATATTGTTTCATATTTTCTTTCCTCAAAACAGCCTGACAGAAAGTACACCCAGATGACCTTGTGTATGCTGTGATGCGCATAAAAAACCAAGAAGCCCCTGTGTCAATTCTGTGGACAAGAGGGAGGCTGATGTACCTGTAAATACTGCAGCCAGTATATTTTAAAGCTGCACTGATAATTGAAAACAAGAAAAACTTGCAAAGCCAACAAATATAACACACCAAGAATTTAATATGAATATAGTGAATAAAATACAGTGGAGAATATATACACTACTAGTCCCAACTGTAAATTGAAGTTCCTGTATTCATCTGAAACCATTTCTGAAGGTTCCTAGGGATAAGGAATGACTTTCTGGCCAAAGAGCTATGCAAATGAAAGACATGTTGAAATAATTCAACCCAATAATCCAATGATAATGAGATTGAAACACATGACTGATAAAAAAGCACATACTTGCATCTTTCCAACTATCACAGCAAATGTGAGCACTCACCAATGACATCACCTGATGATTTAAATATTATGGCCTGAGACCTCACAGGTCTAGTAATGTCACCTAGTAATCCCTCCTGACTGTGACAGCTATGACTCAGACATCAGCTTTCACTGACTGCTGTAATCCACAATGACAAGAGGCCAAGCGGGGCTACTGCAGCCTTGGAAATGTTAAACACATGAGAGGACAGCCCTTCAAATTAAATGAATTCCTATTACCATCAGTATTCATAGGATAATGATATCAATAGTTGCTAGAATAAATATTTGTGATAGACATACATCAAATACTTTCTTTGGGCATTCAAGAAGATTCATGCCACCCATTGCACAGCAATTTGGTTACCACATTTCCTTTTCCTTATTTTTCTGTTTGTGACTGCTACATCTGTTCTGACCTTTTCCCCCAGTGGCACATTTAAGTCTTCACTCCTCTCTTATCTGTGAGTGCTGTTCAAATTTAAGAGATTTCACAGATGACATCATTTGCTGATTTTCTTTTTTCACAAATATCTGCATGTCTTTCTTTGTTCAACTCACAGCAGTTGTATTTGGGTTGATGCAACAGGTAAGACCTTTCCTGTGTCTAAACTGCATAAGCACATATGACTGGAGAAAATTTTGTTGATGTCTGCTTATCTGGGATTTAAATCTATGTCATTATTAAAATAAAAACATGAACATGTATACAAATTAAATACTGCAATCCTTTGAATAACTCATTAATCAGGCTTTTTTGAAGTTCGAAATATGTATTACAAGAGTATGTATTATGTGAATTTCAGTGATGCTCTGCACCGAAGCAGTGAATTTACACAGTACAAAGACGAAGTGTGACAGAGTCCCACACTCCAGATATACAAACCCGCTTTGAACATTTTTCCTTCTTTGCCTGAGGGAAGGCTTTTGCTGAATGTGTGAAAGCAGCAGCTACAGCAGAGAGAGAACGCATCACACCCAGTCTCTCCAACCAGCTGTAATGTCAATTTCTGGTTTCACACTTCTGATTTCAGAAAACGGTAAACCCCCTCAGGCTCAAAGCAATGGTAGCAAGGGGAGATGGGAAAAGAGAAAACCCAAAGGTAACATCCTTCTTTAAGCACTCAAGAGTTTTCTGCATGGGTGTTTATGAAGAATTTGCCTGATGATGGGGGGGTCTGTTAAAATCAACGCAGCAGCCACTGTAATGGAAACTACTACTGAATCACTTTCAGGAAACTGGGCCCTAAACACTCAAAAACTAATTGTATATTTATTATAATTCCATATATCTCTAAATCTCATATCTAACTGGAACATGAAGTGAAGTCAGACCCCAGGATTGTGGGTTTGTGCATTCCATTTTATCAACATCAGTGACATCTATACAGCACCTCTATGACTGCACATGACATCACCCAGAAATTCAGACTAATCCTTTAGAATGAGTGGATGAAGTAAACACAGCCATATCAATAAATTGGTTGTCAAAGATTTCTCAAACCAAGGTATTCCCTCTGAGTTAATAAATGTCAATAATGCAAACAAAACAAGGCATTTGTTTTCATTCACATTATTTAGTAAAATGAATCAGAAAAAAACCCAGGAGATTGAATCACATCACCCTTTCTTTTATCAGGGTTAAATTGATCATCCATTGCCCAGTGCTATTATTTAGAGGACAAAGAATAAATCATAAAAGGATTTCCACTCCTGTCCTTATGAATTAATAATCTGATCCTGCTTATGGAAAGGAAAACTTCACATGCATCAATGGAAAATTACCAAATGTGTTTGGTTGAGAACCAAGGCACACTGCCAAAGAAAGTTGGTAACATTAAAAAAAAAAAAAAACATAAAATAAAAATAATGTACTCACACAGAAGGATGCTGCAGTCATTAAGTTCCTGCATGAGTTTTCTGTCCCTCAGTGTTAAATGTGTCAGTACATTCTATCAAGTGGCATATACATATTCCTTTACATGTAAAAAGCGAGCATAGAAAATGCAGAAGAATTATCCTCACAGTCTCACTCACGTTTAACCCCATGATGTTCCGATCTGATTTAATTGGGCATTTCTTCCAGCCTTCAAGCAATATACCCCTGATAAAAAAAAAAAAAAATGTGCATACTTTCCTGTCTGTTCACACAGTTGGCCTCTGAAACACTCCAGTCCCGCGTCTTTCCAAGGATAGAATCTTCCAGAGGGGCAGGGGATTACATTAAAATCAACAGCCTCAGACTTCAAAAGCCTTCCAAATATCATGACCAGCCAGAATAAACAGCATTTGCATATTTCGCCATCAGAATTTGCTGGGCTCTTCCATAGGCAGGCCTAATCCCTTCCAAGGCCTAATTTTAGGAGTGGATAAGGTTACGCTAAAGTGGTCTAAAGGCTATTTTCATATATAGGAAAGAGAGCAGGGTGTAGAGTGTAGGCCTACAATAAATAGAATTTAAACAGAGAATGGGAGGGCTTATAATAGATCATGACAAGAACAAGAATCACCACAATGCACCAAGAGGATCAAACTACCTATTATGATTGACACGTCGTTAGCTACACCTTACAACAAACTCTTTACAGCATAGAGATTTGTAGTGGCTATGATGAGAAATGCATGCCACCAAGCTCATATGTATGCATGTGAGACATGAGGTCTGGCTCCAGGAAGGACCTGAGCAGGTAGTTGGTGGTGTTCAAATGGGAAAACAGGTAAGACACTTAAGAGTCCAAGGAAAAAAACTGGTTTTTATTTTTCTGAGAGCATGTGATAAGACAATTGCAAGAGGCATATACAAAAATAAAGAAAATAAAAGAACTTCAAAAAAAAAAAAAAATCAAAATTACGGAAGCCAAGAACGGCCATGCTTCCAATTATTTTTTAATGCCGTTTTCTCGGGATCACAAGTTAATTATTTCATTATCTCGAGACAACAAAGCTTGTTTTCTCGTGATAACGAGTTAATTATTTCATTATCTCAAGATAACAAAGCTCGTTTTCTCGAGATAACAAAATAATTTATTACCAAAAAATGACTTTTGTTTTCTCGAGATCACGGGATCACTATGGAGAACTCGAAAATGAGTGTCTGGTTCATTTGATCAGCGTTTCCCAAACCTCTCCTGGAGGACCCCTTGCCCTGCATGTTTTAGATTTCTCCCTGCTCCAACACAGCTGATTCAAATGATCAAGTCTTTATGATCTCCTGAAGCTGCTTAATAACAAATTGATCATTTAAATCAGCTGTGTTGGAGCAGGGAGAGGGGACAAGGGGTCCTCCAGGAGAGATTTGAGAAACGCTGTATTTGATCACACCTGATTTCAGCCTTCAAGATCGCTGTCATGACTGTCGCGGAGGGTCTGAACGTTATCTCTAACAGAAAGACACAATGCAATTTCTGCCTGTATTAGACCTTGACTGAAGTACAGTCTGATGCCTTGATCAATAATGGGTACTCCTGACATTTTCAGCTTAAATCAGTTGCTACAGTTGTCAAGATGCCATCTATGCATGCTGGCATGGCACTCCTGATCTCTGTTTAACATTATAAGTAATAAGAGAAAACGACCTTTTGCTTTCTCCTGATAACAAAATAATTGACCCGTTATCATGAGATAACAAGTTTTGTTATCTTGAGATAATGAGATATTTTAACCAATTATCTTGAGAAAACAAGCTTTGTTATCTCAAGATAATGAAATAATTCACTTGTGATCTTGAGATAACGACATAAAAAAAAAATAATTGCAAGCACAGCCATTGTCAGCTTCCGTACAAAATTAATAAAAAAGAGCTAAATAAATGGCTGAACATAAAAGTCCCTGCAGTTATCTGTAGCACTGTCTGAGCCTAGCTAATATACCTCTCTAAAGAACTCACCGAAATGAACCACTGGTTGATTCTTCACAAAATCATGACTAATCAATTCAGTCAATTATGACAAATCAAGACAAAAAATATGAATTTAAACATACAAATTCAATTAATAAAGTGAATTATGAATGTACATACTATTATTATAAACAAATAACCACATCAAAATTTAATTACAATTAAAAGAAAATCTTCTCTAGAGAAACCAATGCTCCTCCCTTTTCAAGACAGAGTGGCTGCAAAACAGAGCTGAAATGAGGCACATCAGGGCTCAAGCATTTTCTTTAATACACCCCCACTGCCAGCCTCCAGCTGCCTGTAACTCTGCTCAGAGATGGAAAGAGGAGATTCAAAGTCAATAGCCAGTGAAATGTAAAAATTAATATTACTACACAGAATATTAATAACATAAATGCAATAATTGACAAATAATATAAGACTTGTAAAATGTCTCAGTCAATAATGAATTGTACCTACAAAAATCCAAAAACGAGTAATTTAATTTATTTTAGTAATTTAATAACAATTTCCTCACTATTTAAATCACTACTATTATTGAACAGTAATTAAATTAATAGCAATTAAATTACTAGTTAAGTTTTGATATTTTTATATTAATAATACATTAGTTCATAATTCAGTCTGAATTTGTTAATGCCTAAACTCATATTTACTTTCAACTTTCATATTCCTATTCATATTTATTTTCAACTTTCAACTCATTAGTCACAATTTTGTGAATTTAACAGTAATTAACTTACCACTGAGGCACAATGAGTATACTTACTTGTGTAGCATTTATGAGAATGAGTGCATAGTCACACTACTCCAATGCATGGAAATTTTTTTAAGGCCTCTGTGATATGGTTTGTAACTGCAAAAGACTAAAACGGCAGGTATTAAAAGTGTATGAATTTAACCTCCCTTGCTGCATGTAGTCGTATTTCTACCATGTGATCTAGGTCTGCTACAGCACAAGAAGCTGTCTCTAAGAGCGTCTCAAAGAGAGGTTAGATGTCATCAGAAAAAAGCACAGATTTGACATCCACAGGAAGTAGGTCCACCTGTACAGCCTGCTTTCCCTTGAGGTTTCCTCCAGTCTGAAACAATAATGTAATGGGTAGGCTGAAAAATAAGAGTTTTAGACTGGTAAAACAGTTTAGCACCTACACAGACATGAGGATTACAAAACCGCAAAAAGTCAACTACCTAGAACAACAATGATGAATATCTGGCACAAAAGTAGTTACTTTAAATGTGTCACATCTATAAAGGTAGATTTAAGTCTTATTTAAAAAGAGAAATATTTGCATATACTCCTGCTGTGCATTTTCTAAATCACATTTAAGTACCTTCATAGAATTACTTTTTCAATACCTATGACACAGCAAACACTGACTGACTGATTTTAATTAGAGGCCACATACCATTACAAAATGAAATTAAAAGATGATAACTTGCACTATTTTTAGCAAGTCATACAAAACGGTTTTACCATGGAGGCATTTCAAACATAGGGGGGATACATTTACACTTAAATTTAGGTCATTTGGCAGATGCTTTTATCCAAAGCGACATACAAGTGAGGAACAGCAAGCAAGATACAGTAGCGTAGGAGACCTTGGAGTAAGCTTTAAGTGCAACCTAAACAACTAAACTCAGCTAAATAAGTCAGGAAAAGTAGAAAACAAAGGTAAACGAGGTGAAAACACAAAGATAGGCAAGCAGAGGAGACAAACAAGTAGTGACAGGAGAAAGAAGTGGCAGAAAGTGCGCAGAGATGGAATTGTGTTAGAGCCATTAAAATTGTTAGGAGAGGAGGTGCTCTCAGAAGAGCTGGGTCTTCAGGAGGTTCTTGAAGATAGAAGGGGCGCCCCTGCTCTGATAGCATAAGGTAGCTCGTTCCACCAGTGGGGAACTACATATGAGAATAGTCTGGACTGAGATTGTCTTGTGTGTAGGGATGGCAATGCTAGACGACGTTCCTGGGAGGAACGTAACGGCCGAGAAGGAGAGTAAGCCTGTATGATTGAGCTCAGGTATGTCGGAGCAGACCCAGAGGTCACTGTGTAGGCAAGCACGAGAGACTTGAATTTGATATGGGCAGACACGGGTAGCAAATGGAGCTCAATGAGCAATGGGGTGACATGGGTCCTTTTGGGCTGATCGAAAATCAGACGTGCTGCCGTGTTCTGAACCATTTGTAGTGGTTTCACCACACATGCTGGGAGGCCAGCTAGGATGGCATTGCAATAGTCAAGGCAGGAGATAACCATGACCTGTACCAGAAGCTGGGTAGCATATTCAGTAGGGTAGGGCTGGATTTTACCGATACTGTATAGTGCAAAGGGGGATGACCAAGAGACTGAGGCAACATGATCCAAGAAGGACAACTGGTCATCAATCATGACACCCAGGTTTTTTGCAACCTTAGTAGGTTTGAGAGTATTTGAGGCAAGCTTTAAATTGACGCTGTGATGCATGGTTGGCTTGGCTGGGATGGTCAAGAGTTCCGTCTTAGAGAGGTTTAGCTGAAGGTGGCGTGCCTTCATCCATAAGGATATGTCTGCAAGACAATCCGTGATCCGCGTCCAGACTGTGGGGTCATCAGACGGGAACGACAGATGTAGCTGGGTATCGTCTGTGTAGCAGTGATACGAGAAGCCATGCGAGTGGATAACCGGGCCCAGAGAGGTAGTATAGATTGAAACGAGGAGGGGCCCCAGCACTGAGCCTTGGGGTACCCCTGTAGAGAGGCAATGGGATGAGGACGGCTGTCCTTGTCATGACACGTTAAATGAGCGCCCAGTGAGGTAGCATTCAAACCAAGATAATGCTTTGCCCGAGATCCCCATGTCTGACAGTACCGATAGCAGAATGTTGCAGTTAACTGTATCAAAGGCAGCTGATAGGTCAAGTAGGATGAGGGCCGAGGACTGAGCCACAGCTCTAGCTGCTCTTAGAGCTTCTGTCACAGACAACAGAGCTGTTTCAGTGGAGTGTCCACTTTTGAAACTGGATTGGTTTGAGTCAAGGAGGTCATTCCTAGAGAGGAATTCAGAGACCTGTTTAAATACCACCCTTTCAATAACCTTGGATAGGAATGGAAGTAACAAGACTGGCCAATAATTCTCAACATGAGCAGGGTTGAGAGAAGGCTTTTTGAGTTGAGATGTTACTCTAGCCTGTTTGAAAAGAGTTGGGAACGCTCCAGAAGCAAATGAAGCATTTATCACATGAGTGAATGCTGCCACAATTGTGTGAGAGATGGTCAGGAGTTTGGTAGGAATAGGGTCCAATGGACATGTAGTAGGATGGCTACAAGTCAGGAGTTTCGATACCTCGCTCTCAGTGAGAGGGGTGAATGAAGAAAGTGATGCACCATTGACCGAGGGAGACAGAAGAGATGTGGTAGGACTGCCACACATATATATAATTGCTGTTGGCTGGGAATGTGGTAGGACTGCTACATGAAGGCTTTGAGTGTGTTACGCCATTTTCCGAGGAAGACAGAGGAGGACATGTAGTAGGACTGCTACATTTTGAATTGTTTGAATGTACTGAGCTCTTAACCGGGGGAGACTGATTATCTCTGAGAGGCTTCGAGAATTGCCTGCTTATGGCTGCCACCTTTTCAGTAAAAAAAGAAGCAAAGTCGTTTGCTGACAGGGTTGTGTCAGGTGGAGGTGGGGTCGGACATAGTAGTGTTTTGAAGGTGGAAAATAGTTTCCGAGAGTCAGTGGTATTGCTTATTTTGTCATTGTAGTAAGCCGATTTGGCAGCAGAGATGTTGGTTGAAAAGGAGAGTAGGAGAGTTTGATAGCCTTTGAGATCAGTGGGACCTCTGGTTTTTCGCCATCTTCTCTCAGCACACCTGAGATCAGAACACAACCATCGGAGGGTATCAGTTAGCCATGGATGAGGCGGGTTGGAGCGGGCCTTTTTAGTGGATAGAGGACACAAGCTATCCAGGCATGAGTTCCGTATAGAGCAGAGAGATTCTGTGGCATCATTGACCTCTAATGAGGAAAAGAGATTGCGGCGGTAGGAGACCATTGGAGGTCGTACAGCAGACTGTTCAGGGAGGCATACAGTAAACTGGATGAAGTAGAGGTTAAAGAGGTGCAGAGGTGTGACCAAGAGACCATTTGTGGTACAGTTTCGAGTGAGAATCAGGTCAAGTTCTTTGCCAGCTTTGTGAGTTGGAGTGCTGCAAGCCCGTTCCAGATCAAAAGCGGATATCAGGGACAGGAAGTCAGCAGAGTTAGGATTGTCGAAGTGGATGTTCATGTCGCCTAGGACGATTAGTGGAGAGTTATGTTGAGGAATGGAGGATAACAGTGTGTCTAGCTCAATCACAAAATCGCCTAATTGTCCTGTTGGACGGTAAATGACAACCACAGAGACTTGGACCGGAGCTGTGACTTTCACGGCATGGTACTCAAAGGAGGCATATTTGGTGGGAGGCAACAGTTGTGTGAATTTCCATTTGTTGGAAATTAGAATGCCTGTCCCACCTCCTCGCCCAGATGGATGGGATACATGTTGAGGACAGCACTATGAGTCACATCACCTAAAAGCAGAGAGTGCTTATTTACCTGCCCAAACTGCCACTTGAGAGGAGTTCAGCTCTGAGCAGGAAGATCTCTAATGGCTCTCAACTTCACATTCAGAATCCTCCATAACTCTGGAGCCCTGCACTGGCACTGATAACCAGATAGAAATCAAGGTATAAAGATCTTTCAACATAGACTAAACACTAGTTAAGATGCCCACAAGATGACCATGACTAATCAGACTAGGCTGATATAATATAATGAATGATTTTCATCTCAGACCAGTGGATCATACAGTCTGCACAATGAAGAATATTTAAACTTATGCTCGTACCCTAGTTCGGCTAAAATAAATCGACTCACCGAAAATATTGAGTCCACACTACGTGATACTCTAGATGCTGTTGCACACCTTAAAAAGAGGAAAGTCCCAGACAAAAAGCTAGCACCTTGGTATAATGACCAGACCATGTGCGATATCTGATGTCAATTCCTACATCACCATTACTGAAAGCATCAGTCAGCATGGCAGAAAACATCAGGCTGAACAGGGTTGGTGCGAGCACACAACTCTGTTTGACACCATTGCTGACGGGAAAGGGCTCTGATGTCTCACCGTTGTCCTGAACTCTAGCAGGACTACATCATCTCTTAACAAGTGCTGCTCCTGGCTTTGCAAGCCCACATTGGCATCCATACACGACTGGTCCAACGCATTTGTGCATTACCCAAGCAAGCATAGCTACTAATTTCTCACATCAATGTTACGAAAATGAACAAGTTTTAGTTGGTCTTGTTGGTCACGATAATCACACCCCCAGCCCCTGACATAAGCCGTTCTTGGTTCTAGACCAGCAAAGTGTTGGTGCCACTCTCGAACCAGTTTTCCTGGCTGAGAGCCGGTTCTTTGGCTGTCGAAAGCCAAAGATTAGGCACCAGCTCCAAACTAGCCCTCGAACTGCCTTGGTGGAAAAGGAGTACATGAGAGCCAAACCATATAGTACTAGCGAACAGCACTCTCTAGAGGAGAATATTTCATCTGCACTTACTCCTTTATCCCTATTTACATTTACATTTACATTTATTTATTTAGCAGACACTTTTATCCAAAGCGACTTACAAAAGTGCATACAGCAAGTATAGCGACAGTACGGGGACAGGATGTGTATTGTTCATGATCTTAAACTCAAGATCCATCACCCTCGACAGTAACCTGGACTTCAAGGAGTACATTGCTCGCACGTCACGGGCCTGCCGATTCCTCCTCCACAACATCAGGAGGATTAGTCCGTTCCTGACAACATACGCGACGCAGCTCCTTATCCAGGCCACAGTTCTCCCTCGACTGGACTACTGCAACGCTCTCCTTGCAGGCCTCCCAGCATGCACCACCCAGCCTCTCCAGCTCATCCAGAATGCAGTTGCCCGACTGATCTTCAACCTCCCCAAATTCTCCCATGTTACTCCCCTGCTGAAATCCCTCCACTGGCTTCCTGTCGCTGCCAGGATCAGATTCAAGACCCTGACCCTCGCCTTCTCTGCAGTCAACAGGACAGCCCCTGCCTACCTCCAAGAACTCATCCAGCCCTACACACCAGCCCGACCCCTGCGCTCAGCAGCAACTGGACGCCTTGCTCCCTGCATGGTCAAGGCAGGAGGTGCTCGTTCTGCCAAACATCGGCGTTTCACCTACATCGCTCCCCAGTGGTGGAACGAACTCCCGGTCTCGCTACGGACAGCTTCTTCACCCCAGTCCTTCAGACGGGGCCTGAAGACGCACCTCTTCAGACTCTACCTGGACTGACCCAGCACACAATTGCTGAACCCCCCCCCGCCCATCAGTGCTGTCGTAAATTGCTGTGCTTTTTAAATTGTGCTTTTAAATTTGTCTCTTGTTGCCGCCTTTACCCTGACGCTCATTGCGCCGTTTGAAGTTGTCGAAGTCCGCCGTTTGAAAGTGTATTGTATTAGTTGCCCTATAGGCTGTAATTGTACAAATCTAATAGTACTATGTCCTCAAGCAGACGCTGCTCTCAGCTGAGAACTGTCTCATTGTGGAACTGTACACATCCTGTCCCCGTACTGTCGCTATACTTGCTGTATGCACTTTTGTAAGTCGCTTTGGATAAAAACGTCTGCTAAATAAATAAATGTAAATGTAAATGTAAGTCAATAACTCACAGGTAAGTGAATTCACAGCAAATCTGTCTGCACAACTGAGCAAGGTCTGTGGTATAATCTCTATGGTGCAAAGTAAAAACACTGCACTCCTGAACTATTTTAGTCTAACTTCCTGCAGGGTACAGCCTTCTTGCTTGATTATCACAGACGGGAAACTCACATTTGTTATGTCTGCTCTGTAATGTCAGCAATTTGTGTCTTTTCACTTCAAAATCTGCATGACAGCACAGAAATGGCAACACACTGCCAGACCAGAAAGGTTTCATATGTTTCTTCCTTTTCCTCAGATTTTACTTATAATAATAGGCTCAACATCACAGCAGCTGGGGCTTTACTATATTTCTATAATTACTGTGGAATCATGTCCAGAATGCAAAGCCTGGTCAGAATGGTTTTCTTTTATATTTCCTCAGTGGTCTTATTCCTTAATAGTGCCTTTGTGCCTTAATAGTGACTTTGACTATGAAAATAAGTGCAGTGATGTGAGGTGGTGACACACTGGAAGTGACAACACAATTCATTTTAGCAAGAGAACTTTGAGAGAAATCACACATTATTTGCATGGCTCATAACACCTGAATGCACTAAAGAGTGCTGAAATACTTTGAGAAATAGGTTCTCTTTTGAACAATTCCTCCCAAGGATTAGTATGAGCGTGGCAATGTTCCAGACCTCTGTTAGGTCACTAAAATACATAAAAAACTCTGAGAAATGTTCATATATAAATGCTTCCAACATTGGCTGATATAAACATGGTGACACAATAAACAATTTACAAATAAAATAAATCCAACAACTATGGAATATTATGTCTATAGGTACAACTCTGATGTTGCTGTAACTGTGGCTCCTGATAGAGACAATTATGGTAAGTAGAGAGAGCCAAACCAAGATGACACATACAATCATATATTATTTTCAAAGATGTTCCCTTTGACATTTATGTTGCTATGGAAACTCGTATATTAAAGTGTTTATTTTAAAACCATTTTTACAGCAGAAACATAGGTGAATAGTATTGCAATTAATATGAATGTCAACTTTTAAATTGCAACTTTTGTTACTGAACTGTTACTTCAAAATAGTCCTTTTTCATCTGGTGTTTCCATTATTTTGCCCGCCCCTGTGTGTGTGTGTGTGTGTGTGTTTGTGTAAAATACCCATACACATGTACTGTAAGATGGCATATGACTTGCTCATTGCACCAATCTCTTCTACATTCAGTTAACTTAGAAATTAAAATAAAGATTTTGTGATCAATTTGCAATTGACCACTGCACTCACAGTTCATTGTCCAATTTATGGTTTCAGCATATTGATTGTTGAAAGCTATATTTAATGGTGGGTATAAACATTTTCTTCTGACCCCACTGTCCAGCCATCCCCACAAGGTCAGCCGCAGCTTGGGGCCAGATTGACCTGCCAGAGAGGGCTCATTGATCACATTTTACAAGCCTAGTGAGAATACCATGTTTCCCATGGTATGTTACCAAGATGTCTCTATGTACATGGGGCAGCAGTGTGAGGTTGTATCTTGTAAGGTGCTGAACTGTTGTTGTGGGGTCAAATCTAAGGGGATCTATATCATCTGTCATCAATGCTACTGTATATTGTACAGTGGTGCTTAAGGAACATATTGATCCAAATGTAACCCTGATCTTAAATACCATGCTGGAATAATATCATTTTGCACCTCATAAAATAATACAATTCTACTTGTTTTAAGGTCACCAAGATAGAGTTCCACACATGTTCTTTGATACTGTACTTATATCCTTTTGTTGGATACTTTCCCTAGCTGACTGTATGTATGGTGTTGAATCTGCTTCAGCCTATAAATTGCAACCTTAAATGACAAACTGCACAGATTATCCAATATGCATTAACTGTTGAACTCTTTATTAAAAGCTATTACCCATTAAATAAATAATGTCCTGAGCTGCAATCTCAAGATCACTCAATACTTGATATGAGACGGTCAATGAAACACACAAGCCCCTACACCCCATGGAATACTTCAGAAGGACTGAACACTGCCTGAAATGATAAACTGAAGCTTTGCAAATCATTTCATTTAACAACCATTTCATTTAACATTGTCTACATGGATTAATGTTTACCAGTAAATAAGAATATGTAATCGGTATGTATTGTCACTAAAAAAGAATATATAATGTACATATGACCTGCTATGTATTACACAGATTCATGCCTCCAATCAAGTTAATTCACATGAAATTCCCAAATGCATCTTTATGTTCCCCATCAATAGTATAATATTATAAATTCCAAGCAATATAAATCCCTAGCATGGATCTTTGAGTAAATATGAATATCATTTGAAATTGTTTATCCGCATATAATTTCATCACTCTTTAAAAACAATTTCTAACTGAGTGGACCCATTAAAATGCACATATGGGAAGCCCAGAGGGGCTTTGAAATGGTCCCATTGCACTTCTATTAGATACTCATCATCATCACTTGTCATCTGCTTTGAGGCCATAGAGATGCTATTCTTATTAATATACCCATCTACCTTTAATAACAGATGAGTTATTCCATGGTATAATTAAAACAGAATGAATTCCATGTTAAAATATCTCATTTCACATGTGTCAGAAACATTAAGGATCCAATTACCCCAAACACAAGGCATTAGGAACCTTAGCTTTAAAAAGTTAGGGCTTGGAGATATTGTCTGATGGCTGTGGCAAGTACAATTTCTGCTCTGATGTCAGAAAGGGAAATCCTGACAATAAAAATTAAAGTGTGTGGTTTTAAAGACCGGGGTGTCAATTCAGTATATAAATCAGCCACAAACATCAATGTTGGTGTGACCTGCCATTGGACTAGTTAGCTGGAACAAAGAAATCTCAAAGAGGAAGGGCTGCCAAAAATGGCTGTTCCTGCTGACTCCGGGGTTTGCAGTGTTCTGGAAAGTGTATTTAACTTTATCACCCACGTCTCTCTCACTGTAAACATTCATACTACTGCCTCCATCCCACTCTCTTCTCATTTAGTGTCTGTTTGGGATATCCTCACTCATTGGCAAATCCTAAATTAGATTATAATTTGCATTCATGTATTATATTACTTCTATTGTTGCTTTTTATAAATTATAAATTGTTTCTTGTGTGAAACTGTTTTTTCCACATGTAGCAAAAAGTTTGTGAACCACTTGTGAAATTACAGAAATTAAGATTTTTTACCATGAAATCCTTACTTAATCAGAACCAGTCTTTTCTTAACTGAAATGAAGGGTCTACAATCACTTATTTCATGTGTTTTAAAGGAAATTCTGTATGTAGTAGAATAAAAATAGGTAAAGAGGAATTATTGCAGGTGCAAACATAAATATACCTACTGTTGCAATAAATTAAAACAAGAAGGTAAGTAGATCAGATCTGTAGGAAAGAGTTGGGCAGCACTGTCATAAATACAAGTAAGAAGAGAGTAGTGAATGTGCATCAGTTATAAAATAATAAGAAAAAGACCTGGGCTCCATTGGTCCACTGTAAGACAAATAATATACACATGAGAGCATTTACCATTTCAACGACTCCGCCTTGAAGTGGAAATCCTTATATTACAAAAAGTCACAATACAAATAATAAATCAAGTAAAAAATACCCTAAGAATAATACCCAGAGACCTACGAGTCTGCCTTGCCACATCTGATGTTATTGTGTGTCCAACAATACTACAAAATTGACCTTTTTGGTCACAATGAAAATGTTGTTTGGTAGAAACCCAAAAAATCCCTCAAAGAAGATGCCAGAGACTGATCAGTGGCTATAGGAGACATTTACTTCAAGTCATAATTGCTAAAAGGGGTGCCACAAGTTATTGATTGAAGGTGTTTTATTTGGTATATTTTCATTAAGAATTGAGGCTTAGACAAAGAACTCATGTGATTATTTTTCTATAATATTACTAATTCTATAGTACATATATAAGCATATACATTTGGGGGAGTGTTTCTGAGAGTGAGTGAGTGAAAGACACACACATGTGCGCACATGCATCTCCTTTTACTCTGTTTATAACTCTAAGAATGTAATGAATTTTGTACTGTTAAAAAAACTCCAAGATACATTGAAGAGGAGCAGGTTTACAACACATAAAATACTTTCCTTGCTCTTATGGGCAACCAGGTGTGTCTTGGTTCTTAGATGCAAGCTAAACCCACTGCAATTAATAAAATGTTACACTGCATTCATTGGGTCCAGCAGTCATTTGGATTAATGGAAAAAAAGTGAGAAGAATGAGACCTTATTTTAATCTGACTAATGGTACTATTGTCCCCCAATTTCTGTGCTACTGAGAAACAGCTGTCCCAAAACAGGCCTCTACCAAACCTAACTAGGGCTGGGCGATTGATTGAATTTTATTTTCAATTATGATTTTGGCTTCCAGCGATTATGAAAACAAGGTAACGAGATAAATACGATTACTGTGCCGTATGTATACAGGACCAGCGTATGCACTTCTGCCGCTCTAGGCCAAAAACAATTATGCCAGCATACCATACCAGCAACAACACACAAAGGCCAATATGCCATACACATAAAGCCAATATGCCATACACATAAAGCAAAAACCAGCAAAACAACACACAAACACCAATATGCCATACACATAACACAAATACTCTAGTGAAACACTAGTGTGCTCAAAATGTCAACAATATTAAAGTATCCATGACGCAATATGCGGGCATTTTGCAGATCCATATACTTGTACAAATAATGCACCAAACAGGTGTGCATAATAACTCAAATAACCTGGTTCCAAATTCTTTACAGCAGAGTCATGACAGCACAGCTATTTCAGTGCCTGCTCTGGTGATGTTGCTAAAGCTACCACCTGCTGCTTCTTGTGGAGCACATGGTGGTGGAGCAATGGCGGTAGTTGTGCTAGCGGTCTCTTGGTTCAGTGGTGGACTTGAAGGTGCGTCATCCTTGCTTACACTCCCAGGATCAATATATTTTAACAACAAATCCCTCTGTTTTTGGAGTGCTTGCTCCTTCAATAGTCTCCTCTTTTTCTATTCGCAGCCAGATAATTTCGGTCATTTAGAAATGCTGCTTTCCTTATCCTCAGTCATTGCTTGTGAGAGCTGGGGGCGGGAGTGATTGACACATTCCTCTGCAATTCATATATTTTTTTAATATTTGGCCCCTGGTTGGCCCACATTTTGCCGCCCTTGCCAAAGTGCCACCCTAGGCATTGTTCGCCTATATGGACATGCCAGCACTGAATGTATATTATAGGCCTATATATATTTATTATTTATTTATCTTTTATTTATTTGTTTTTCAGCTGAATTATACTGTGCAGCAATAGATTTATTTATCCAGTTCTAAAAGAATATAGACTCAGTTTTCAATTGCATCTGTTTATTTCTTTGGTGCAAATCATCCTGGCTAGCTGTGTTGAGTTCAGTCTTGCAAAAGGAAAGAAGATATTGTTATGACAATATATAGCATTGTTTGGTTGTTGTTCGGATTTAGTAAAACTAAAACGTAGCAAACACGAACGCTTTGTTTTCAGATGCACACGAAAACAAGCAATCGTGTTAGCCAGTATAACAACCAAGTAACTAAGATTTTCACTTTAAGACGAAATGTGATAATTGTAATTAAAGGTTTAAATGACCCACCTGTGGGTTAGAGCTGCTGCTGAGAACAAACAGGCAAAGGGAGCACGTATCCTAGTCATGGGAATTTTATAGAACTATGGGTAACGCAGTATTCATTGTTGAAACGTGAAAGGGGGAGTTTGTGCTGCCAATGTCGATTCTATCCTGCAGTGTGTTTATTTTCAAGGAAACGTGGGGTTGTGGATAAAATGCATTTATTGCATTAGCAGATTTATTACTGTCATAATTCTGTCCTTTATTTATGTAACTGATTTTAATATTTTGACCCAGGTAATGGGTAAGGCCAGGGCGGGGCTAACACTATTTAAGCACCCGGGTTCCTTCATCTGAGAATAGGCTGTAGGAGAGTATTGACTCTGTAAGCCAGTGAGAGAAGGAGACACTTGGGGAACAATTGCCCTGTGTCGGTGATTCGTTATTGTAAATATTTATTTGTTTTGTTTATAATTGTTGTATAGCACTATTAAACGTCTTGTCTTCGTTCACCCCAATCTCTGTTGCCATCAGCTGTTTGCCGCTCGCCGTCCCATCACATATATTTAAAGTTCAAGAAAATCCACTGTTAAAAAGACAATTTTTTTTCAAAAAAGTTCAATAAAAGCACGATGTTTCCAAAGTCGATGAGTAATCTGGGTAAATAATCGTGATCTCAATATTGACCAAAATAGTCGTGATTATGTCATGATTTTTTGCCGTAATCGAGCAGCCCTAAACCCTAAAGCCCTAAACTTAAAAACACACTGGACATTGAGTTTCAAGTTTCTGTAATGAATGAAAAATGGTGTGTTTGCTACTTCAGATAGAGGAAACAGTACAGGGCAGTGTTATTGATTCTGGGGCTCTTGGGATAGGACAGAATACCCTTGATGAAGGCAAAATGCAGATGCCATAGCCCTTTAAAAGGTACCTCATTTATTACAGTTTCATTTATCTAGCCTCATATCCTTCAGGCCTTTCTTCATGTCTGCTCAGACAATTTTACAAGTGTTTTTTTTTATATATAATTCTCTGCTTTTTGCACCTGGGTTACAATCAAAGTACAAAACATAAATGCATAACAGCATATTGTGAAATCTTCTTCAGTAGCTGCCGGCATATTGCGTATTGGGGCCACGCTCACATTTGATTTTTGGCCAGCCCTCTTGACCTCTTACTTCAATGCTTTTTGTGCTGTTGGGCTCAGCATTTAGATCTTCAAACGTGATGTGTGTGGGCTCTCAGTGGAGATGACAGCAGGTCAGCACAGAAGCTGCACTGGCTAAAGGGGTGGCATTTCACACTAAGGTCAGCCTGCAGTGCCACTGCATTCCAATTCAGGACTTACGTGAACACAGGGACAGGACCCAGTCCTAGCTTTGTCTGCATTTTCATCTGGACCTGAGAATGAGACTTTTAAAGTGAGCTGACACCCTTACCCTTAGCACAGTCTATAACATCACCACCATCTTCTACAGAAACATGTCTGCCTTCTGACTAATTCAATACTTCACAACTCTCAGATGACATGTACTGACCCACTCCTCTCACTCTCTCTCTGGCACTTGTTTTAAGTTGTATTATTGTTTATTAAAATGTCCAATTAAAGATAATAACCTCTCTATACTTATAAAACAAATAGGGGTGCTGTACTTTAGGACCCCTGTACTTTTTTCTCAATGATTTTATCCTGTTTGAATTAAGTGAATGCACAGTACGAACATTAGCACTGAAATAAAGACAGAATGTTGACTGAAGGCTGAATTATTTTCATTCGTTTCATTCTCTTTATACCCAACGAGCTATAAGACTTGGATTAATTTTGAAATGTTGCAGAAAAGTACCATACCTGTGACCACTGAAAGTTTAGGTCAGAGCATCCAACCAAATATAACAGCCTGCAGTCAGCCTGCATTGTGCTGTATCTCTGGTATCTCCTCTGGTTACATTGAATGCTCCCAACAGTCTCACACCATGTGATTCTGGTAAGTAAATGATTATGTACAATACATGTGGGCTGAAATTTCATGTTATTTCACTGGAATAACCAAGAGTATTCGTATGTCATGCTTGTACACTCTAAAAAATAAAACATTGGGTCAACAAAAAAATTAAGGCAATGTTTTGCATCAAGCTTTTTGTGTTATGCCAACTGCTGGTAGAATTACATTGATCCAACACAATGTTTTTAAGTATGGTGAATTAGCTTTTCGGCCACAATAAAAAGCATTTCTAAGTAACATGAACTTAATAACTGTCAACATGAACACAAGTATTTAAGCTGATTGTGCTGTGCTGATCAAGCTGTGCGATTTCATGACACAACATCACATTATACTCAAAACATTAAAAAAGGTTTTAGCCACAAATATCTATAGTGACTTCTGGTCTTAGGAACTTAACTATTTGGCCTACTGTTCACCATTACAAGGCAAAATTATGAGTCTCTGTTTGAACCACAGTGTGAAACAACTCAAACAACAATGCAAGCATGTCAAATGTATTATGAGAATATGAATTATTACCATTATTACCATTATCTCCCCCTGACATGCCCCTACAGCGTGTCAGCATTTTTTGCCTCCTTTTAACATATGCATCCCATTTTAGTTTTATATTTTCTTTTAGGAGTCATACAGCTAGAAAATAAGAGCTGATTGCCTGCTTTGGCCTAGCTAACATCTACTGGCAAATGCTTGCGAACTGTATGGGGATTTACTGCAGTTTGTCATAGTTGCCCATCATAGTAGTGCTGAGCCAACGGCCCCCCCTTTGCGGGGTTTAATTCTTCTTTGTCTTGCTCTCGTGGCCCATCTCCTGGGCCGTGTCCAGACGGGGCCTAGTTCTTACATTAACCTTTTGCTTTAAGGCCTAACCTTGTAGCTTATGGCACATAGATATCTGTGTGCCTTCTTACAGTCTGTAGCACCGCGGTCTGGCTAACTGAGTTACTTAACCTTTTTTATTATTTAAATGTGGGCCTGGAAATAATGGTAATATTCCAGGCATATATGCTGTGTATTATTTAATTATGCTTAAAAATCATATAGGTGTGGAGTGGAAATAATGGGAAATTTCAGAAGTGTTATGTTTAAAAATAATATACAATTAATGACTATGGAGTTTATGGGACTTTCTAGGCGGGGTAAATGTAACAGCTTAAAAATTAAATAATGGTGTATTAAAATGGAAAATGGGATGATCTTGAAGGAGGAGCCTGGGAGGAGTTGGAAATTGTGGTCTGGGATAGGAGGAGTGAGAAAAGGCATAAAGGATGGATGTAGGCTGAGGGGAAGGCAGAGTGATTGGGGAGTGTTTGTGAATGTATACACAATGCATATACACCTGTTGCTCCGCGGACAAACCTGGTTTACTGTATGTGATTGATCACCATATGCAATAAACCAAACAACCATGATTACATCAGACTCTGTGAGGACTTATTATTTTCTGGAAGGCATCAAAATGTGGAGGAAGACCCTCGGTCCATTTGGCCCAGACCAGGGGGATATCCACCACAATACAA
Source organism: Megalops cyprinoides (assembly GCF_013368585.1). Classification (NCBI taxonomy): domain Eukaryota; kingdom Metazoa; phylum Chordata; class Actinopteri; order Elopiformes; family Megalopidae; genus Megalops; species Megalops cyprinoides. The sequence goes on along the minus strand of NC_050590.1, from coordinate 23,778,829 downwards.
AAGCCGGGACATTCTAAAACGCTTAACGTGGCTTAATGTACCAAAACTGCGATCAATGATCACCAAATTTCTCTCGGACATTTCTTGTCAGAAACACTTTGTCCTGTCAAAAAATCAAAACCGAAATCCTAGGAGTATGGTCATTATCTCACGTTAAGCGTTTTCCTCTCCATTGACGCCCATTATAAGGAAAAAGCTTAAGGTGTTTTAATGTCCCAAAACAGCGATCAATGATCACCAAATTTGTCTGACATCTCACATGTCATAAACACTATCTCCTATCGCCAACAGTAGATACATCGGGGTAATAGTAGATGAAACTACTAATATTACGGTTGAGAAAATGCTGGTCACATACCTGACACTTCAGCTGAAACCGTGTTCATTGGAAATTATGTAATACCCTCGGCACTGCAGAATGCATCACAGCAAAAATGAAAGATGTGCTATCGGGCCGTGATGTAGCTATATGGCTTGGGTCACTGGGCTGGGAAGTGATGGAGCAAGTGGGATGGTGGGTCGAAAGGCTGGAGTTGCACAACAGTTGCATCAGAATGACTGTCCCTACCTCGTAAACATTCACTGTAGTGCGCACAGAAAGGTACTGGCTGCCCACGATGCCTCCAAGGCTGTGTGTGAAATAAGTGCATATGTCACCACTATTAATAACATATACACATACTACACTTTACAAGACGGCAAGTTCTGTGGCATCACGCTCACGCAGGCAGACGTTCAGACCTTCTCAATTTTGTGCACAGAGTACATCGCGGAGTTAACTAAATCTATCAAAAAAAGATTCCCTTCAGAGCATGTGGGCATCTTCGCTGACCTCGACACCATACTCAGCACATCACGCTATCCGGGTGTTGACAGCGCGTTGAAGAGCTGCGGACTGGAGGCCTTGGAGTGCGTCTGTGACCACTGCGGTCACAGCCATGAGAAGTCGTCTGTCCGAGGCAAAGACGCAAAAACCTAAGCCTAAGCCTCTGCAGCAGTCTCCCTTGATGTGTTTGATTACGCACAAGCGAGCACCCAGTTTAAGTCCATGTGGACCAGGAGGATGGTTTGAGTTCAGGCTAGGCTACAACAGGTCAATTGAGTTCAATTCAGTTAATTTCTTGTAAATGGTTTGTTCATATTTTAATTGTAATTGCCTAATTTTGTAAAATTGCATTGTTCATATTTGCCTGTTTAGGCACAATGGCCACAGTGTTTTTAGTGGCCTCTGCTGTCACAACAGAAATAAAATCATTCATCTGCTTCATGTGGTGTTGATATGAAATGTGACCACGCGATTGGTGTCTCTGTTCATCTTTTCTCTCCATGCCCTTATAAATGCATAGTCTGTAAGCTTGTACTGTATATTAATTATTAAAAAATGAAAATGAATGAAAATTAAATGCTATTAAATATGTCTCATTATCATTAAAAAATTAAAATTAAAATGATGCGTAATAATACATTATGACAGAATTTTTACGACCCTGTCTGTCAAAATGACGGACAACGAGAAAGTCTAACGCAACCTCTTGTGTAACCCGCGGTGACTCCGCCTACTGTGATACCACATGCATAACCTCTATAGTATGAAGATTGAATCGTGCCTTAAATACAAAGAAGCGCAGAGTAAGATTTGCGCTTGTAAACGGCGTAATGTAAAAGCGAAACACTAATTGCAATTGTAATTTGCAATTGTAATTGTAATTTGTGAAACTGCATTTTGGAGTTTGCAATTGTAACTTCTGATCTGCAAAACTGCAAAAAACAAATTGTAATTGTAATGACCAGTCTATTCATTAATACTCATTAATCTAATGGGAATGGACATTTGTAGCCCACACACGCTTCTCTTTCTTGAAAACAATTAAGAGGCTTAACAATATTATATCTACAATAAATAGGGCTTTCCCTGATTTTTGCAACAGATGGGCCCTTATAAACTATTTAAAATAGTTTTATATGTTTATGTAAGGAATCTCACTTGTCCCAGTTAAGGCCTAACACTCCCACATAGAATAATTTAAAGCAGGGTTTCTCAACCTTTTGCCTACTGAGACCCACGTTTTTTGTATGCCAGTTATCCACAACTCCCTAAGGGGGGAAATAAAGAAATAAATAACTAAAATGCCTCTTTAGACCTAGGCTACAGTATATGCTTATTATAATTAATTTCACAAAAACACACAAACATTTTCAATCATTAGGCAGACTATGAGGCAAACTGATTTTTTTTAACTTACGTTAATGTGACCCTTGTGACTGCCGCTCTGGAATGATGCTGTCTAGACGCGGTGGAATTGCGGAAAGGGCGACTCGTAGTGTCACACGTAAGCTTGCTGTTGTCAGTCTATTCCTGCTCTTCGTTTTTTGTTGCAGTCACTGTTGAAAATCTGGACTCGCAAAGATAGGTCGTGCTAAATGGCAAAAGAAACTTTGTTGCACGATCTGCGAGTTCTGGATATTCGTGTCTGGCTTGAATCCAGAAGGAGCTCAGGTTTGTCTTGCGAAGTTCTGCTAGCTGTGTTTGAAAATTAATGGGGAGTACAACATCCACATCACTTGGGTCTACTGAAAAAGGATCGTAAATCCATGTATTCCCAGCTCTTCGGTCATTGGGAAAATAATCAGAGAATTTCTGTGTTAATCTGGTCAGGTGGTCCCGGACAATTCTCTGTATGTAGGTGCTGATGCAAGGGAATTCCTGCAGAACATCAATGAGGTTAAGAAACATGTCAAAAATGTTCTCCTGCACTCTCTTCTCCCACAATACCAGCTTCTGTTTAAATGCTTCAATTTTGTCAGCCATCAAGAAAACACAGCTGTTTCTGCCCTGAAAGGATAAGTTTAGCTGGTCAAAGATATCTGACATGTATGCCAGTTTCCCAAGAAATTCAGCCTCCTTATAGTGCTTTGCCAGGGGAGACCGTTTCTCCTCCAGAAATGTGTGCACCTGCTTGCACATTTCGAAAAGAAGATTAAGAATTTTTCTGTGTGACAGCCACCTAATTTCACTATGATATAACAACAGGCGGTGGTCTGATTCCAGCTGGTCACACAAAATTGAAAACAAGCGGGAATTGAGAGCACTGTTCTTCACTAGATTAACTGTGTTGACAGCAATGTCCATCACCTCATTTAAGGACACTGACGTTTCTTTGGCTGCATTGGAAGAATGCCTACACAGTTCTTCCAATGCAGCCCACAGTTCTTCTGTGTGAAATGGAGACAACGGAAACACTCATCTGCTGTCGTCCGTGTCGGGAGCTCATTGCACATCAGCAGATCCTCATGTGTTGCACCTTCCCAGTTGTATCGTACAAATCCAAGCAATAATGCCATCTTTGAAACGTCTGTTGATTCCTCGATTTGAATGGCAAATGAAAGGCTTGCTCGCACTCGATCCAAAAGCTTTTCAATATCCTCACTCATGTCTATATTCCGTCTAGAGACAGTATCGTTGGAGAGTGGGATTTCTTTTATTTTGCTAGCAGCACTTTCCCCTAGTACCTCACGGCACATGTCAACTGCACATGGGATAACTAGCCATGGGATAAAGCCAGCTAGACAATGAGGTCATGCACCTGAGATCGAAGACAAGACTAGACAATAGCTAATTAATATGCACACTCGCCACCAACTGGACAGGGGTGTGAATTACTTAAAATTACGGTAAATCGCCTTCAGTGTTATAATCTGTCAAAATTCAGATTTTTCCGTCATTGTTAAAAAATTCAGTCAATGATGGAAAATATTTGGTTAATGCGACCTCAGGTTGAACATACAGTGTAGCAAAAAATAACCTGTTATTCGCAACGATCCTGTTCCCATTCCAAATGTGCCCTAACTTTACAATGTTAAAGCAAAGCCTGTCTGCTATTTAGAAATTCTCTACTTAAAAATTGCATCATTGTCATGGCAACATTTATGGCTGGAGATAATGTTGCTGCCGAGTGCACAAGTTTGATACTTTCTAAATTGCGAAAGATTTCTACAACTCGTGTTGTAGGTGTGTGTGTGCCCAATGTGGATTGCATTCAAATTAATTTGAAAGAGCTATGGTTTTGTTGGATCTCGTAATGCCAGGTTCAGACTACACTATTTTTTTGTCTTTCACGACGGTCACCATGTCAGACTAGGCAGTCATAGTGCCATAAAATCTTGTCGCGTCATTGTCAGGAGACTGGCAACACTACAGGTTTGACCCCGACCAATCATTGTTCACATCCTTGCATGTCGTCGGGGAGGAGGGTCAAGTAAGTGTAAATCATGGCTACAGAAGCACTCTGTGTGATGCTGCATAGAAGACAAAGAAAATACGACTGTGGACCCGTTCACGAAGAGGACAGTATGGGCTGTCTATCCTTAAAAGAGAACTTGAGGCAACGAATGTGATAGTCCGGACCTCGATCCGCATCCGGACTAAACGGCAAGTCAGTCAAGACCCAGCCCATACCTCGTGCTATGAATACAATAATACGTTATGAAGTATAACCTTTTCTATTTTGAAATAAATTTTCTATTGATCAATAAATGGTTAGTGACGTTAAATATACAGTGTAGCTGGAGATCATTCACAGTGATCCTGTCCCCAGATGAATGTGGGTTTAATGTGGCTTATTTCCCAATTGTTGACATCGTCATGGCAACGTTAACTGCTGGAGAGTGTTGTGTGTTGTTGTTGCCGATTTCACGCATTGACGTTACACCGGAGAATTTCCGATCAGCTCCTAAATTGCAGATACAGAATGTGTCTCGTTTTCACTAGTATACAATTTCTACAACTAGCGTAAATGCAGTTGTAAGTTTAACAAATATGATAATAATACTGATTACTGTTATTAGCCTACTGTAACACCATGCAACTGACAGTTACTGTAAGACTTTATGTGTAACCACAATTACAATAGTATTACCGATGTTTAACAATAATATAGGCTACTGTTACTATTCCTAATTTCATTTAGGCACACCTTTGTGCCTAGGTTCAAGCAACTGATTGCAGGTCAGCCTAAACAATTCCATTTCTCCCACTAGGCTCGAATGTATGTTGACTATCTTGACTGTCTTGAACTTGAATGTATGTTGCTTAAAAGTTATGTGAGCTGATTAAATGTTATTTTGTTATTGCCAAATTATGTTTGCAGAGAGCGTTCTGTCATCCTATTGGTCAACTTCAGAACATGTCATAGGAGACTCTCAAAAAATTCTGACATGCTAGACTTTTCATCGGGGTGTCGTGGGGCGTCCCAGATGCCACATTGCTGTTCTCTGATTATGTCATATTACAAGACTCATTCGTCGTTCGGCGTCGTTCTTGATGTTCATATTCGGGCCCGTTGCTGGAAATTTGTTGGCTACAACAAAATCGTGTCAAAATCAGGCTGAAATTGTGTAGTCTGAACCTGGCATAATGCTACCATGGATGGCTTTCTTTAAAGGAAGCAGACTTGTACTCCCCAACAAGCAACTGCCCTCACTGAATTAGTCCTAGTAATCATTCATTAAAAGATGTATTTTTTTAAGAGTTCTCATCTTTATTGCCTTTATTGTTAGGTAGCATATGCCTAAAACAACCTCAAGCTAAATATAAAAGCCGATAGATAAATAAGAGCCATTGAGTAGTTGTGCAATTCATAATCCGAATAGTCAATTATTCGTTTCAATAATCGATAGATTGTTTGATTATCAAAATAGTCGTTAGTTGCAGCCCTACATCAAAGAGGCCATGGACCTCTGGACTCATCCCCTGAAGAATACCCACAACTTCACTGCTAGACTGGAAATTATACTTCGTCCTAAACATTGCTAGTTGTATTTTCAGGCAGTCTGATTTGAGCTCTGGGTACTGTTGCACAGCATCATGTACCTCTCCAGTTAAGAGGACTTGTTCCAGATTTCTGATTCCCTCCTGCTTAAATTATTCTCTAAACTGTATATCCAGAACATCAAGGACTTTGTAGAATTCAGTTCTGTAGTACTCAAGGGGATACAGGTACATGTGCAGGAGCACAGCCTGTGAAACACTGAGGTGGCTTATGGGTAGGGCTGGGCGATATACCCGTTGCGATATATCGAATAGCTGTTTTTAACGCAATAACAGCTATGCTCGGTATGTGGAGTTAGGTTTCTTCCCATATGTTTTTCCCTTTAGTCATACCTGATGCGGGAGCAGACCTCCAGTTTTCCGAGGCCGTGTGAAATGCTTCCAGGGGAAAAAAATGCCACTTGTATTTATTCAATGTTGATATCACAGAAACAGCACTATGCTGCTTCCATGTAGTAGTTAGAAACACATGGCTACAAAGATAAAGACTGAAAACAAAAGAGTGAAAAATGCTATGTACTTTTCAAAGTTAATAGGTAAATTAAACAACATATAGATACAAGTGCATATATTTTTGCCCCGGAAGCATTTCACTGAACTTTGGGGGTGTACTCCCACATCAGGTATGACTAAAGGGGAAAAATACAGGAAGAAACCTAATGCCACTTACTGGGGATAGCTGTTATTGCGCTAAAAATAGCTATTCCATATATATCGCAACAGCTATATCGCCCAGCCCTACTTACGGGCATGTGGAGAAGTAATTAGAGTGAGATGAAGTGTTTCACACATTTTTGTTGCCTTGGTGTAAACAGTTTGGAGACTCTCTGGATTTCATTTTTTGCAAAAGGTTTCTTTCACACAGATGACACCAAAAAGCATGCCATCTATGGTCTGTGTTCTGCTCTGGAGGGACACATTGAGAGCCTCCAACTCCTCTGTTGTCTCCAAAGCACACAAAAGACAGAGAACAACATTTCCCTGTTGAAATTTGTCATACAAGCCCTGTGCCCTACCAGCTGCATCTGACTCACCTGCTGCCATCTCACCCAAAGCATGCATTATACACTCATATTGGTTCAGCACAGCATGGGTGGCACCTGTGTGAATCGTCCACCTTGTTTAACAAAGAGGTCTGATAGTCTGACAGGGGCCCTCCCCAGACTTTGCAATTCCTTTGAATATGTCCTTGAGTTTCCCTGACTGTCCAAATAAAATTCCCAACTCATTGACCCACTCCAGAGAGTTGTGAATAACTGGCGAGGCAGTACAAGCCTGCTGTGTAATGAGGTTTACACAGTGGGCACCACAGCGGACATAAGGAGTGAGAGGTTGTGTTTTCCTGATGATGGGCTATGCTCCTGTATATTTGCCCACCATGTTTGCTGCCCCGTCAGATGCCTGTCCTCATAACTCACTGATGGGCAAATTGAGGCGTCGTAATACATCCATCACCACTCTAGCTAGATTCTCTCCTATAGTCAGAGAAACCTCATTAAGGCCAATGAACTCCTCATGAACAACTACATCTTGGGCGACATATCTCAAAAACAACGCCTCTTGCTCTTTGCCCGACACATCTCATGTCCCATCCATCATCACTCAAAAATGTAAGAGTGGAAATGATCAAATATTGTCTACAATTCCCCTTGCTAAACAAATTCAGAAACTCATTCTGAATTGGTGCTGAAGTGTAGGAATCCTTTCTACCCATCAACCACTTAGCAAGACAAGGATCATTGTCTGATTTGTATTTCAGTAACTGATCGCGATTTCCTTCACCAGAATCATGCCCCCTAAGAGGTAAGCCCTGCCTTGCCAACATCTGCACAGCACCAATGATTTTCAACAGAGATACCCTTGCTTCCTCTTGCTGTCCTGCACCCACACAAGACAGCTGAGACTGAACTGATCTGTCTTCATACAGATGTGTTGTTACAGCTATCCTGTGACAATCTGACTTTTCGTGTTAACTGAATCGCTCAAGGGCTTTTCTCCAATTTTTAAAATTAGACGAAATAAATGCTGGTTCTGCATTCTGTGCCAGTGGTGATGTCTCTGTGTTTAAAGCTTTACAGCAGTAAAAGCACAGCACACCTTCCACACCAGGACTGAAATGGAGCCATGGGAATCTCTTGTACCACTGTGTTTGGAAAGTAAGAGTACATTTTGGCAGTGACTGCTTGATAATGAAATTGGGATCTGGTTGGTTGGGTTTAGTGAACTATTGGATGGTGACTACCACAGCAGAATTGTCTAATCCCTCTACCCTTTCATCGTCATCCTTATCCTGTCCTTCTCTCTCTCCTTCCTCTCATTTGCCTTCTCCTTCTTCCTCCTCATCTCTGTCCTCCTGACTCCTGGACACTTCTTCCTCACATACATCCAAATTAAAACATTAAAAATGAAATTATGGAATTTAACCTTAATACTCCTTCCTGTATTTTCAACTTCCCTCACTTCCCCATTCTCTCCCTCTTCCTACGTGCTAAAATGTCCACATTAATGAAGATATTAGGCAAATCTTAAACCTAATTTTATTTGACTGCTCACATGTGCAACATTATTGGGAACTTCCTCCTGTCTCACTGAGGTTGATGCCTGCTGCAACTGCCTATCCTAAACAAGCAGAACACAGCAGTAATAAGGGATGAGTTATTGGAATGGGATAACAGAATTTATACCACGGCTTGGTCGAATTTCCTATTGTGACACGTTCTTTAGAATGTCAATTAACAGCAGTTGTTCTGTAAGTTCAGAAACTATTCATTGTGTGGCGGAAAGAAGTAGTTCTACAAACAAGTCAGTTTTAGTGATAAAAATGTTGAAATTATATCTGCAAATTAACATAACGCAAGTGTGGGAACCGTGGTATAAGCAGGATAATGGATTTCACAGCTTTCAAGTAGCAGAAAATAATGCACTTCAAGGTGTAATGGCAGGTTATGACCACATTACCATCTCATGTGCATTATTTTTTGCTACCCAAACTCCATGTTATCCATTATCGCTTACTTAATTATTACCAAGCTCAAACAAATAGCCTTCTGTTATCTAAATGAACACTGACATAACATTAAGGAATGCAAGAACAACACTGACAAAAACTGAATTATCTAGTCGGCTGGCAAGACTTAGGTAGAAAGCTAAGCATAACAAGTTCATCTCATTATAACTCCAGTTACATGATTTGACTTGAAAAAGGAGTCAATCTTCTTCTGCCTTTTCATTTTGTGCATCCTAATTATCTTGCATAACAAAAAGAACAATGGTAGCTTGATGGGACAATTCTATGATAGGTAAATGCAATGGTGCAAGAGATTGACCTAGCTAGCCACCTCGTCTAGGATATTTTACTTCAGGTTGTATCTTCCATGGATAATGTTAGCTGGAATCACTAAGCAAGACAACATTGCAACAATAAATTCTACATTACTATATACATAGCCTAATACAGTATTGTTTCATACCTCAAATTTGTTGACAGCTTCAGAAGCCCTTTTCTCACGCACGTAACGTTAGTTACTTCAACGGACTTTGAATTTGTTCTCTCTTCTCTGACTGGCTGTGATTGACTGGATGGCCATTCAATCAATCTAACTTGACCTATGTGTGTATGTGTGTGTTTTCAGACACACAACTCCTATTTTTTTTTTTTTTGCATATTTTAATTTCATTTAATCCCGTGAAAAAAGTGTGTGTCGGGAGGGGGGGTTCAACCGTGTTTCAGCGAAAGTGGGGGTGTTAAAACACCCGCATCCCCCACGGTTGCAATACCCACTCCTGCTGGTCTGTCGGACTATAGCAGATTTACAAGAAGCTAGCTAATTGACACAGAGTGTCTACATTGAACACAGCTGTTAAACGGGCAGAGTATGTTATCGTATCACCATCGAAAGGAAAAATACCCCAAGTCGTTTTCGGTCATAAAGAAAATACGTTTGTAAGTGTAATAACACTCACCTTATGTGAAAAACACGCTTTGTCCTCAGTCAGTCTGAGGCCAGACCCATTAGACCATGTCCAGGCATGTGAAGTGGGTGGGAAAATTCAAACGAATGTGTTGAGAAAATAAGTCGTCAAACAAATTTAATTAAGGAAGTTTTCACAGCTATAGTCTGTTTGCTTTGTTCCGAATCAGGGACTAATTTGTTACAATGTTCTGCTCGCACCCTGGTTCAGTTTGTTTTCACACGGCAATATTTAAAAACTGACCAAAATTGTTAAACAAATGCCATGCGCGAGTAAACTGTTCCCTTATTGGTCAGAATTTTCATGCGGGAATTTCATCACTATCTTCTGAAAAGAAAAACATGGAAACAACGCATCAAAAATTTAGCAAACTCACAAGCTCATCATTGCAGTTGTTGCGATTCTCTGGCTGTTATACCAGTGTTATCAATACGAGTATAGCATTCACTTTGAACGTGAATTTTCGACTTTGTTTCGAAATAATGTGTTGATCAATTTTGTACAAAGACGCGCTACTTCGAGACACTTCAGTAGGAGAAGGCACGCTTTAAATAATGCATACAGTGACATATTCACCCAACAATTTCTATTCCGAAGACGCATCAGGTAAGCTTAGTGATATTATATATATATCCATTGCGTAGCCATAGTGAGTTGTTTTAGTCTGTTGGTTCGGATTGCTTTCTCACCAGTGGGGCCACACCAGAGTTTGCCAGATGAATGCGGATCGAGACCACCTCTCTTTGGGGATCTCTAGCCGATTATTTTGGTGCGGACCTGAATGCAATTACTGTGTTCTGACCTATGCAAAGGAACCAAACCAAGGGGTCAAACGCACTACGGTTTGATTCAAACGGACTGAAGGCTGCAGGTGTGAAAGCACCCTAAGTTATCAGAACTTGAATTTAGTTCTTTATTGATGAATCGAAGATTTTAAGTTCAGGTTAGTCATGATAGTATGCAGAAACAATAGGTATAATTTGTGTGTCATCAGAGCTCAAGAAAATAACAATTACAAACAAAAAATCTAACAATATCATAGAACTTCATTTTTTATCTCACAGCAATATATGTATTTAAGTAATGGCTAAAGGTCCTCTGAATTAGTTTTTAGAGTGTAGATGGATGAACTCAAACCATTAGTAGTATTATTTTAAATGAATGCACCATTGTTATGACTATTAGTTACATGTTGTTAAAAGTCATATTAAATTCATAAATTCTTTCTCGTTAAATTCATAAATATCACTATAACATAATTTAACATCGTAAGCATTCACAGTTTCAGCAATAGAAATGAACTTTCAGAATTCTTCACTAGACTTGTGATTGTCTTTTACTGCCACCACTTCCTATTTTATTCAGTTTTAGAGGCTTGTCTGTATATGACCAGTTTAGACTTTGATGCTGAACCTTAGGAATATTTTTCAGTAGTTTTCAGAAATGCTGACAGGTGTTTGAAGTAGAGAAGAAGACAGTGAGGCAAAGTGAAGGCAGGTCTGAATACTAATAAGAAGACTGAAATTCACCCTCATGCCTGTACATTTCAGCTTAGAGCACATATCACACGCAACAACTTACAGGCCAGACAGTGCATAGTCTTTTATTCATTTTGGGTGACTTAAACCACTGTTTATATGTGTCAGTACTACCTGCCTTCCATCTTCATTAGATTATTCTGTCTCAAATGGTCAGATGTTAGATTATTTTACCAAAGAACCATATCTGGAACCATCATTATGTACCTCAACACAGTCCAATCATCACTTGGTTCACTTAATTCCTAAGTACTTCCCTATATTCCACTAACACCCCATAGCTTCAAGAATGGTGCACCAGTGGACTCTAGCAGGCTGCAAAGCATTGGGGGGACACACTGGTTGGAGTGAATTCTTAGGGGACTTTACATATGCCATCAGTGTGGCAACTGATTGTGTGACAAGATAAAGAGTGAAGAGTGTATAAGCTCAGAATTGCTCAAAAGGAGCAAATAAATTTAAATGAACAGCCAACTTCAAGACAATAATATTAAAGGGGTCTGCGGTGGAACCCACGTTATTGTCTGTTACAGGTCTACCAAATGACATGAACTTTCAGATGTGAAAGAATTTTTTAGACTAGATTTAGCAGTATAAAAACATTTTGAGATTTGATTAATAAAGGTGCTGAATGCAGTAGACCACCAGCTGTACTCATGGTGAGTCACATAATTGAGCAGGACAAGCCACCCAAAAGAAAATTAATCTACCAGGCCAGATGCTATTAGTTGTAGAACTAATAGTGTCATATTTTGCACTTAATATCTCTGTCATGGATTGATTATTGTTTTCGCTTAACAGAGCTTAGTAGTTGGATGTAAACCTTCAGAAAGATAATTGTTCAAATATTCATTTTTTGTTAAATGTACCATAATATTTATTTTAATTACTGTTAGAGCCATTTTTATGTTTTAATGGAAAATGTATATTTGGATTTTGTGTTCAGAATTGATACTTCTACAGAATTGAGTTAATATAGGAATATAAGAATTATTGTGTGCGTATTTAGAGATATAGAAATTTATTTAGTCGCGTAGAGTTTTACTTAGATACTAGTTACTGTGGTGCAATTTGATTGGCTGCTGGTTTGATATAAAACCGTCAGAAAGCATAAAGATTCTAGAACAGAAGCCGCGAGCCATAGGAGCATCACAGTCTTTTGACTGGCACATTTCGTCACGTTACATAGGGATAATTATTTAGAAGTTAGGGATTCATGTTTTGTTTTGTATGATTCTAAGTTTCAGTAAAGAAAGACATCAAACTCAAGCTTTGAATTCAAGACTTTTTATTTCTGTTATGTGTCGCGTCCGAAAGTACTTCGAGGTTCAAGGCTAGTGAGTCACCAGCGCTCACAATTACTGTATTTTTAATTTTCTCAAATTTAGCTTGGTTTCCTTGATAATTAAGTAATATGACATTTTGTTAAAATGTACAGGGTCAAAAGCTAGCCAAATCAGGCAGAAACAGAAATGCTATACACAGACTACACACCCATATCCCTGGAAGTGGCAGTGTGACTTATTTAAACAGGGCTCTGTTAAATAAAACACTGACCTCAACGTTGTGTGTCTCATTATTGCAGTGCTTTAGATTCCAGTCTATTTCTCCTGAAGTGGAAAACAGGTCAAAGAAGTGCAACAAGCACTGGGATAAACAAATTAATTGTGACTGTGCTTTCTGCTGATTATTATGAGATCAAATTGCTTTAACTGTGTTGGTGCCATCTCACTCTTGATTGCCTTATCTACTGAAGAGCAGCCACAAGAAAGCAACTAAAGGCAAAGAAGACACATTTTAATTGATATAGACCAATAAGCATGTATTTTTGCCTTGATTACTTTTTATTATCATGGACAAAATGGGCACAAATAAATAAAAATCACTGAAAACGCTGATATAAACTGATGGATACAATTTAAGTGTTACAAATTTAAGTGCAAATTCATTTATGTATGCATCTAGCTTTTATTATCCATGACAGTACATGAAGACATGTTACTGGTGTGATGCTGTTGAAGGAGTTTTTGATTGGGAATTCAAAACCAAAGCCCTCTCTTAAATTGCTCCAACATTAGATGCACACTGCAGCATCCACAAACTCAAAGAAGCTCTTTGCACAAAGATCTGACAGACAACACCAGCTAAAGATTTGTTCAAGGAAACATGCCTCGAGACATGCTGCATCAGTAAATGTCAAGCAGGAAAGTAACGTCCATTGGGAGAGTGTTAGACATCCACCGACATCCATGCCATCAAAATGATGACAGAAAGGAATCTGACAGTGTCCATTATGTATTGACACAACAGTGTATAACAGTCAGAAGGCTCTGATGGGCACTTGCATAAATAAAATATTTATTTTTTGCTCATCTCGGTCCATGGGACCAATGAACCTGCTGGAGGACTTACATTCACTCTGGGCCCTTGCTAATATGCAGGTGATGGGATATTCAGAAGGACATTGTTATCTGTGGTTCCATCATCATCCAAAAATTCAATTGCGGACTGTCAGACTTTATGAGGTTATCGAGAACATTTTAAAAAGATAAATACAGTATTGTGTCTCTCACAACAATCAAAACAATATCTAATCCAAATTGTATGAGGACAGAAGAAGCTATACACTTGATAAATATGTACACCCTTAGTTTCTGCCAAATTAAAAAATCCCAGATATTGGGTGATATTGTGCAAATAAGGACTGTGAAATGTTACTTTAAGATGTACTAGGTTCTGTCAGCAATAACACCTCCAAGTATATTCCAGTTTTGAGCATTTTTAGGGCAGGTTATCGTGTTGAAAAACATAATCTCTCATCTTCCTGGCTGGGAGGCAATTTGAGGTCATAAAAGAGATTTGAAAATACATAATTACATCAGGCCATTGTTGTTAATCATTTCTAGGCAGAAATCCAATTTAGCAACATTTCCCTGACTGAACCCTTCAATCTATTAGCTACTTAGTCATGTTCATTTAGTATGTCTCAGCACCTCAGCAATGCTCAACCCCAAAGTATAAAAATGAGGTTCTGCTTTTTTCCTAACACCTGTCATGATATGCAACATTAGACTGTAACTTATACATCAAAATGTGCCATCACATTACAACAACTTCATTTCAAGCTGAGCTAAAACAGTAAATTTAGAAGGTTGGTAGAGCCATGTAGTTCTTGTTGGAAATACCAGGCACATGTTGCTTGCTCTAAAATGGAGGCAGAAAGGAAAATATGAAACCTGCTGATCTACCAAGAATCCTTGTCTAGTGAGAGGCACATCTCATGTCAGTCAGGAAAGGGCCACTCATATCGAAGATCAGGAGCCAAGAACATCGATCATTTCTGGATGAAGAAGACCATCTTTGGTCTGCTAGTACCAACAAGAGAATATCATCAAATATTCAATAAAAAATTATGGATAACAAGTAGGCAAATGAGGTCATGGCCACTTAAGTAGAATTTTGGTTCATCTCATCCATTTGGGCTCATAGAGGTGGTTGCCTTATAAAAAGAGGCAGCTGCTCAGAGTTTACTCCAGAGTATACTTTGCACAGGTTTGTTCTGCAGCCAGAATGACCCTAGGAAATTTACAAAGTGCATGGTATTGACCAAAGTAGATCCTTATATGTTGTGCGTCAGAATTAGTTATTTTTCCCTAATTTCTGAATGACGACGTGATATAAACATATGGATTATCATTACGCATTGCCTCTTATCATATATTACAAAGAATGATGCCAACATTGTGTATATGCTGTATATATGTGATCAACTCATAATTACAACATATTTATTAGAGGTGTTGGTAGATGTGTTCCAGGAAATGTATTTTACAGTTAGCAAAAGCTGGAGCAAAAATAGCTGCAACAGCAGCTGGAGGGGAGTTTTTTTTTCTGCTGACCCAAAGAGGAAACCACACTGAAACTGGTTCCCAAAACACAACAGGTGTGAATGAAATTGTCCACAAAGAGTCCTGTTAAATCGAAGATGCCTTTGACATGTCAGAAAGGGTTTTACTTTATATGAAATGCCTATTTCTTTATTATTAATAAATCTACCAAATAATTGTTTTCCCCTGAAGAATGTTAATGCAGCCACTCACTAATGAATATTTCTTCAAAACAACAGAACATCTTGGACACAGCATTCTCAAAAGCTTTCAGGCAAAAAGAACAACTCATTGATCTCACAGTGGTCAAAAGTGATCCTTTTTTCATAACAGTATACTATACATTCTACACTAGGCTTTCAAGCTAGAATGTCTGAAAGCCCACAGCACAGGTTTCCTACCTGGTGTTCAAATATCTGGGGTATTTACCTGGGTAGAAAATAGTATGAACCTAGAATAAGGTTGAAAAACCTTTGGCATATTCTTTTGTGATTATATTGGCTGCCTTATTCCCCTTGTCTTATCTTGGCCTTAGAAGTTTTAATCTCAGTGTAACTTCTATTAAAATTAAGGCTGGTGAAATTGATCTTGTTTTTCCTTCCCTTTTCCTTGCATTACTCTTGCCAAAATCATACATTTTCACTCAAATTCTCCACACGTACCAGTCATAGTCCACAGATATGTGTGAAATACTTGCTGTTGTCAAAGGACATGGCTAATATGGCCATCAGTTTCATTTTTCCATGCTTCAATAACCTTTCTCAGAATTAACTCACACATTTCAATTCACACACTTATAAGTCAAGCACTCCATGTACAAATGTCATGTTATGGCTCTTTGTTCCTGGTCATGTGCAGCCACATCCAAAATGCACAACATTTTAATTCTCTCTTGTTCATATTTTAGTGTGTGAATGGTATACTATACCTTTAATTTTAGCTTAATTAGCTACTAGCTTTACTTTATGTTTTTGTGTCATAGAATGCATATGGAAATGTCCATATTAAAATTCCTTTAGAAGTTTGTTTTCCTGACATGCACAAGCCTAGGAGATGCTTAGTTAAATTACATACTTAAGAATATATAGAAATTTACTTAAGCAAAGCAATCTAATACAAAAGAGTTCATGGAAATAACAACCGAATCCTGCAACAGGGTACAAATAAGAATTTAACTAAACCTTTATGTCACCACAGTAAAAATCACACAGCTCTACGCTTCTTTCTAATTCTCTTGACAAAATATGCTTTGCTGAAAACAAATAGTAACACTCCATTTGTCAGCATAGTGTCTACTGCAAAACAAACAAATCTTCAACAAGCAAGTGTTTGAAACTTTAAATGAGCTCCTCACATAACTAATTCTTTATATTACTCTTTTGTTTTGGTGTTTTAGTATTCTGTCAGTGAGATATTGATCAGATAGATCTTTAGACCACTGAAGAACATTATTTTGGAAAAAAGTAATTTCCTACTGACAACAGAAAGGTAATGTAATATTTGATAGCCATACATTAAATTGTTCAATATTTTGTTTTCATATGGGTCCTTGGTTTTATTTTCACTTACAGCAAAGCTTGTACTGTCTCTGAAAGGTAATATTCTTGTATGTGGCAAGAATGTATAAGTCAGCCTTGCAAAGGCCTTTGACTTGGCTTGTGCTTGGTACATTAAGTTACTTTCCAAATATATAATATTAAAAAAAAAAATAAAACTCCGATATGTGCATCATAACAAATGAAAACTATGAATAATTATCATAGCTGCCCTAGGTGCCATTTTACGATGTTTAGAACATTTTTTCATTGAAATTTTATAGGTCATAGCTTTACAGCGTAGTGGACACATCATCCAGAATGGGGAGCAAATTATTTTCCTACAAAATCAAGTGTCCACAGTTTGGATCACTGGGATCCTGACTCCCGCTCAAGCTCATATTCTTCCTCTGCCTCCTCACCAGTTCAGAGCACTTTGTGGTTCTGTAAACATTCAATCTTCAGCATGGCATTGAAACTGTTCCCAGGATGAAAAGAGGAAAGCTGACATTCTCCTGGGATTACAGGGGAGAAGGTCCCTAAGGGGAAAATTCTGCAAATGAATCTCACAGATCGAGGAATCAGGAGAAATATGAAGTGGTCAAAATGTCACCTTGTGTAAACTATAGACAGACTGTACACATTTATGTAATAGTTGGCTTGTTTCTAAATTTAATGAAAACTCATATTTTCAACATACACCATTTGTGTCTTTTTCCCACAGATTTAACCCCGCCCCTCTGATTTGTTTATTTATTTATTTTTTACAATACTGGTGAGGGAGCATTTTTTTTTTTATCAACGTGTATTCTGCAAAGCTGGACTCCTAGCAAAAATAATGACCAAGAGGCATTTAAAAAGACCTGCCGGTTCATAACACAGAGATAAAAGCCTTGAAGCACAAAGAGAAAATGGAAAAATCCCTTACAAAACTCGGCTATACAGCTATTTCCAGTTCTCTCTTGCTTTTGAATCAGCCTCTGAGCGGCAGTACTTTTCAAAAGACCCCATGAGCCTTAAAGCTGTGTGAATCAGTCTCCACAAATGAATACAACCCTTTTAGTAATTACTAGGCAAAATAAACAGGAAATATTAGCCTGAATGTGAATCCGATTTAATGTCTCTGTAACACCTGGAGGCATCATAGTTGGATAAATGTAATCCTTTTTCCAAGCATTGTTTTTCAATGAGAGCAGCTCTCTTTTATAGTAGAAGTGCATTGCTCACAGCACTCTCCAGCCTGACTTCTTAGGTAAATAAAAGTGCCATCCCATTAGGATGATCACAATCTCTCATATACAGTATAAATGACCAAAGTGTGGTTGTTGATCATAATTACCTGGCATTACCTGCCCCTTTCTTTTTCCTATACATACACCTGCACTGGGGTAGATCTAAGGTCTAACGATTATCCGGTTGGGTGCTTGCAAGTTTCCAGGTTTATGTGGTTTGTTTGTAGTGCATAGCAGCATTAAGGTAAAGGTGAATTAGATGAGAGGACTGAGTACAAGGAAACACTGGATAAAGCGCATATGCCTCTACCTGTATACCAATAACGTAACCCCTACTATAGAATTGCCATTGCAATGTTATCTGTGTTAGCCATAGTAGGACATAACTTGCACCTATGCACCTGTTTAGCAGCAGAATTCCATAGCTCATATCCATTCCAGCGTCCAGGAATTGCAGTGAAAGCAAGCAAACACGAACAGCTTGGAAAAGGAGCTTGTGCTACCAAGTGAGTGGTAAGGTGCTCTCTGGTTTATATTTTAGCGGTTTTATCCCTTCAGCTCTCATTCATTTTATGTGGGCAGTTTTATGTTGTCATTGTGTATGTTGGGAATATAACAAGAGACTAAATAGCGTGATGCTTCTCATTATAGATATTTGCCTGTCTGCACCAACGCCCTTGTGCATATTATCAGCCACTGTTTTTTGCTCCTGCAACCACACTCCTGTTCTTGTGCAGATTCTCACGATGTCTTCTGCTCAGCGCAGTGTTGAAGGGTTTTTGAGTTATGAGCTGAAATAGTCGTGGAGTTCAGCCGCTGCTCTGTGTCATGTGCCAACATTCCTTTGTCTCAACCAGCTCACAGCACCAGACACAGAGGGAGGGAGACGGCATGCGGCAATACTCATATTAACCATTTCGCGTGAATGGTCAATAATGCAAACAGGCAACAAATAGATGCATTGCATTTTCTTCAGGAAATGCACACAAATCTAGTTTATTCTTCTTCTAGCTCTAACTCCACCTACACTGTTTGAGCTAGACACCAAACCAACACCAAATCGACCAGCTTGTTCACCATTGATGTGCATGTACTTTTATACTCTTATAGTTTAAAATATTTTAAATATTTTAAAACATCACTAAAATTTACCTTCATCATAAAATATAGGATTTTAGACATCTCACAATGTCTTCATCTAAGAGTTGTGATGTACGGTTTTTGAGATATGAGCCTTTGTTTGGTCTTTGGTATCCCCTCTGAACAGATTTGACAGTTGACATTTAAATTGCTGCAATGGAGCCAATAAGAGACAGCTGGTGTCAAATGACAGTTGATTTGAAATGTTACCAAGCAACATTCAATCCTTCTGTGAGCTGGCTCCACTTACGGTAAGCGTTCACAGCTACAGGTAATCAACCTCTTGAATTGTGTATGTAAGTATATACATGTATGCTGCCCCAGAATAGTGCCACTGGCAGGTCCCCTGATCATTACTCAGCACTCAGTAGCACTCTGCATCTCCCTGGCACTCTCACTCTCAGCAAGTGCTCCTGAATACCAACCAGCTGAGCCAGTCTTCACTGAGTCACTGGGCCACTGCCATTGCCAGGGGAAAGAGTTCTCAGGCTGAGGAATGAGGTATTTTGGATTGAAAGAGAAGGATAAACATTGTACATAGTCACTCAGGCATGTGTGGAGGACTCTTTCCTGTGTCTTAAGGGTGTCCTGCTGTTGTCCTCTATGGTTACCTGTCTCACCTTTTCACCTGTCAAAAAGAATGGTCTTGAGAAGACTGATCACATCTTGACTCATGTTGACAATGCAAAAGCAGACAGAGCATGAGAGAGAAACAGAGAGGGCTTTGGAATGAAGTTTGAGGGGGTGAAAACTATTCTTTTCTATGTGCATACACAGGAAAGGTCTAAAAAGCAGAGCACCTGTTTCAATTTGAAACAAAGTGTTGGGTTAGTACGCAGGGTCATGGTTTCTAGATATGGCCCATGGATCATAACCCCTGAGAGGCCTAGCTGTTGACCTCTTACTAGATATTGTACCAATATTGTTCAATAAAATGCCAAAACCTATCAATAATCTGTAACATGATAATGTTCTACATAGAGTTGCTAAAAGTATACATTAGTTTAGTTCTAAAATAATTTAATGCAGAAAATGAGCACTTGACATGTTTACTGTCTTTGAACAAACATTATTTATTAAGACTGATGACATAACAGGTAGTAAATGTAAGTAACTATTGCATAGATATCTGCAGTCAGGCCGAAGGCCACATTCTATTATTTACAGCAGCATCACATCAAACTCAATTTAAAATTGTCACTGTATGTAATTACTATAGGAGCCATATCATTCAATTGTTGACTAAAAACATAAAGGCCACTAAAAACATACATCATTAGCAATGCTGGAACTTACTTCTCTCATTCTCTGCATATTGATTAATATGACTTCCAGACGGCATTTTTGGTTTCCAGTGCAACACTTTGGATTGCAGTACCCTTCTTTCCCACTAGATGGTAAATGAGTCCAATGTGTCAGTCTTCACAGCACTTCGTATAGTTTTTATAATAAACAAAAAAGGCAGACCTGGGTGTTCTCAGTGACTGAGGGCTCTGATGAGTTCCAATGCAAGGACGAGATGGGAACAGGATATCCTTGCTAGTGTAGGGTGTCAAAATGCGGGTTTTGGAGCACTACTGTCAGAGAGGCTATATTTCAAATGAGCAAAGAAAACTTGATTGCTAGGACTGAAAGACCCTGCATACATTTGCTCTCTAAGTGCAGAATTACATCAGATTAATTTATCTATAATTTCTCTCTTTTTCTCTTGATTACCAATCCATCAAACAATTTGTCATAACTATCATAACCACTCTGTTGGAATATAGTTAATTTTTTAATTTACCATTGTATGCCTGAACCTGGCTTATGAACCAATGTTATATTACCTATATTATTCAATTACAATGATACTAATCATAAAATATTCCAATATTATGTATGCAGAACACTTTAACAGTGCTTAATTTTCCCATGTAAACCAAATTATTGGTAATCAGAGTGTGTCTTTGTAGTACTGTTCAAAATTGTTCAAACATGCAAAAGGAATGAACCATATGAATGAAAGCCTACATCGTAATGGGAAATAAGCAAATACTGACAACCTAACAGGCATGGTTACATGTCTCAGCACTTTGCATCATAGTTCATGACAGTCAAGCTATCAGCTAATCATTTGCTCATGATCTACATTTGCATGGTACTGTAGACATGTAGAAAAGGCTGTCAGCTTATGGGAAAACATAAGGTGCTCCTAAACAAGTTAAATGTTCTGCTTCTAGTAATGGTTAAAAGTTCAAACTGAAAATAAGCTTTCAGCCAATAACCCAGCATCAGTGTGGAAAGGCCTGCAGGACATCACCAGCTACAGGAAGCAGGAAGTCATCCCCCCACACCATAGAGAATCATCAGCTGCCTGAAGCTTTAAATGTGTTCTATTGTTGATTTGAAAAGACAATGGCCATACCCCTCACCTGCTCCAACTCACACCTGGCACTAACAACTATGCCCCCCCAGCCCCCAGTTGTACCAATTCTCACTCTGCACATACAACTGCACCCCCCATTTATCATTTCATGTCCATGGTCATAAATACAGCCAAGTGTAGACTACAACAGAAGATAGGAAGATCTTATCTATGAAAAATACTGTTTCAACCAAATGCTACAATGCTGCTACAATGCAGGCTTTTGTTATTACTTAGGTCTGCCATTCTATTCACTTATCTCAACCACTTACAACATCCGTTAACTGAAAGTATAAAAAAATCATATATTCCACATTTACATTTATTAACTTAACCAAAGCGACCTACAAGTGAGGTAGAATACAACACAAGCAAAAAACCATAAGGAGTCAACAATATTAGGAGCGATGCGTGACCAGGTTTCAATGGCTGGCCAGACAAGGTACAACCTAGCTGGTACAGCTAACAAGTGCGTTAAACCATTAGACTACATTTTTTTAAGTTCAGTAGGAAACGGTTTTGAGTCATGAGAAGTTCCTTTAGGGGGTAGTGTTTCAGGTGTTCAAATGAGAGCAGTAGAGCTGTGTCTTCAGATGTTTATTGAAGACAAAGCAGGACTCAGCAGAACGGTTGAAGTGTGGAAGTTCATTTCATCATCAGTGGACAATGGTGGAGAAAGTTTTGGATAGTGATTTTGTGCCGCGATGTGATGGGACTGTTCGGTAGCAGAGTGTAGGAGTTGGGAGGGAACATAGGCTTGCAGTAGTGAGTTCAGGTAGGTAGCTGCAGTTTTGTTGATCGCTCTGTATGCAAGCATCAAGGCCTTGAACATGATGTGGGCAGCTACAGGGAGCCAGTGGAGCAAGACCAAGAGAGGTGTAACAGGAACCCTTTTTGGTAGGTTGAATATCAAATATTTGATAGGTTCCATATCAAATATTCTACACACACAAGAGGTAGCAAGTGAGAAAGAAATAAGGAAGGCAGCACATACCTATATATTATGAATCTGCTTTTCAGAGTACCAATGAAAAAAAAATAAATAAATAAATAAAATGAACCTTTGAATAAAGATCACCTCAGAGAAGGTGATTTAGAATTTGACTGAAAACCTCCCCTCTAGCAGGAAGCTATGTGGTAAGATGTTACTTGTGTACTTAATTCTCGGTGAAACACTTCACTGTTGTAAATTGGAGCTGTTCTTTCATACTATTTAGCCATGATCCAACAGACTACAGACTTCTTTAGTAACTTCTTGCTTCATGCCAGGGTGATGAAAGCCTGTTGTTTTGGTCAGTTTATTCATTTTTGTTGTTTTTATTTTCCTAGTAGATGCAGGTTAAATACTATTTGTGCCCTAGATCCAAAGCTACTTTCTATATTACTTTAGCAATCTAACACTCTGAAGTGCAAATAAGTGACAAAACAAATAAAAGGTGAGGCTGACACTCGTGTATGACTCCCCATCCTGGCTGACCAAGTCTGTAGATACAAACTGTGTATAACTGTACACAATTCAATGCCATGAAACACTTACTGAAATGCTATATTATCTTTATATTACAATTTAAACTACAACCTGTTGTCAGGACTCAGGCACGGACTCAGACGCGGACCACAAGAGCTCCAATTACAGGCGTTTATAAGCAGAATCGTCAAACAAGCCGGCAGTCCAAAAACAGGCAGGGTCAAAAATACCAGGTAGACAGTCCAAGGGGAAAAACAAGGATCAAACCTTGAAGGCAGGCAGATCAGGCAATCAGGACAGGAGGGCAGGCAAAAACGTAGTCAAGGAACAGGCAAGGCAAAAACCAGCAAAATCCAAACAGGAAAACAGGCAGGAAACGAGACAGGCAGAAAACACTGAAACGATCTGGCAAACAACACAGAGACAAGCAGGGTAGATATAGGGCTGGGCTGATTAGGTGATGGGAAGCAGGTGTGCAGGCAGGCGGGTGGAGACAATCAGGTGGGCGGAGACAGGGCGGAGAGCGGGGCAGGGCTAGAACACAAGGAAAACAAAGGCACATGGACAGGGAAAAACAAAAACACAACAGCTAGGGGGCGGGAGCCCTGACACCTGTGGTAGCTAATAAGCTTTTAAGAGGTAACATAAACCAAACTGAGCATACATCAAAGTTCAATGCATACATGAATATGGGAGTTTTATATGCAAAGAACTTGTGGCCAGTTATTTCTCAGATACAGTATAGTGGATTACATAGCTTTCACATTTTAGATGGCTTAATTTGCAAGTACAAACAACATTTGTGGAAGATAAAGCATAATAAGGAATTATTTTCTGCTGTTTATCTCAATTCTGTCTTGAAGGGGGACTCTGGTGGAGGTCTGATCTGTGAAAAGAAAATATATGGAGTTGTGTCAAGGGGTGAGGTGCCACCCAGCAAACATCCCATATACTTCACATTGGTTTGCAGGCATTTGGACTGGATAAAATTAGACAACAGAGTTGATTTAGACCTGACACTCATCTAAATAAACAATTGAATAAAAAATAAGTAAATAAAATGATTACAGCACTGAAGAACAGTTTCTCAGTGTGATTTCTTCATTCTGGTGACATACACTTTGCTTATATATAATGTAGTATTTGTGCATCATATTGTTATGATTCTCACTTTCTCCCTTGCGCGCGCTCTCTCTCTGTGTTTGTATGCATGAATATCTTCACATAGCTTTCTCACTTAGCAGAGAGAAAAGATCCAATGAAATAATAATCAACCAAAGGAGCAATCCATCAGACAAAGCTCTTGTTCTTAATCCCCTAAAATGAGCCAGATAAATGACCAGTAAGAGGTGTAAAACTTACAACTTACAAACTTACATGTTGGTTGATGGTAATCACAGATTTGGAGAAATAAGGACAAGAGTAGTTAGCTGTGTTGTTTTGCATTTTAAGTTCAAAATGAAAGTGTATTAGGTTGCATTGCAGCATTTATGTTTTGGAGTTATTTTCAAAGGCAGAATAACTCAGTAACTAGCTGTGAAAAAAATCTGTCTACTGTGACACAGCTTCATAAAAAAAGAATCTGGAACACAGATGGAATATAGGTTGAGATCCATCATCACAAATAAGATTTTTTGCAAATGTGTGACAACAAAAAAAGAATTCTTTGCTATACATTACTTGCTTGCTCCTTTGTCAACTGATCTTACAATAATTAGATTTATTTGAACTCATTCCTTAATAAATGCCTAGAAAATGATTTAATTGATGAAAAAGGCAGAGAGAGCAGTGAAAGATGTGGAAAGTGCTTTGATAATTTACATGGTGGTGATCAACACAAATCACTACTTATTGTCTGCTTGACCCTCCCCCCAGAAATGTGGAGAATAACGTGGTTTCCTGCTTGACTGGCTTGTTTGGTGTGGTCACAAAATAAATTAACCTAACTGGGAAGTGAAATCATTTTAGCATACATTGTGTTGCAGTGACCAAAACAGATACTCTCAAGTTCATTAACTGTTCACCCCTCTGTTTAGCTGATTTTATGACTTCAAACTGATAAACCATCACAGCACTGAATTCACAGAGCTCAAAACGTTTGTAACACAAGAGTGCGGGCCTTTGGTACAAGCACACCAATGCTGAAGGAACCTGTCAATCTGTAGAGCAAATGGTTTAGGCTGCATTACAGCTAGTAGAAGAATTAATAATAATAATATTAATAATGATAATATGCCACATAAGAACACAGCAACCAAACAAGCCGCTAAAAAAGAGGCCACATACTAATTTATTGACATATCTGCTGCACATTAATCACACAACACACAAGAACAAGAAAGCATTGTGGTAAAATGGCTTGCTCTAGCTGAAAAGAGCACACTTCTGTGTTAAGTGCAATATGTTGGCTTCTTGGATAAAAGTCTAGCAGTTCTCATGACATGAAAGGTATAAGCAAACAAAAGCAATTAAGGAGGATGACATCAAACTCCTGACAAATATATAGAGTAGCAGTAAGATTTACTCTCTTTGTAGAGGTAGGAATATTTAACAATGTCCCTCAAATCAGCGATAGAATTGTGCACTGACAGAAAAAAATAAACCTACTTGCCACACAAGAGACAGAATGCAACAAGAAATTATTTTTGTAGTGGAGGACATTAACTTGAGTCATAACCAATACCTGATGTATAATTTATAACCAGTAACCTTTCCAACTTCCAAACACTGCCACTGGCCCACATTTGCCTGGATTGATCAAAATCTTGCTACATCTTAAAAAAAGATTACTGAAAATTTCAGGACAATATGAACAGTTTTAAAAGACTTTAAAATTGAAAGTAAGTTTCAGTAACTTTTTTGGAAAGGCTTGGAGGAATATTGTTCTGGTTTTGAACCCTATGCCATGTCTGAATGCTAGTAGAGTTTCAAGACAGGAAACGATAAAAAACAGAGGAAGGTGAATTAGACAAAACATCTGCAAGAACACTTGTGGCTCCTACCACACAATTAGCATTGATCAGGAAATATGTTTCTGCTGGTATGGAAACCAAGCTACATTCCAAACCAAACACTGACAAGCTATGTGATTATGCACACAGCAAACACAGTGTCTGAATCTCATGAAACATTCTCATTAAATGAATTTCACACTTTCAAACAGTGCCAGCAGCCTCAGACTCAACATCCGGTGGTCCCGTCGCATTGCAGCGTAAAATCACTAGCCAGGACTCTCTCCGCCGTTGTCCCCTGATGGTGGAATGAACTTCCACGCTTCATTCGTTCTGCCGAGTCCCTCTCTGTCTTCAAAAAACATCTGAAGACACAGCTCTTGCACTCTCACCTGAGCACCTGAAACACTACCCCTAAAGGAACTCCTCATGTCTCAAAACTAAACTATAGAATAAAATGTAAAAAAAGTAATCTAATGGTTTAATGCACTCATTAGCTGTACCAGCTAGTTTGTATCTTGCCTGGCCAACCATTGAAACCTGGTCAAACAGCGTTTCTCATATTGTTGATTCCTTATGGTTTTTTGCTTGTGTTGTACTCTACCTCACTTGCAAGTCGCTTTGGATAAAAGTGTCTGCCAAATGAATAAATGTAATGTAATGTAATCCCTTTCCCCAATATTCCAGGATCATGCCTCTCTTTCCCTGACCCCAGCCAATGCTGGGGGGGGATCATCATCATCCAGAAAGGTAAAAGAACTATAAAGTGGTTGTGTGTCAGCATTCTGGTGTCAGTCTGATAGCTGGTCCCTGTACATTTGGTAGCTTGGCTTTCCAGATAGCAAGTGACTTCCTGAGCCCAAGCATCATACAGCAACTCAATGCCCACAGCAGTTTGTACTATGCCACTGCACTGCAAACTGATTGTGGCAGTTGGAATAGTAAGTGGCATGCTACTAACATTTTGCCAAAGGCAATGAGGTTTCCAGGGCTACACAAACTAATGCCTGCAGCTCTGAAAATAGGAGGCATTGGTAATAAACAACAGGGCTGGCATCTTGCCACAGAGGTTTTTGTAAAGAAAACCAAATATTAGAGGGATACACACTGTACACTGTGAAAGTGACACTTAAAACAAATAATTCCGAACACAATCCTTCACTATCATCCTTCAAGCATTTTTTGAATTTCAAATGAATTGCTGCTTATCTTGCCATCACAGAATTTTCTGAAATAAATACTAAGGCCCTTTGAATAACTAGCATCATTATTGCTAGTAGCTTGCAAGAAACACATGGAATCAATAAATCCCATGCAACTGATGTGTTTATGGATCCATTCCTATGTTAAAATAGTTTCCTTTTCAACCTACGTGACTCAAAACCAAAATCTGAGGATGCGGGTTGAGGATGCAGATATCTTTTTCAAAAGAAATCCACACTGTTGAGGCAGAGTGGGAGTAGGAGCATTAAAAACATGAATTATATGGGGAATGTTTCCAATTAACATGGCAATTAACATGCCAAAAAAAATCAAGGGATTATTATACTTTTCAAATATTTAAAAAAATACTCTTATGATTCCTGTGTTGTACTTAAAGTTACAGTTATATTAATAGAAATTACTTACAGTAACTCCTAATCTTGTTAGTACTGCCAGACTCTGCTATTACCTGTAATATTGCATTACATAAACACAGACACTGACATCAGACCCCATCATAGTATCCATCTAAGTTAACAAGCAACAGACCAGGATCACACTCCCAGACCAGTGAGTGTGAGCATAATACTATCTGAGCCCTACCACAAGTTAACCTGTTCACTCTGACAAAAGCCAAGTACGCTACAATACAACAGTCCCTAGAACACAGAATCCAAAATACATCACAATACTACACGTAAAATAAGTATCAAATGCTAGAGGTAGCAGGTGTTAGGGGGCAGGGATTGAAGTGGAACTAAGATGCAGTGTGAAGAGTAGGGTCTTCAGTCTGCGTCGAAAGATGGCCAGTGATTCTGCTGTCCTAATCTCCATGGGGAGTTCATTCTCCCACGGAGGGACCAGTACAGACAGGGATCATGTCTGAGAAGAGCAAAACATTGCAAGCCATTATTTATAAACATAATACAAATAATTTCCCTTGTATTAACTGTATTCAATGCAAGTTATTGTTTGAAGGAATTAAAATATTTGATTGTATTGCTTTAATGTGTTGTATAATGGAAGATTTGGCTAGGATGGAAGTGCATTTAATTTTCAGTTGACATCAAAATTAAAGCACAGAGGTACAAAATATAGATGCTGCTTTTTGGAAAACACATTGTTTTGGTCAGATATAGTTGTTCACGCATCTCTCTTACTTATGGCTGTCACCAGTAAATTTATGAAAATATGTGCCCGACATGCAAGGGAAAATATAAGAAAGCATAACCGTACACCTCAAATTGGGTAGAGCACTGGAATTAAGCACACATGAGTAGGAGAGCTAGACCCATCCCGTGGTGAAAAAATTCCATAATTCCAACTAATTTATAGGAGTGTTGAATCCAGAATCTCCTCTGAGCCATAAATCATTTTCCCAAGCATTAGCCTCTTCCTTTCCTGCTCCGAATTGTAAAGTGAATTGCTATAATTTTTCTAAAAGTGCTGAGAGAGTTTGCTGTCATAATTTATTCTGAATGTGGTCCCTTTGTTTGTTTGTTTTTTATCTTTCTATGACTTTCTAAATGCTAACAAAATGCATTCTGTATTTATTCCAAATGTCATGACCAGAAAGTACAATAAAGTCCTCTCACATTGCTAGTTTGAATGTAGTCAAATGCCAGATTTCACAGAAGAATTTCAAGGATTTCACTTCCCTCAACTGTGGCTCCACTCTAGGCCCCTTAATTCCCAAGGTTCACTAAAATATACATCTCAATGTGACTGACCTCTTTGTTTGCCAACTTTGGACTTTGGGCTTCAAATAACAAATTTTTTCCCTAGGGCTTTGAATTAGATTAATTTTGCTTACCAGCTGTACATTAGGCCTGCCACATTCAACAAACCTTACATACTCACTGTGACAGCAATGCACTTAACTAAGCCACTTGGCCCTCGAATTTTAATGAATAATTCTACCTGTGGTTTGATGGAGAGGGTGAATCACTTCCTGCTTGTGACTGCTCTGCCTTTGTGCATACACTGTCTAAGCTTAGACTGCAGTTGTCACAAGTGCTGTCAGGCCTGATTTATCTTTGGTAAGTGAAGCCATAATCCAGTGTGATCGGCAGCACAGAGTGACAGGCTGCGGGTACTGTGACACTGAGTGATGACTGAGTGTTTGCCATCCTGTCTTGTACCTCCATTGAAGAGATGCAGGTGGTTCTGCCGCCCAGGGAATATACAGACCAGTTAAGGGGCAATGATACTAGTCAATATCCACATCCATGCATATGAGAGGACAAAAGCATGAAACATCTGCTCGAATGTTAGCTGAACAGAATTTATGAGACGAATTCTACAGACACTATCCATTGCTGTACTTGTATGTCTCTGTTTATTTTATACATCACATCACATTATTGTCATTTAGCAGACTCCATTATCCAGAGTGACTTCGATTTTATCAATTTATACAGCTGGATATTTACAATTATGTGTTAAGTACTTTGGTCAAGGGTACAGTAGCAGTCTCCCAGGGGGGAATTAAACAGACAACCTTGTGGTTACAAGATCTGCTCTTTACGACTATGTTACATTGCCACTATCTGTTTACCTTGTAATCAAAATTTCAAAAAAACAGATGAGACACAGATGGAACACTTGGCTTACACAGCATATAGTTTTAGACTCTCACAAGTACAAACTCATAAGAACAGGTTTTAAATACAAGGAGGAGGCTCCGTGTGCAATATTTGGCCATTCAGACGTCATTTTGAGCATTTGTTTAGCAGCCTGCCCCATTTGGCCCAATTTCCCTCTCTGACTTAATTTAATTACCTCTATTGGTTCCCACTACTGCAAGTTGTACTGCCATTGTTCAGACAACCACAAGAGAGACTTTAAATTGCTGCCCAACTGGCAGGCCATTCAAAATCCTTCCATCTGATATTGGAGGCATGACCTTGCTTTTCTCAAAAGCAGCAATAACTGGCAGGTTGATCCTGCTAGTATGAGAAATAAAATCTCCACTCCTTTCCAACAAATGCTTATTAAGAAAGTGAATGAAAACCAGAACAGACCACAGCTGACAAAAAAGGAATGGAGACTCAAATGCGATTACATAATGCGAGTTACAATCAACTAATTAGGTGAATATGCAAAGCTTGTTGAACATTTTGTGGCTTGTCTGTATGCATGGATTACACCTGAAAAATCTGTCCATTCCATTTTCTCAGTGCCATTATATGGTATAGTACTGCTGAGTTGTGCAAATCTGAAGAAGCTCTGGAATATTTCACTTCTTTACAGGTAGCAGGATTACAAAATCAGACCTCATCTTCATGAAAACAATCAAGGAAATCTTGAAGTGCAATTAAAATGTTGTCATTAATTGAAAAAAAAATCACTGCGTATTGAGTAAAGTGACATTAATTTCCATAGATAAAGCTGAACAGAGCAAACACAGATCTGACAGACTAAACCAGACATACCATTCCTCCTTCTTTTGTTAACTAGTGAATAACCAGATGAGTGGTATCCACTTGACATTCACAGGTTACTTCTCCTTATTCCAACTGTGTACTTCATACCCTAATTGGAGTTATCTATTGGATATGAAGCTTCAAAATGTTGATCAGCCGCTGGTTGAAACAGCTCTCAAAAATCTTCTGGATCATACATGCCCAGGACCAGAAGTGGCCTCCTTTGGACTATATAATGGGCAGCAGTGTGCTGTAGTGGTAAGGACCAGGGCTACTAAGCAAAAAGTTGCTGGTTCGATTCCCCACTGGAGCACTACTGGTGTACCCTTGGGCAAGGTACTAAACCCAAAATTGCCTCAGTAACTATCCATCTGTATAAATGGATAAAATTTTAACCTACGTAAGTAGCTCTGGATAAGGTAGTGATGATAAATGACAATAATGTAATAATGTAATGTAAAAATATCTGACAGACCCTGAATCTGTTACTTTCTTTTCCTGCTGCTTTTCTGTAGGAAATTTTATGTTGCTAATTACATACAGACAGGTTGGATTTGTATGAAATTGCTATGATATCCTCCTTACACCCTCTATGTGCCTGTTTCCCAAAACTATTCCTGTTGACAAAAGACCCAGGTCTCTCTTTAAAATCTTCATATACAGAGGATCTTAGAGCAAATATGTGCGTCATCAGAGCCTGACCATGATGTATCCTTTCTAAAAGAATTCTGTTCAATGTGCACGTAACAGGAATGAATATTGTATTATTAATTTTCACAAAATTTGGTTTGTTACTTTGCTGCCTCATGTGTTTTCTGCTTCACCATCACAACTGCTCATGCTGATCAAAGTTTTCAAATTTCATTTGAACAAATTAAAACAAAAAATATTAATGGTAAAAATAACACCCTGAATAAGCGCTTCTGCTAAGAAAATATCAGAAAATAATAATTGTTCAGAATATACGTGGCTTTAAGAATTTGGTGTAATGTCTTGGGATGTAGGACTCGTCCTGGACTTGGAGAAAGAAAATTTAACTGATCCGCTCTTCAGGAATGTTCTAATAATTTTATGTACATGACTTTATACAATTCCAATTCTGGTGTGACACATTGAAATACAACTCTTTTCACTGTGCACATGTGTAGAGTCTATGGAGAAGCTCTTCGAAGAAGAGCCCTCAATATCCACTAGGGGTGGGCGATACCAGTGATTTTTGTTTCGATCCGATACCAAGTAATACTAGGGCTAGTATCCCGATACCGATACCGATATTTTTTAAAGTCTTGTTGTGTACACAAATCCAGGAAATACTTGTAATTTCTATGATGAAATTGCATCAAAAATGCATTTAAAAGCTTACTTTTAAGACATTACTTGGTCTATGATTTAAAAAAATCAAACTTCTCTATGTTGTTTTTCATTTATTTAACAAAAACAGTGATAAAACAGTTTATTCTTCAACATTCAAACAAAAACTTTGAATAAAATAAAGACATTCTTTGCAGCAAGAGAGAGAGAGACAGAGACAGACAGAGATAGAGAGAGACAGACAGAGATAGTGAGAGAGAGAGAGACAGAGACACAGAGAGAGAGAGAGAAAAAACTGGTGATGGGCAAGTGACTCACAGGAACTGTTGGAAAGGCCGCTCCTCTACGCATGCGTCGTGCAGAACTTCCCGTAAACTTCTGAGATTGGATGCTGTAGCTAAGTACCTCAGAGAAGTCCTGTGTGTTACGTGTGCGTCATTGCCCTGAATGTGAGTTATACTTTGTTAATCACACTATTTCTTGTTAGTTCGCCCCTTTCGAAGATATTATTCAGTATTGTTATGGTTCATGGGTGTTCTCTCGAACATTGAAGTGAAACATGTTCGTCCAGTATTTGCTTATAGCAAATGGAGTTTACTGCCGGCACACTAATTAAGAATTTATAACTGCGGCAGTCAAGTTCGTTTATATCACCTGTTGTTAATCCCCTATCTGTTAGCATACAAACGTAATGGTAGCTAGACGTATTATGCTAACAGGTAGTTATTGTGTATGTATGATGTTCATTGGGGTTTGTGAGTTGTAATTAGCCTGATAGCCATATTTGCGATAAATTCCCTGGAGCCTCGTACTCACTTTGTTGTTAACCCGTATAGCCACTAGAGGGCATTGTTGGATTAGATTTATTCATTTAAGTGGCCTCCAGTGGCCCAGCCTCGGAAGATGTTTCAGATTACCGCAGCCTTCACTGCCAAACGCCTCGGACTGGCTGACCATTCCTACCCTGCTGCCATCCTGAAAAAGTACAAGCACCTCAAAGATCTCCCCCTCCAGTCTTTTGAGCAGGTACTTCCCTTACTGCTCATTGGTGCTGATCACACCCACCTGATAACACCAACTGCACCAGTTCGTCTGGGACCACCAGGTGGGCCAGCTGCCATTAAGACTCGGCTGGGATGGGTGTTGCAAGGACCAGCTCGGCTCCTCAAGACTCAGCTGCAGCCACAACAGTGCCATTTCCTTTCCCTTAGCCCTGCAGAGCTGCAACTCAAGAGAGATGTTGAAAGATTGTGGCAACCTGATGTCTTACCTTATCGTTGTGAGAAGCAGGTAACAAGATTGAGAGAGGATCAAGAAGCCATTAACCTTTTGGAGGCCAAGATGACCAGAGTGGAGGTGAACGGTACCCTCCGCTATGCCACACCGCTACTGCGCAGGAAAGACTCGCCCCGCTTCCATGCCCCTAAGGAGGCCGTAATGCCTAGTCTCAGGAGCATGGAAAGACATCTAGCAAAGGACCCTGCCAAGGCAGCCACATATAATACAGAAGTCAATAAGATGTTAGCCACCGGTGCTGTGGCCAAACTCTCCCCTGAGACCACCTCAACTGGAGAAAGTTGGTATATCCCACACCATATGGTCAATCACAACGGCAAACATCATATTGTATTCAACTGCTCCTTCCGATACAAAGGTCTCAGCCTTAATGAGTGTCTGCTGCCTGGCCCAGCCTTGAATCCCTCTCTCTTGGGTGTGCTTCTTTGCTTTAGGGAACACAGTGTTGCCATCAGTGGGGATATCCGGGGCATGTTTCATCAGGTACAGCTCTTGCCTGAGGACAAGCCATTGCTACGTTTCCTCTGGCGTGGCATGAGGAGAGATGAAGCCCCCGACATCTACGAATGGTAGGTACTCCCCTTCGGGACTTTTTGTAGTCCTTGTTGTGCATCCTTTGCTCTACAGAGGCACATCTCATTACATAGCACACCAGAGGAGGATGTGAGATTCTCGGTAGAGAAATGCTTTTACGTAGACAACTGTCTACAGAGCTTCACATCAGCTCAGGAAGCACACCAGATGCTCAACAAACTAAGGGACCTTCTGGCATCTGGAGGTTTTGACATCCGGCAAAGGGCCAGCAATAATCTGGACGTTGTCAGTCATCTACCACCAGAGGCCCAATCTGCCAAATTGGAGCTACGGCTCTCCCATGACAAAGCAGAGGCAAAGGAATCCACTCTGGGCCTGAGTTGGCACTGTGACACTGACAACCTAGGTTTCAGGCACCAACCCGTGACTTATAGTGTCCCTACAATGAGGAATATCTACCGGGTGTTGGCAACTCAGTATGATCCCCTTGGTGTCATCCTTCCTTTCACAACCCAGGCAAAGGTGATTGTAAAACAGCTATGGGACAAGTACAGGGATTGGGATGACCCCATGCTCCCAGAGCACCTCCTGCAGGCATGGAAGGTGTGGGAAGTGGAACTCCAGTACTTGCCACAAGTGGTGTTACCTAGATGCTACGCACCAGCTACAATGGATCATTCTCAGGTAACCCATGACATGCATGTCTTCTCTGATGCCTCTGAGAAGGCTTATGGATCTATAGTATATCTCCACTCACTAGAACCCTGTGGCCGTGTACACCTAGCCTTCCTCCTAGCGAGATCCCGTGTGGCTCCATGGAAACAACACTCAATGCCACGGTTGGAACTCTGTGTAGCTCTAACCGTCCTCCACTGGTTGCACTCTGAGTCCTGCCACTTCAAAGTTTTTGTAGGTACTAGAATAGCAGAGATCCAAGAGTTGACCAACTTGAAGGCATGGAGATATGTAGACTCTGCTAGAAACCCCGCAGATGATCTCTCCAGAGGAAAGAGCCTGATGGACTTACTAGGACCTAGCCGATGGGTCCGGGGACCACAGTTTTTCCTACAGTCTCCCAGTGAATGGCCATCAAACCCCTCTGACCCAGCTTGCGACAATGATGCTGAGCTAAGAAAACCCACCTTCTGTGGGCTAACCGCCTCCCTCCCGGCCGTAACAGACGGATGTAAGTATAGTGGTTGGCAGGAATTAGTAGAGGCAGTAGCGGAGGAGCTTCATGAGGCGGCAGGGCTGACTGGTCATCCTCCTGCAAATACCTTCCGAGAAGCGGAGATTCTGGTGCTGAGAGGGTCCAGATGGATAGTTTTCCTGAAGACTATCAGCTCCTATAGACAGGTAAACCCTTGCAACCAAACAGCCAATTACTTTGCCTCTCCCCAGAGTTTGATGAGGCCAGGTACACCCCATTGTCCTAGATCCCAGCCACCGAAACACTCAGCTACTCATAAATGACTACGCTGCCCGGCTGTGCCACCCAGGACCCGAACGAGTGTTTGCGGAGCTCCGCCAGAAAGTGTGGATCCTTAGAGGCAGGGAAGCTGTACGCAGGCACCAGCGGACCTCCCTTGAATGCTGTAAGTGGAGGTCCAAGTCAGCCTGCCAGAAAATGGTTGATCTTCCACCCCCTCGACTCAGGCTGTTCAAACCGGCATTTTTGGTCCCTTCCTGATAAAGGTAGGGCGCCGCAATGAGAAAAGGTGGGGCCTCCTATTCACATGCCTGACAACCAGAGCTGTACATCTGGAGGTCCTGACTTCCATCAACAGTGATGCATTCCTTATGGCTCTTCGAAGATTCATCGCCCGCCGTGGTAAGCCCACTGAGCTATATTCTGACCAAGGCATGAATTTCCGCGGTGGAGAAACTGAGCTCAAAGATGCCTTCAGTCAGCTTAGCACTGACTTACAGCAGCTTCTAGCCAAACAACAGATCAGCTTCCACTACAACCCTCCTGCTGCACCACATTTTGGCGGAGTATGGGAGCGGGAGATCCGCTCTGTTAAGGCAGCGCTTTATGTCGCGCTTGGCTCAGAGACAGTCGCAGAAGAAGTCCTCAGGAATGTCCTCATTGAAATTGAGGCCATCCTAAACTCCAAGCCCCTGGGATATGTTTCGGCAGACCCGGCAGATCCAGATCCTGTGACACCCAATTGCCTTTTGATGGGGCGGCCTGATGGTTCCCTACCTCAAGTGGTTTATCCAGAGTCCGAGCTCCTAAGTAAGAGGAGAGAGACACTCACAAGTCTTGACTGACAGATTCTGGACAGCCTTTGTAAAACATTATCTGCTTGGGCTGCATACCAGAGGTTAGTGGCAGACTCCTACACCAGATGTCAAAGTTGGGATGGTGGTGATGCTGGTTGACCCCCAGTTACCTCGCTCATTGTGGCAAATGTGACCAATGTCTTTCCAGGTGCGGACGGCCGGGTGAGGACAGCCGAGGTGCAGATAAAGGACCGGATGTACACCAGACTTATCACCCGCCTGACTGTGCTGCCAGAGATCCCAAACAAAGAGGACAATGCTGACGGCCATTAGAGACCTTAGACCGGCCTTTCCATGGAGCAAATTTGGACCCAAATTTGGGGGCGGCATTGTTGGAAAGGCCGCTCCTCTGTGCATGCGTCGTGCAGAACTTCCCGTAAACTTCTGAGATTGGATGCTGTAGCTAAGTACCTCAGAGAAGTCCTGTGTGTTACGTGTGCATCATTGCCCTGAATGTGAGTTATACTATTCCTTGTTAGTTCGCCCCTTTCGAAGATATATCTCAGTATTGTTATGGTTGATAGATGTTCTCTCGAACATTGAGGTGAAACATGTTCGTCCAGTATTTGCTTATAGCAAATGGAGTTTACTGCCGGCGCACTAATTAAGAATTTAATCCTGCAGCAGTCAAGTTCGTTTATATCACCTGTTGTTAATCCCCTATCTGTTAGCATACAAACGTAAAGGTAGCTAGACGTATTATGCTACATTTGAAGTAGTTATTGTGTGTGTATGATGTTGGTTGGGGTTTATGAGTTGTAACTAGCCTGATAGCCGTATTTGTGGTAAATTCCCTGGAGCCTCGTACTCACTTTGTTGTTAACCCGTATAGCCACTAGAGGGCATTGTTGGATTAGATTTATTCATTTAAGTGCTGTAATGGCTATGCAAGTTATCTGTTTTAACACAGCAAGGTTCATGTAATTATTTTTAGTGTAAATAAGTTGAATCATTATATGTAGCTTCACAATATGCTATATTAAAGTAAATGTGGGTTTTTGTTATTTACTTTTATTTCAGACCACAATGATACATACAATCAACCCGGCTGTGCCTTGCTGTGCTGTTAAACAACCAAATTAAATCACTGGATTGCATTTGATGGACTACTGTGTGTTCTGACCGACACCCAAGGAAGATACCCATCACAAACTTGCCACATCATATACAGTCCAACCAGTCACCACCATTCTACAGGAACAATACATACAGAGCCATTCAGATTTGCTCTAATTCTTCCCCTCCCTATTCAAACTTGGCATTTTTTTTCTCTTAAGGCCTCACCTATTCCTTAATGAGTGAGTGAGAGAGAGAGAGAGAGAGAGAGAGAGAGAGAGAGAGAGAGAGACCAACAGTGAGATAGAGAAAGTGAGAAAAGAAAAGAGAAAAAGATAAAGACAAAAAAGAGGGAAAGAATGAGGATTGCCATTTTCACAAACAGTGAAATTCATCACATAGGTTGAAACAAACATTTAGAATAAAACAAAGACTTCGTTTACATCTGAAAAACATCCAAGTCTTCCGATTCATTTTTCTACATTTTTAGGTTTTTGTTTAGAAACAGCAGCATGTTTACATTTTTCCCCTTCAGTCGGTTTCTCCATTGGCTTATCAGTTCTCCCGTCTTGGAAAAAACTTTCTATGCAGGGACAGAGGAAGCAACGTTCCCCAAGTATTTCACTGCAAATCTACTTAGGGATGGGAAAGTTTGTTCATGCTCTTTCCACCAGTGTAGCGGGTCTTGGTCCCGGAGAATTCACAAGACTGTGAAACATCTCAATGCCATGGAATCGCCGTTGGCACTGCTGTAACAGTTCACTGGAAAGTGTGTTTCCTTGATACTCCATGGCTGCAGCTGCTCTCAAAAGTAGAGAAACAAGAGGGATCACCTTCAACATGGACACATATTTTGCTGCAGAGGTTTCTCGTGTTGCCTCTTCGAACGGTCTCAGGGCCTCAATGGTTGGCTGGATCAAGTCCAGCTCTTCAGTGCTTAAGCAGAGGGCATTCTTTCCAAGTACACAAAGTGCAGTGATGACTGCTTCCCTCTGCCCCTGAAGTCTGTCCAACATATAGAATGCAGAATTCCACCTTGTTTCTACTGACTGAACCAGTTTATGCTCTGCCACGTTCAGCTGCTTCTGTATGTCTGTGAGTTTCTGCGTGGCTTTCATGCTGTGGTGGGAAAATGATACAATGCTACTGCATTTTTCCAAGAGCTGAACAATTGCAGGGACAGCTTTAATGGCATCTTTGACTACCAATTTCAAGTTATGAGCGAAACAGGGGTAGTGCGTCCACCCAGCCTTGTGTACCGCAGAGACAACATTGGGACCATTGTCTGTGACAACTGCTAGCACCTTCTGAGTTATGCCCCATTCATCTGTGATTCTTTTTAGCTATAAACTAATGTTGACAGCTCTGTGTTGTTCATGGAAACAACAGGTTTCTAAAAGAAATTCTTCCATTTGCCAGTTGTCAACAAAATGACCTGTTAAAACTGAATCATCAGGATCGAAATATTAATATTTTGGTATCGATCCGCCCATCCCTAAAATCCACACTTCAGTTAGTGCTGCTTCAAACACAGCTTCAGAAAAGCACAAGCTTAACATTTGCATATCTTGTTGTCTTAAATCAGCCTCTACACCAGTTAAGATCAGAGCTATCTTCAGAGAAGCCTAATAATGCATAAAGAAAACATGAAAGTTCAGTTATTGTTAAGCATGTCCCATTTTTATGTACAGTAAATTTATGTGTATCAGCACTTTATTCATTGCATGGAGCTGACAATTCTAAACAGAACTCTGTAGTATAGACTACTAAGTTGCCGTTTAATTCACACCATTCATGTAACAACAGCAGCAACTTTTCTGCTTGGAAAAAAAAAAAATCTATGAAACAATGTGCAGTTTCTACTGGATATTGCTGTCACTTTACATAAGCAATGATATTCTCATAATCTTTTATCATTTGTGTTTGCTGGCAAGCCTACTTAGCTCAACTGCTAGCTTAAGTTAGAGAAACTACATACAACAACAAATGTTTCCATTGTATCTTGTAACATGTAAAACATCAGTTTTGTTGAATATGTGGTTTTTATCATAG
Source organism: Megalops cyprinoides (assembly GCF_013368585.1). Classification (NCBI taxonomy): domain Eukaryota; kingdom Metazoa; phylum Chordata; class Actinopteri; order Elopiformes; family Megalopidae; genus Megalops; species Megalops cyprinoides. The sequence goes on along the minus strand of NC_050590.1, from coordinate 23,739,709 downwards.
CTTGATAATACAATTAATTTTCTCGGAAATATTATCTGGGAAATGTCATTGGCCTGATTTGCAGTCGTCCTACTAAGAAATCCATATCCATCCAAATAACATACTACAACAAGTACTTGGCTGCAGTGAAACTAGTTTAGCCAAGCTGGCTTGCTTTCTGACAGCAAACTGATTTGTCCTATACATTCCATCTAACAGGAGTGCATGGGTCCACAGACACTAAAAAAAGTAATCTCATTCTTATTACCAACATTTTTCCCCAGGGGTGATAGCTCATAAATAGATCATCACATAATTACTATTATTGATTAGGCAGACATCCTAATCCACACAGCCAGGAATTTACACGTTATCACTTTACATGGATGAATGATCACTGAGACATTTATGGAGGCAAAAAGAGCAGAATGTAGAGTCAACTTTTTCAAGGTGGTGGACAACTGAATCCAAATAAAGGAAAGTGTGCAACTTTGTGCTATACTTTTATAATTCTAGCTACATATGTTGTTTAAAGGTACAACAGCAGTGTCCACCTACAAGAGGATGTGATCCAGCAAAAATCTGGTTGAAAGTCTACTTTCCTAATCACTGCTCTCCATCATGCAAACCCCTTCTAGTTCCAACTGACTCCTGATCCAGGCATTTTCACTGCCCATCAATCAGTAAGGCTGTCCTGTGTGTGTACTGTGGATGGTTCTTATTACAACCTTAACTGATGGTGGTAACGTAAATGAAGACAGCCAAGGGGAAGATTCACAGTTCATTACAGATCCCCATGCTCCTAGAATTATATGTAAGGACATTATTGGTTTCATTGGTTCATAGCATGACAATATGAAGAGGAAAATAATCACCATTTGCCATTGTTTTTCCCTTATTTCTTTATCAGCTGACTGTAAATTTTGATGTCAAAGTATGTTTAATATTTAATATTGGAGGATGTAACATTTCCTCTGGCAAATGGTCTGCTTAGTTTAAGGAAAGCTTAATTTCACAAAATTTACCTGGAGCCAGAATCCCATACATCAAGTATACAAGGGAATATATGGTTGTGTCCAGCCTTCTTGTGTTGTGGACAAAAAAAATGAATTTACCGTTTGAGTGCTGTTTATTTTTCAGGAAGGCAAAATACATTTTAATTTGCCCTGTCTGTTCTTTCAAAAGAAAAAAAAATCAAGATACAAAAGGATGAAGTGCCACAAAGTGTCTTAGTTCTGCTATAAACAGAGAATATGTCAGCATTACCCAAAATATATACATTATGGCAAACTGAACTCCACCACTTTAAAAAGCCTTTTCTAACAAACAACACGCAAGCAGACAATTCCCCTTGCTCTGAAAACAAAATGGTATTTACACACTGCCAGACAATAGAAATAATGTGCTGTTGAGCAATTTACTTCAAAATTGCTCTGTTCCAAAAATATGAATGCTGTCAAAAGCACAGAAGTGGTTCTCATCTCAGGTGAATTGTCTCTGGTGGTTTGACTGCAGAACCACAGAAACGGGTTTGATGTTGTTGCAAACGTTGATTAAGCTGAAAACGCATTATACATAAAGTTTATTTAAAAAGAAGCTACTTTAAGGCTGAAACTAGCTGGTATAGAGACAAGAGAGACATAAAGATACCCCATCACCTGGAACTTTGTAGTTAAGACCTGAACAGGGGCAAGGGTAATTAGACTGTTACATTTTGGTGTTTTAGCGTTGATTTTCTTACAAAGCATGGGAAGCCTGGTCCTTGGCCATGTAGGAAATGGAGCAGTGGGCAAAATAAGAGAAACAGTGGCCTGTCATCTGTGAAACCAATAACACATAGAGATCTTTTAGGTGGTGTTTGTATTGCCACAAATACTCTTTTCCTGCCTGCACACATTCACACTCATTCAGCTGCAGATGGATTGACTTCTTACTTGTGCATGCTCATGTGGAGAAAGCGAATATTTTGTCATATTTTGGCACAGAAGCTATTCTTTGCTTGACCACCACAGATGTAACCGCCCCCCCCCCCCCCCGACTAACATGACAATAGTTTTATTAAAAGAGGATTTTCACACTCTACATAACTTAAGATTTTCAGTGGTATTACCCCATAAGGTGGACTTTTTTCTTTATATCAGCATGAAGAATTTGAGGTAAATAGAGATACAATCTGATACAAATTTTTGATGAATAAAATAACGATTCCTCTGGACAAATATAGTTGTAAATGTTAACAATCACCATGACAATGTAATATCTAAACTAGAAATCATAAAGACACTGATGTCAAATACTGCATTTTCTGAGATACATATTCAGAAATTATATCTGACAGAAATATACAAATGCCTCACCTGCTAATACCTGGAATGAATAACACAGGCATCTGTGTTATAATGATTTCTGGTATAATAATGACCTCATCAAAAAAAATGAAAAACAAAAAATGGGACAGGTGATTACAATATCTTTATTTACAGGCACTACAGTAATTAATTCAGGTTCCTATTTAAATGCAAATAATGTCAACCCGTTCAATGAACATGTCAGCAGTCCTGCAATTAACTCTACAATGGTATCATCATTGTTACCACAGGATTGAACACTTTTACTTTTATTCTACATTCTGTTCTGAATTATTCAGGAGGCAGAAAATGGCAGAGATTTGACTTTTCAAATAAGTGGCACAGGGCGCATGTGTGGAGAAGGTTAGGAATAGTTAACTTAGTTTATTGGTTAGCTAAAGATGTGTTTGCCCAGTAGTTACTATGGCTAATGCAAGCACAAGTTTGAAAGATTAAAGTTGTGATTCCTTGGCTTGTCTTAGCATGATGTAGTGAATAAATGCCTATAACTTTTTTCTTAAAGATTAAAAATGTATAAATACAACACTTCTCAAAATCTTTGGGTTGTGTGGTGTTTTGCTTAGCAAACCAATGAGTGAAGAATGGGAGACCACATTAGATCAGACAGACAGACAGACAGACACACACACACACGTGTGCATGTATCTGTCATTGGCTCTACAGCTCCATGCATAACCTAGAAAACAAATATTTTCATCATCCATGATCTCTGATGAGGTAAACATGGCACTGCCATCATAGAACAGGGGATCTGTTGCTTTTGTGTCTAAGCTGAATACAAAACTTAGCGTGTGCTGATGCAACAGACACCCCTGCAGTAACCCCAGCATTCAGAACAGCAAAATCAATTTGACCTTTGAAGGACAAATGCCAGCCCTCAGCACAGTTGCAGCATGCCCAAGCCTTTTGTCTGTCGCCCTAGACTTGCTCAACTAGGAGGTGTAACTACAATTCTGTTCACAAGCAGAGATACAAATTACAGTTCCAAGTTTTCCAACCACAAGCCCACTAAGACATTGCTAAAGATCTTGTTCACAATGCATTCTTTACTCTGGATCTGGATCCATATAAGGAATGCCAACCTCTGGTCAATAGAGAGGCCTGGTTTTACAGGATCCCATGCCCATTGTTTCCATTAATAACATTTTTAAGAAATGGAATTGCCTACCTCAGCTCTGTAGAACCTTGCTATTTTAGTTTTTTGTGAACATAATTCAAGCAATCAATATTATATCTTTCAATTGCATAAGTCTTTGAGGGTGTACATGTTTCAGAACAACTGAGTGTTAGATGATCGACAACACAATGAGGTGTTAAGGTTAAGTGTCCATTTTTATACCACTCACTTTTAATTTGTTGTGAGGATGACTACAATGCCTACACACAGCAGCAGTGAACAGAACATTATAGTTTATCATTGTACAATCAGATGTGGATTTTGGTTAAAAAAAATCAGACAGATGTGAATTTAAGTGACTCATCAGCCCCTGATCTCTGCAGGGTGGCCTCCACTTCTTCTCATCATCTTTGTAAACAGACAGCTTGACTAGAGTCCCTTAGGACACCCTTGGATCTGCACATCAGACACAAACTAACTCCTGTAAAGTCAGCCTTCCCAAAAATGCAAGAGAAATTTAAAGCTCCTCAGGAGAGAATGTATCTTATCGCAAAACCTGTCAAATTCGCAGTTTGAATGACAAAGTCATTATAATCTTCTTGTGTATGTAGATTAAAATTTGTAAAAAACATGAGAATGGAAGAATGTAATACTGCTACATGGAATTCAGAATGTCAAAGTTGTGGAGTGGTTGAAACTAGTAGTGGTGGTGGTGGTGGAGGGGTGGGCACTTGAAGCATCGCAAGTGTGGCCTCAAATGTGAAGAGTTCTTGTGAGAAAGGAACAACCACTTTACTGCACATAATGTTTTATTTAAGTCAGACTGTATCACACTGACTCAGACAAAACTTCAACGATACAGTAGGCAACAGAGGGCAGCAGTGTGGTGTAGTGATAAGGAACAGGGCTTGTAACCAAAAGGTTGCTGGTTTGATTCCCTGCTGGGGCACTGCTGTTCTACTTAACCCCCAAATGCCTCAGTAAATACTGAGCTGTATAAATCTAAAAAACAAACAAAACTGTAACCTCTGTAAGTTGCTATGGACAGGAGTGTCTACTAAATTATGATAATGTAATGTAACAGCACAGCTAAAGAACTGGGCATTATTCTCACCCCTAGAAGGACAGGATATGTGCGCTGGGCCTTGCACAAAATGTGTGAAAGTTCCACCAGGATGAAAGAAAAACCACCAGAACTTCAAATGCAAAATGTACACATTTTTAAATGACCTTTCTCACAACATGAAACAGACTCAGTGACAGCAAAGTGCCACAAACCTCTTGTGTTGATTGAGTTTGTACTGCAAATGATTATCTAATTTACATGCCACTTGAGCACTATTCTTTTTTAAAGAACAGACTGCTATGCATCTCTTCTTCTCTGGTGTGTGTAACCTGAACTATTGTATCCAAGTTCACATTCCATTCTTTCACTGAGATGTATTGCATTTAACTAATCAGATTTCCTGTCTTCAAATGTTTCAAGAATATGATTTCTTGGAGAGAAGCCCATATGCTGCAATGCATTCTGTATGCTTTTTTTTTTTAAACAAAGCCAGGGTAGTTGGTTGGAGCAAAAAGTAGCGCACGATATAAGCCTTCCAGACATGAAGTTTGAACATTTAACTTGACCACTTAGCTAATCCAGGTCACATTTACCATAAAATATAAAGCCTCCCTCATAATAAGTTCTCTTCTTCTTTTTTCTTTGTGCCAATAGCAGCAATACAACTGCCCATGAATGAAAAAAATGATATTGACCTGGCCCAGAATACATTTTTGATGATGTTTAAAGCAAGTAATTTTGCTTTTACATAATAGCAAGGGTTTATAGTGATTTATCTGTGACTAACAGGGCAGTAGTCAGAACAGGTACTATCATAAAGCCTAGGTTGTGTACATTTCACTGTATCACCTCTAATGAACCTCAGTTCAAGCGAGTGCAATTAAAACTTGAAATCAGTGTCCAACATGCGTCCACTTAGAAGATGAGTTACCAGTTCACTGAACTGGCACAACACATAAAAACTGTAAAAAAAACATATCTATTGTATGGAATCCTATCACATTAGTTTGTCCTATATTTGTTTGTCCTATATCTATATATATATATTTCACCCAGTATAGTCCTATATCTACTATACTGGGTGAAATGGTAATCACAAATATAAAATGAAACTCTGAAAACAAAATACAAAAACTATACGTAAAATACGCAAGTTGTAGCCTAGCAAGAGATCGCATGACTTTTCCGCAAACAACACAGTCCATACCACTTCGCGTCCGTCATAATATCCCACTGCATTTTCATTGTAATAGTAACACACATGAGGGTCTGTAAACAGTACAATTATAAAGCTGTTTTAAAGAGTTCAAATGAAACACCGTGCAGAACAGGCGAGTCCAAATCGGAGTCCTTTAGAACAGTGTTTCTCAACCCTCTCCTGGAGGACCCCCTGTCCTGCATGTTTTAGATCTCTCCCTGCTCCAACACAGCTGATTCAAACGACCAGTTTGTTATTAAGCAGCTTCAGGAGTTCATAACGAGTTGATCATTTGAATCAGCTGTGTTGGAGCAGGGAGAGATCTAAAACATGCAGGGCAGGGGGTCGTCCAGGAGAGGGTTGAGAAACACTGCTTTAAACACCTTAGCTTCAGTACATGTATAAACCTGGAAAAGCGTATAACCAAAAATAAATAAATAAATATTTAGCAGTAGCAAATCCTATACAGTAGCAGGTTACCTTTCCTTACCTGAACTGAATATAGAAGTTGGTGAAGTTATCGTTTACGGTAGCTCTAGTTACTTAAACCGTAACGTAATACATGTCTTAACGATCGCCATAATCCTGTAGAACTCACATTTATCCAGACTTGTTCCTTTTAATACACACATCCTTCTCGCGGGGAGGCTTTGGTCCTTTCACTACATGGCTTCCGTAATCGACTTAATCAACCTGTTTAATCACGAAGGCTCTCACCGCTGCACCTGAGGGCAAGTAAGGGAGAATGATGTTAACGTACAGCTAACGGATGTGAGACGCTAAAATTAATACTAAAACCGCACGCGACTTCACCGTGCCTCACAGATTTCATTCAGATTTACAGAGGCAGTAGTATTGCTTTGTTTAGTTAACGCGAAATACTTCACTCGAGCTGCATATACTGTATCCATGCTATTAATGATCGCCAAACGCGACGTGTCATGATAACGCCAAAACTGTACACGTTATTTCCCCGTGTTCACGGACCTGAAGTGACTATGATTACACATTTTACTGCTGTCTTGCTTGGAGCTGCTCTTTGAACACCTGTGCACATCAATCTTGCACAAATGAACAGTAGTTAAAAAAAAAAAAAACCTGAAATATATGGAAACAGCCAATATCACCTAAATAAATACGAGCACGTGCAAAGAAAAGAATCTTGAATAATAATCAAACACTTGTGCGCTACATATAAACACCAGCGTAGATAACGAAATAGGATTGTACCCTTTTAATTCAAGAGCCTGCCACTGGATCACGATGAACGTAGATTTTAAAGGTTATATTATGGGACAATTAAATGAAAACATCTACTCTCTGTGTGTAATATATACAGTTTATATACATCATTACAGATAGTTGAGGAGGATTTGGATTATTTGTATTCTGCTTGTGTGGTATTAAAAATAAACTGATACCAGATAGAACACAAAGAAATTTATAGATTAGTGCATAGGATAACACAATCCAAATGATACGGGAATATACTTTCAACATTTGACTCCCTATTTGACGTTTTTGAAATGAGAGAAATATCAGACAGCATATACAGCACTAAACACTGAATAACGTCTCTTGGTGGTGAACATTTGTTAAGGCATACATCACTGGGTATTTTAGATAAATATTTCCCCTCAGGAACAGAAATGGGATGTAAGACAACATCACAGCAGTGATGATGCAAGAGAGGCTGTTGTAGATGCTCAGTTTCAATTAGATTGTAATTGCTCTACTACATTAAAGCTTGTTTAAAACAGGAGAAATGTGAAACATACCCCAATGCAGGTCATTTTAAGCAAAAGTAGCATTCATTCAAAAGTAATCATAAAAATAAAAACCTTAACATGGCTTGACAGGTTTGATTTAATGTAGGAGTCCCACTCTTGATAGACATTTCCAAAATAATATTTTTACTAATATTTCTACTACTATATATACTTTACTATACATATATACTGTAGCAGAGCGAGCGGGGGGGGGGGGGGGGGGGGGGGGAAAGGGTGCGGGTGCCCTGGGCCCACGGTTCCTCCAGTTACAAAGGGGCCCACCTTGGGCCCAATCTGCCTGACTGAACATGCATTTTTGTTGTTTAGTTGAATATTTTGAATAAAGTTTGTATGTCTTGATTGCGGCAAAAAAATAAAAAGTCAGACTGAGGGCGTAATGGTTTCAACCGACCCCTAGCTAAGTTTCTCACCACAGTATTTATTTTGAATGAGCAGAGACACAATAGAGTTACAAAAAAACCAGTATCCTTGTGTAAGTGTACAAACAGAAAAATTACACCCTCTGTTTGAGTCTCAAAGTATAGGAACTAGGTGATCGCTGGCTGTCTACTTTTATTTCCCATCGCCGTCACTGCTGACGGAGCAGCAGTATTTAAAAATGGTGTGGTTAAAATGGTGAAATAGCACACCTCATTGTAATCCGCATTTCTCTCTGGTCTACCCCTCTGTCTCCGTAGGTTTCCCCATAAGCTGGATCTGTCTTGCATCTCCATACAGCCTATAATAGGTTGTGTAACAGTTCCTTGCCCCCTCTGCAATGAGCCATGGGCAACACCCCTGTATATATATATATATATATATATATATATAAACAGTATATATAATGTTTCTAAATTTTATCTTATCTTAATTATTACCTAAACAGCCAGCGGTTTCCCCTAGCTATATTTCTGCCAGTGCATGTGACTGCATTTCTCTTTCTGCACAAGCAGAGACTTCTTTATGAAACTGTAAACAAACAGAGCTGATGAATCAGAGAGCAGGGCCTATAGAGTTATTTAGAGAGCTGCCCCAGAATAGTGCCACTGGCAGGTCCCCTGATCATTACTCAGCACTCAGTAGCACTCTGCATCTCCCTGGCACTCTCACTCTCAGCAAGTGCTCCTGAATACCAACCAGCTGAGCCAGTCTTCACTGAGTCACTGGGCCACTGCCACTGCCAGGGGAAAGAGTTCTCAGGCTGAGGAATGAGGTATTTTGGATTGAAAGAGAAGGATAACCATTGTACATAGTCACTCAGGCATGTGTGGAGGACTCTTTCCTGTGCCTTAAGGGTGTCCTGCTGTTGTCCTCTATGGTTACCTGTCTCACCTTTTCACCTGTCAAAAAGAATGGTCTTGAGAAGACTGATCACATCTTGACTCATGTTGACAATGCAAAAGCAGACAGAGCATGAGAGAGAAACAGAGAGGGCTTTGGAATGAAGTTTGAGGGGGTGAAAACTATTCTTTTCTATGTGCATACACAGGAAAGGTCTAAAAAGCAGAGCACCTGTTTCAATTTGAAACAAAGTGTTGGGTTAGTACGCAGGGTCATGGTTTCTAGATATGGCCCATGGATCATAACCCCTGAGAGGCCTAGCTGTTGACCTCTTACTAGATATTGTACCAATATTGTTCAATAAAATGCCAAAACCTATCAATAATCTGTAACATGACTGTAGCTGCCATCAGAGTCAGTTATATGTGTTTAAGTTCATTTCATAATTTTGAGTTAAAAAATAAGAATTATTTACGTTAATAAAGGAATATATTTTTGTTAATTCATATAGATGTAATTAAAAGGTACACAGACACACACAGAAATAAATGTTTAAACGGGAATCTGCATAGTGTTTACATAGCGGAACTAATGTTCTATTGTCGCAGTAGCGTCGGGTTGTTTTGTTTTTCACACACATTTTCTCCTGACCATGCTTGAGAGGCAGAGTATCGTTCTGTGTGGATAGTCCGGTGCAAGAGAGTACGTTGAAGTTACGTTACTTTATTGTTAATGTAAATGAAGACTGGAGTCAAGTTTCCTTTTACCTCCCTGTAGTTAATGCGGCCAATGAGGTATGTACATTTATTTATAATATATTCGGTGAAAGTGCTGTGTAACGCCAAGCTAATTTTATGTTTATGTTTATGTTTATTTATTCAGTTCTTACGACATTTTCCACGGCGTGTTGATAATATGGAGGTGGAAAATAAATGCCTGTAACCAGAGGAACGCCTTGTGTCGATGATTAACTGAACGGGAGCGACAATGATAATGTTCTACATAGTGCCCTGGATAAGCACATTGGCTGAAAGTATACCTAAGTACAGGTCTAAAATAATGTCATGTACAAAATGAGCACTTGACATGTTCCCCCATCTGACACACAGGTTTCACCATGGATGGTGGATCACCACCTAAACCTGAACCTGGCTAAAACTGAGATGCTTTTCATCCCATCCAAGTCCTCCCCATTTCAAGACCTCCCCCTAAGCCTAGACTCTACAAGCCTTATCACCAATAGCACTTGGTGTAATGATTGATAGCCAACTGCCCTTCTCCTGGCAAGTTGTGTGCAGACTATTTTTGTACAACATCTGAAGGATTTGCCCCCATCTCACTATGTATTCAACGCAGCTCCTAGTTCAGGCCCTGGTCCTCTCACATCTGGACTACTGTAACTCCTTCTTTGGTAGTCAGTGGTGGATTGAATTCCCCACAGAGGTTAGAACAGTGGAATCACCGGCCATCTTCCAATGCAGACTGAAGACCCACCTCTTCAGACTACATCTTGGTTCCACCTCAATCCCCACCCCCTAACACGTGCTACTTCTAGTATTTGATGTTTATGTGTTGTATTGTGATGTATTTTGGATTCTGTGTTCTAGTGACTGATATATTGTAGTGTGCTTGTCTTCCATTGACTAATCAGATTGCACAAGTGAACTTGTGGTAGCCCCTGAATACTGCATAGTGTTACACTCACTGGTCTGGGAGTGTTGTTAGCCTGGTCTGATACTATTGCTCATTTAACTTGAATGGGTACACTTATGTTCTATTGTGCTGGAAGTCACTCTGGCACGTCTGCTATATGCATGTAATGTAATGTAATATTTTCTTTCTTTGAACAAACTTATTTCATAGGCAAAACACTGATGACATAACAGGTAGTAGATGTAAATAACTATTGAACTGCCCCATCCTATTATTTGCGACAGCACCAGATCAAATTGAAGTTAAAATTGCTGTAGTTTGGAATTATTGTAGAAGCCACATAATTCCAACTGTTGACTAAGGCTAATAAAAACATACATCATTAGCACTGCTTCAACTTACTTCTCTCCTCCTCTGCATATTGATTAGCATGACTCTCCTAGACCAGGTTTTTGGTTTCCAGTGCAACACTTTGGATTGCATTACCCTTATTTCCAACTAGATGGTAAATGATTCCAAAGTGTCAGTCTTCACAGCATTTCATATAGTTTTATAATAAACAAAAAAGACAGACCTGGGTGTTCTCAGTGACTGAGGGCTCTGATGCAGTTCCAATGCAAGGAGGAGATGGGAACAGGATATCCTTGCTAGTGTAGGGTGCCACCACACTGCTAATTACCAATTCATCAAACAATTTTTCATAGCTATCATACCTGATCAGTTGGACTGTGGGTAACTATTTAATTTAACATTGAATACCTAAGCCTGGCTTATATTACATTACATTAGATTACATTATTCGCATTTGGCAGACACGCTTATCCAGAGCTACTTCTGTTGATTATAGTTTTTTCTAGAATGTTATCCATTTATACAGCTGGATATTTACTGAGGTGCAGCCCATCAAAGGCCTGATGACGAGTTCATAAGTGGAGCCAGGAGTGATAGAGCAGGGAGAGATCTACAATATGCAGTGTTGTGAGTCCCAAGGTAAAGGAGTGAGAAAATCTGCTCCAAAAAAAGCAAAAAATTATGCAGGGGTTGCTGTCAGAAATCACATAGCTGGTCTGTGTCAGGCCAATTGTAGTTATTATGAAATTTACAAGACCCTAAAGGCAGAGAAATTCCCTATTTCTCTATCAGCTATTAAGACAATAGGTCAAACAACAGGTGATGTAGCCTACAAAAACTGTCTGAAGAATTCAAGACCTCAGACAACAAGAACAACTAAATGATGGCTAAATGATGAAAAGTTCGACAAAACTGCTATCGTGGCTTCAATCTGGGAAGAGAAGTGCGGATCAGGAGGAGAATGTTTCAAGCACGAGAAATGAAGAGGACGAGAGTGAACCGAGCACAGGTGCTAACAGTGGCTACTTTGGTACCGCCGGTGAAGTCCCCAGAGCATCTGCTAGCAGCAGCAAACGGTACAAAACAGTGAGGAAATATAACTCGAACTACATCAAAATTGGATTTATTTGGAGACGGGAGAGAGAAAGAGCCCAGGCCGCAGTGTGTGGTATGTGGCGAAGTTCTTAGCAATGAATGCATGAAATCATCGCATCTCAAACGGCATCTTACAACCAAACACACGGCGCTTAAGGACGAACCAGATTTTTTTTACGAAAACATGATGAACTGAAGCAGTCAAAGTCCACTATTCAATCCTCTGGTACACCCAGCCAGCCTCCGGATCGCCAAAGCCGGTGTTCTGACGAGATATCCTATTTATTGAAGTGTCCCACTTTGGCCTAATGCACATGCGCGTCCGAAAAAACGTCACAACCACGTTACAACTCATCGAAACGTCCTACCTTGCAGCCGAGAAAGTTTGGAATCGAGGAATCGAGAAGTCGAGGCCACGAGGAAGAAGTGACATTAATTCGGTAAGTAAAAAAAGAAAGAAAAAATAACATATACTTGCAAAACAGTTCTTGTATGGTCAAATGTTTTGTTACACCGAGTCCTAACTGCATCCGAGCGTCCGACAGTTTTGTAGTACTGAATGTCCATACTGAATCCGGTAGATATAGCTACCCTTCTATTGCATTACATGTGTGATATTCGAACGAAACACGGGTTTTGTTTTTTAATTTTATCAATAATCTATCAGAACACAGTGTGTATATTTGTATATTTGTGTATTATAATTATTTACTCAATATTGCTGACTTGATTCACACGGAAAATATTCCCACGCTGCAGCTGTTTACTTTGTCAGACATCCGTAGGCTACCCAGTGCTCTGGTTAAGAATGATGAAGCACGGGAGGGAGACTGTCAAACTTATATTTTAACTGTATAGGTTTTTGAGAATGGTGTACAGGGTGTTCTGTTGAATAATGCTGCTCCGTCAAAAAATGCTACCAGTAGCGTATGTATGTGTGTGGGGATGGGTGGTATGGTTGTGTACAGAGTTTGGTCATACTTGGTAGATGAAACAAACTTCATAATTTAATATGAAATATGCAAAATTAAGAGTTTTAAAAGTAACAATGAGTTTGTTATGTGCTTTGCAGTTTGCTGTAGACTATCTCCAGACAGGGAGCATCAAAGGAGTAAAAACAAATCAAGAAGGCAAGACTGGACATAGCTTGCAGCTTCCTAACCACATTGTACAAATATTTTTTGTTCATTTCTCACTTGTTTAATTCACAAACGAAGTTGACAGTTGTTGTTTATTTTAATTTATGTATTTAAAAAAAAAAAAATCAGCTTGATGTTACCTGAGCCAGTGAATCTCTTGAGGATTAACTACTTAAATAATACATTATTTCGTGTACCTAATAACTTAATGAGTCCAGTACAGGGCGCTCCAAAATTACTTGTGAGGTTCTATGCTATGTATAGCCTAGGCTATATGCTACGTGAAGCCATCTGTAGGCCTACAAATAGTATAAAGCACCATCACATGCTAAAATTAAGTTCATGAAAGACAGGATTTTGTGGACATTCCTTTTAAAAAGACACAACAAAAGGTAAGATTTTACATGTTGTACATGTTGTTGGTCACTAACCTAATATTAATTAGAAATCACTGAGCAGGATCTTGTAACATGTAACACTTTTGTAACATTAGGTGAACATCTCCCAAAAACCCGTCAGCTCTCCATTGTAAAAATGCTTTGAATGTAGTGAAAGTATGCATCTTCGCATTAGGCCAAGGTAGGACGTTTCGATGAGCTGTAACCTTAGACAGTCATGGTTGTAACGTGGTTGTGATGTTTTTTGGACCGCATGCACATTAGGCCAAAGTAGAACATTTCGATAAATAGGATATCTCGTCAGAACACCGGTAAGCCGCACACAATTGAGGAACAACTGTGTCTACCTTTAGCCAAAGAGATGACACGCATCGTGTGGAGAGAAAGCTGCCAAAGAGTTAAACTTGGTGCCGCTTTCAAACGACACTGTGTCACAGAGAATAAAAGACATGGCTGACGATGTTAAAAAGACACTGATTGAGCGCATTAAAAACAGTCGATATTTTGCCATCCAGCTTAATGAGACTACAGATGTCGCAGATTTGGCCAATTTATTGGTTTACATGAGATATGAATATGATGGTGAAGCTCAGGAGGACTTAATGTTCTGCCAGTCACTTGAGACCAGAACTACAGCAGAGCACATATTCCAGGTACTGGACACGTTTATCCAAGGGAACGGACTGGACTTGAAAAAGTGTGTGGGAGTGTGTACAGACGGCGCGAGGACTATGACAGGTCATAACAGTGGAGTAGCAGCTCGCATCCGAGAGGTGGCACCTGAGATGCGCTGGACTCACTGCAGCATCCATCGTGAGGCACTGGTAGTGAAAAAGATGCCTCATGACCTGAAGTCTGTGTTGGACTCTGCTGTGAAAACTGTGAACTTCATTAAGGCCAGACCGATGAATGCTCGCTTATTTCGTGTGCTCTGTGAGGACATGGGCAGTATGAACTCTTGCTTCATACTGAAGTAAGGTGGTTTTCAAGAGGAAAGGTCTTTCGAGGCTTTTCTCAAATTGCACAGAGAGGTCCAGATGTTCTTACAGGACACAAATTTCCCCTGGTCAGACATTTTCGAGGATACTGTGTGGCTTAGTCAGCTGGCATACTTGTCTGACATTTTTTCACGTTTAAACGAATTGAATTTGGGACTACAGAGACTCTCTGTCTTTGACATGCAGGACAAAATCAAGGCGCTGCTGAAAAAGTTGGAGTTATTTGAAATCAAAGTCAAGACAGGTGATGTTTCAGCTTTCCCTGCTTTGAAGAGTTTTCTGTCTGACAATGACCTGAAGCTTGATGATGAAATCAGGGAGAACATCGTTGCACACCTCGTGTCGCTCAGATAACAGTTCCATGATTATTTCCCAGAGATGCCTGAAGCTGAAGCTAGGGGGGGGGGGGGTCAGGAGAGAGGGGTCAGGAGAGCGTGAGCTGTCCCTGCATGAATATATATATATATTTTTTTTAACTTAAAATAAAGCTTTTCTACCTGTACTCCTGTGTCCTGGTCGTCTGTGGTGGGCAGATCTATTTGGGGAACCTGAGTTGGGTGCCGGGGGACAACGTTGGTGTTCGTGGCTCCCGACCCCCTGACACTAGCAGCTGGATGACAAACCCTTTCAGCATCGACACCTCTCAAATGACTTCAGAGGACTTAACTGTTGGTGAGCAGGAGAGTTTAATAGAGTTGTCTTGTGACGAAACATTGAAGGCAGCTTTCAGGAAGCAGACATTGTTGGACTTTTGGATAAAGCAGCACAGTGAATACCCTGTGCTTTCCAACAAGGCCGTGCGCTTTCTCCTTCCTATTGCGACCATGATCTGTGCGAGAAAGGCTTCTCTTCACTTGTCATACAAACAAAGTACAGAAGTACGGTGGACACTGAGCCAAACCTGAGACTTAAGCTGACCTCCATTGACCCAGACATCGCAGGACTGTGTTCACAGAGGCATGCACACCCATCACATTAAGCTCATGTAAGTTGTCACCAACATGATGTGTGTGTGTGTGTGTGTGTTTTAATTAAGTACAGTTATTCTTAATGCTCTTCCTCACTTGTTTTATTCTTATTTCTCTCTCTCCCTCTCTCTCTCTTTCTCTCTCTGTGTCTGTGTTTCAGAAAGCAGTCTTTTGGACACAGCAAGAAAGGCTTCGGTTGACTTTAGTACAGTTATGTTACAGCTGTTACTGTTACTTGCAGCTACACATACAGCCTGTTTTTTTAAGTACAGTACATTTTTTACTTAACATTTGAGTACAGTACAGTTTTTATTTAACTTTTAGGTACAATACGTTTTAATTTAATCATTATTTAAGTCGTTTTTTATTTACCTGTATTTAAGCACAGTGCAGTGTTAATGTTCAGACTGTATATTTACAATGTTTAAAGTGGCTAACAATAATAATAAATATTCTTATTAGGAATAAAACTGCCTTGTTTTTGAACTGTGCATAGCTGTAGCTGAATAGTTAGGCCAACTACGCTACTGTATTTTAATGTTGGTCATTATGGTGGTACTTGGAGAGCCAAGTATTTTCTGAGGTGGTACTTGGTGTAAAAGAACCACTGCTATAGAGAATATTTGGTCTCACACAAACTAACACAAACTAGCCGGGAAACATTTTTCAACTACTCATCAACTGTTTGAAGCCGTGAGCGCTGAGTGGAACAATATTGACTCTTCCTTCTGTAAAAAGCTGTCTGCAAGTTTACCCTCAAGGCTTAAACATTAAAAGAAAGGGGAAAGCTATCCCATACTAAGTTACTTTATCTATTTGTTTAATTCTTAATTTCCTGAAAAGTGATTTGTTAAGACCATTAAAAGCTTAATGTTTTGCCATTTTGAAAAGAAGTAAACCCTACCGCTGCAGGACAATTTTTTAAAAATAACATTTTTCTGCCAATGTTAATGCACAGTTATTTTATATTTGATGAATTTAAAAACTGAAGAAAATAAAACAGTAATTTATATGTATAAAACATGTAAGTTGGTCCACACTTTTGCATATAACTGTATATGATAATATTACCTATATTGTCCAATTATAATTATACTAACTATAAAATATTCAAATATTACATATGTGGAACAACATAGTGCTTAATTTCCCAACGTAAATCGAAATCAGACATGGTCTGTGTAGTACTATTCAAAATTGTTAAAACATGCAAAAGGAATGAACCATATGAATGAAAGCCAACATTGTAATGGGAAATGATAAGCAAATACTGACAACCTAACAGGCATGGTTACATGTCTCAGCACTTAGCTTGACTGTCATGAACTATGATGCAATCAGCTAATCATATGCTCATGATCTATATTTGCATGGCACAGTAGACAAGTAGAACAGGGTGTCAGCTCATGGCAAAACAGAAGGTGATCATAAACAAGTTATACGTTTGGCTTTTTGTAATGATTAAAACTTCATAATTATATCTGTGAAGACAAATAAATGTAGATATAAATGAGTCATTAAACAAATTGAGTTTTAAAGTTTTAAATTTTTATATATTTTAAAAAATGTAATTAATTTTAATTAATGTATTTTATTTAATTATTCAAATGGTTGAAATAAATGTTTTTGAGTGTAAAAAAAAAAAAAAAAAACAGGTCCAGCCACCAACTTGGTATTCATGTAAAAACTATTTATCAAACTATACATCGTGAAATTAATACAGCCCCACCCACTTTGAAGTATTATAACCCCAAATATGTGACAGTGGTACAGATGTGGTAGTAGTACAGGTTACGATCCTTCTCCCCTTTATCTTCAGGGAATATTACTACCCTCCTTTTTAAAGTGTTAGAGAGTCAGACCAGATGTTTTAACTTTTTGATATAACTTCCTTTATTATTTTCTTTATTTATGAATTAGAATAAACTGTGAAACTATAACTACAAAAAGTTATTACAATCTACTGACATAAGCCGAGTGCATAGAATCACCTCTCAGAAAGGACAGAAAATACAAACATAATAACCATGACATGTTAGGCATTAAATTTTAAGTAAATACCATTAAATTTCTACTAATACAATAAATACAAACCTTCCATATGTATTACAAAATTGAATATTAAATCTTATATGAACCAAACATTTTCAGTTTCTGCATTCTTTTCTCCTTTGGAAATATTTGAGTCTGCACTTTTACCATTTTACATCCATGGACATAAATAGAGCTAACTGCAGATTGTCATTCACACAGAAGAGGGGAAAATGTTATCTGTAAAAAATGCTGTTTTAACCAGATAATAATCTGTACAATGGCAATGTCAGCAGTGATAATTATTCAAAGCTCTACGAGTACCTTAAACAAAGGACAATGTGGCTGTTCAGTGTTTTTTACATCATATTCCAGCAGTGCAAGTTGATATACTTTGATAAGGAGAGGTGTGATCATGCAACTGTTCATCTCTGGTATACAATGAAGGCTTTTTGTTATTAGAGTTAGTTATGCCACTCTGTTCACCTGTCTCTACAGTTATGCCACTATGTTCACCTGTCTCTACCATTTATAACACCTGTTAACTGAAAGCATTACAAATTATATATTCTAAAAGCACAAGCGTTGGCAAGTGAGAGTTATATATATTCTGATTCAGCTTTTCATTGATTTGCTGAATACTAATGACAAAAATACCACAAAACAGGCAGCAGTTCAGCATAGTGGTTAAAGAGCAGGACTTGTAACCAAAAGGTTGCTTGTTTGATTCCCCATGGGGGCACTACTGTTGTACCCTTGGGTGAGATATTTTTCTGAAGCAACCAACATTTGCCTCAGAAAAATATCCAGCTGTATAAATGAATAACTGTAAAAACCTGTAATTTATTGTTGATTGAAGTTGCTCTGGATAAGGGCGTCTGCTAAATGTCAATAATGTAATTTAATGTAACATGAACATTTAAATCAAGATCATGTCAGAGAAGACGGCTTTAGGTTTAACTAAAAACCTCCCCTTCAACAAGAAAGATGTTACTTGTGTAACTTAATTGTCAGTGAAACACTTCATTGTTTTACAACAGGGTTGTTCTTTCATGCTGTTTAGCCATGATCCAACAGACTACAGAATTATTTAATAGCTGTTTGTAGCTGATTTGAGGCTTTACACCAAGGTGATGAAAGCCTACTGTTTTGGTCAGTTTATTCATTTATTTGTTGTCTTATTTTCTTAGTAGGCACAGATTAAATACTTTTTGTGCCCCATTTCCAAAGCCACTTTCTATATCATTCTAGCAATCTAACACTCTAAAGTGCATTTAAGTGACCAAACAGTTAAAAGGTGAGGCTGACACTTGTGTATGACTCCCCATCCTGGTTTATTAAGATTGTAGATACAAACTGTGTATAACTGTACAAAATACAGTGTCATGAAATACCCACATAAATGCTATATCATCTTTATTTTACAATTTAACTAAAGCCTGTGCTATTAAATGAACTTTTAAGAGGTAACATAAACCAAACTGAGCATACGTCAAAGTTCTATGCATACATGAATATGGGAGTTTTATATGCAAAGGACCTGTGGCCAGTTATGTCTCAGATAACTATACTGAATCACCATTGGACAGAATACATCAAGATGGGTGTGGGAATGTTTCTACACTGTATAAAGGTTACCTTTAGGTGAAACCAACAGCTGCCACACAATTAAAATCAACATGAAGATTCTTCTCCTTCTCATTCTGGGGGCATCAGGTAAGTGTAGCTGTATTCAGTATTAATATTTATAATAATTTTAGGGCATTAAATTTCTTTTACCTTATTTCCATACTTAATGCACAATCAAGCAATCCAAATGAATGCCTCTATGCTTCTGCTTTTTACACTGAGTACAAAGTTATACAGTATCAGATATAAGGAAATAACTCCAAAAAGGAAGTATCACACAAAGAATGCATATTGCAGAAATATAAACTTCCTATGTTAAAGTGCAACAGTGCAACTCTTTTTTTTGTGTAGCGAACCCCTTAAGACTTATTAATTCACAAAAGGTAAATAGAAGTTAGATTGACACCCTAATTCTAGTGACATTTATTTTGTTACTGTAAGGAATTCTTTGGTGAGTAAGGTGCATTTTCAGATCTTTACCAGTATCCTACAATACTGCAGGCTTGTCCTTCACCCAATCATCTCTATTTCTCCTTTTCATTTGAACAGGTGCCACTGCAGCAGAAATTTTTAAAAGGGTCTCGGAGGACAAGAGTTGTAAAGGCAAAGTGAAGCACCATGTGGCTTTATGCACAGCTCCATGTAAGAATTTTCTTGTTTCATGTGGTGGCACACTGATTACAAAGTCGTGGGTCCTAACTGCTGCTCACTGCAAGGAAGACCTTGATGTGTGAGTACTGATTTGTGGACGAAACAGTTTTGAGAACTGCTTTGTCAAGTATCTGCAATTTCACATGACATCAGCACCTATTTTCAAATGAGCACAGAATTCAGTGTGGGGTGCTGTGTTGCATGTTGTATGTGGAGTGCATGTTAGTGTATCAGTGGAAGGATTTGTCTCACTTCAACACTCCTGCATGAGCACACAGTAAGATAAATGAGACAAGCTGAATGTATAGTTGGTGAAAAAGCAAAAAAGCATAACATATTTCAAAGGTTATCTTTGTTAATGAGTACTTTTTTGACAAGATTGATTTGAACATACATATGTAGTTGCAAGTGATTTCCTTGAAATATATGGATGGGTCATGTTGCTCCTAATGTTGGAATCACTGAAACAGAATGGGGGGAAGCTGAAGTTAAATGAAAGAAGTTAAGAGTTGAGCATTGAAAGTGCATTTGCATGTCTAGATGTTTGTTTCACTTATCTTTACAACAGTGAAATGTTGTAACCGGCAACAAAAATGAGAAAGCAACTGCCTAGTTATTTGTTAGCTTTGTTATTTGTATTTTCTGCCTTTTAAAATTCTAAACAACATAGCCAAGACATGCCCAATTTGTAAGGACAGTGCTCCATTTCTCACTACTTTTGCAATGAATATGCTGTAGCATTTGCTGTTTTTTATTTTATCCTCCAGCTTTCTAGACAGAGAAAAATTAAGATAATTCCAAAAAATATTGTACAGCTATTGACAAGCTTTTAATGAGAGATACTATGCTTCATGTTGATGATAACACCGTGGTCAAAAACACAAAATGATTCTCTGGTGGCCATGCTGACACATCACCCTCAGTGACAGTTACACACAACTGTGAACCTCTGGCATTGTAACATTAGTATCAGCCTTTCCACACCTTAATCTTATGGGTCAGGGGTCACACAGATGACTATGCTTATCTGGAGATCTTTTTCACCAAAAAAAAGAAACAGCTTCACATACATAGCAATTCACATTAGTTAGACTTCTGAGATAATACAACATTGCACATCCACTGATGAGTTAAAGTGTATATTCTCTCTCAAAAGAATAATCACAACTATTGTATTATAACACAAACAATGATGTATTTTTCACCTCTAGGAAAAAGTTTGCTCTCATTCCAGCTGATGCAGACTTATCAAAAGGAGGAGATATGATCGAAATAACCAACATCTTTCACCCAGGATTTGAGCGTAAAACTTTTGAAAATGATATAATGCTACTTAAGCTGAAGACCCCTGCAAACATAGACATTGAAGTTTCTCTACCATCTAAGTCTGATTGCAAAAATCTGGCTGAAGGAAAACAGTGTCTATTGGCTGGCTGGGGGAGATATACATTTATGTCTCAAAAAGGTAAATTCTCAGATAAACTCATATGGTCTTGGTAACCAGAACACTTAGAATGTCATATTTTGTAAAAGTCCTCTTTTTTTTTCAGGAAAGCAGATTGATCCTCCTCATAACTTGGGATGCTTGGATCTAACAACTGGTAACTGTGAAGTCTACAAAGCTAATGAAATGAAACCAGTTGAGGACAACCTTTGTGTTGAGGGAGAAGACAGCGGCGTTCACCATGTAAATATACTATTGTCATATTAGTTATGTAAAGATGTCATAATATATACTATATCTGTAATAGTACTGTTAGCACTGTTTACCTTTTCACCCATTTTATGGGTCATATTTCTGTGGTCCATAATTTTGAACTGTACACAGCAGAGAATGTATGTATGTCTCACCCATACTGTAGCTCAGTAAATGCAACAGAAATGTTCAATAATAGGTTAGTACAAGTTAGTACGAGTACGAATAATATTGCAGGTCGAGGCTACAAAATTCTCTGGAATGTAAGTCAAGCACTCTAGGCCTTTTAAATTTTTTTACATTTTAAATTGATATACATTTTTTTAAAAAAGCATTGCACCATGCAGAAATCAAAACACATCACCTGTAACTGTAAGAGCACTTTTCAGTTCAAGGCAGTCTGATTATTTGGGCATGCACAGACTAACCCAGATGCAGTCCATAAACAATGCACATGTAGTGGATTACATAGCTTTTACATTTTAGATGGCTTAATTTGCAAGCACAAATAACATTTGTGGAAGATAAAAAATAATAAGGAATTATTTTCTTCTGTTTATCTCAATTCTGTCTTGAAGGGGGACTCTGGTGGAGGTCTGATCTGTGAAAAGAAAATATACGGAGTTGTGTCAAGGGGTCAGGTGCCACCCAGCAAACATCCCATATACTTCACATCGGTTTGCAGCCATTTGGAGTGGATAAAAACAATGATAAAATAGTTTTCAAGGATTTAGACTTGACACTTTTCTAAATAAGCCTTAACTGAATAAGAAAAATAAATAAATCCATTACAGCATTGAAGAGCACAGTTTCTCCATGTGATTTCTTCATTCCGGTGATGTACAGTTTGCTAACATGAAAAGCAGTATTTGTGCATACTATTGTGACATCTCTCTCTCTCTCTCTCTCTGTGTGTGAATATTTTCACTTAGCTTCCAGAGAGAAAAGATCCAATGAAATAATCATTGACCAATCCATTAGATAAACACCACTCTGTATATATACTGCAGACCCAGTATGATAGTTTTTAACACAGCAAACCACACCAATAAATAGATAAAATATAGCTGCAAGCAGCAATGAAGGGGCCAAGTACCTCAGGGCCCCAGGTACCCCAGGTAGACAACTAATGAGAACAACCCCTGACCAAGACACCAATCCATCACAGGGTGAACAGACACACAGACACCCACTCTTACACTCACACCTGTGGGCAATATAGCATGTCCAATTGACATTACCTGAATGTGTTTGGACTGTGGTAGAAAACCAGAATACCCAGAGGAAAGCCACATGAACACAGGGACAAGGTACAAACTGAACGCAGACACACCCCCAGCTTGAAACCTCCATAATGTTAGGCAGTACTGCTACCCATTTGCATCACCGCACTGCCCCCCACTACATATATGTCAAGCTTAAACATAAGCAGTGCCATAAAATGCAGTGTGCCTTCTTGGGACATTGCAATAAGAAGTGCCAACTCTGTTGGAGGAGTGCAATTTTTGGGTATTTGAAAAAATCCAAAATCATGGGAAAAATGGCAGAGAACATACCACATTAGCTGAATATAATAAAATGTCCCTGATTAGAAAAGGACCCCTCATTTTTTAACACCTTTTTTGGCAAAAGACTTTTTGAAGATCAAATCTTATTTATTTAAAGAAATGATTTCATTTGATACCACCAGACTTCTACATAGCTTCATACCCCAGGCTGTGAAGATCATGAACACTCTTGCCCACCCCCCCTCACTGAACCATTAATCCCCCCATAGGTCCAGACAGACACTATTCTCTACTAGTGCAATCCATTTCATGCTGCACCTGGCACTTTTTGTACAGACAAAAATGAAAAAAAAAAAAAAAATTATTGACAGTACATGCTGCTATTCCCCTCCAACTATACCATAAAGACATGCCGCCATAGAGTCATGCTGCTATTCCCCTCCAAATGTTTACAAAACTGAGTGTATTGTTTATGGATATATGTTGTTTTAATTCTCTTTGTAATTTATATACACTGTTGAAACCGCATTTCATTCTTGATTGTATGCAAGTGCATGATAAAATGAAAATAAAAGAAATCTCAATCTGAAATCAATTTAATAAAATACACAGAATAAAACAAGGTACTCTGATATATTTTCTACATCTGTTAGATGAACTTACCACATTTAAATAAAAATAAACCAGTCTACTGAGATTTCTAATACCACTGAACAATCTCAGATAAAAAGCGCCATCTGCTGTTCTTAATGTATATTGACATTAAAAAGTCTAGTCCACCTATGTAAGACAACCCCGCTTTTCAGATGTTATTTCTGAAGTAGAAAAAAAAACGCTGTGTAACATTCAGGCCAATTTAAAAAGTCCAAGTGTTTTTTCAACAGTAATTAGTGTATTAGTTGTGGCAATAGGTCAAAAGGTGCAGGAGATGTGCCTACTTTAAGTGCTACAAACTGATTGTATCTTAGCAGCCATGCCATTTGGACATTGAACTATGTGTTCATTTTCCAGTTAGGACCTGATATGTAATGATGTAATGACCTACAAAAAATTGGTTGCAATATTGGTCTGCTTTTCTTTGTGCGGTCTGTGCCTTGTGATGTCCATTAGAACAAAATGTCATTAAAATCTAAGTACATGGACACATGGGTGTTTAAACCTGTTTTTCAGTATAGCACCCCAAAGTGGCCAAATTTCACTAAACTTGCTGTGTGGCACCCCGGCCTAATTGTAAGTATATGTATCGACTTTTATGCCAATGAACAAAAGCATTGCAGAGATATGGTCACTCTTCCATTATGGCGACTTCACGGGCGAATTTGTAGGTACACTGCGGCCACATTGTTCAACCTAGCAACTATCCTTTAACAACCGTTAAAGACAATGGTCCAAAGAGGTAATAGACAAAACCTCATTGTGCCATAACTCTAGGAGAAGGTGGTTAAATGTGTTTTTGACAAAATCAGAGATGGATGAAACACAAAATGGCTGATGTGGAGGTTTCATAAGTTCTCACACAGTTGAGATATCTGCCAGAGTAATGGGTATTTTAATAATTTTTAATGGTATAGCGCCCCCAAGTGGCCAAATTTCATGAAACTTGGTGCATACCCAGTGTTGCTAATACCAACAAAGTCTACCAAGTTTGACATCACTCCAACCAAGCATTGCTGAGATATGACTCACTTCTTGTTTTGGTGTTTTCACCATGGAATTTCATTGGATGACAGCGGCCACATCGTTTGCCCTAGCAAAATTATTTGAATAATTTTTGGTCACACCCCTCTGTAAATCATACGTACCAAATTTGGTGGTGATAGGATCAACGACCTAGGACTGGTTTGCAAAAGTAGGTTTTTCGAAAAATTCAAAATCACGGAAAAATCAATATGGCGGGCTTTAACGTCAATGGGTGCGTTCGAATTAGCATGACGCAAGAATTCAGCACAATTCTAGGACACATGGTTTAAAAGTTATAAGCAAAAATATACCTTGAAGTTTAGCCTGTTAGAGTTGGATGGATTGACCCCAAATTTAAGGCCTGGATACTTCGGACTGTCCTCTATCAATGTGCCAAATTTCATAAAAATCCACCAAGGGGCTCTATGGGCTGCCATAGACTCCCAGAGGAGAAAGTATAATAGTGAAAAATTCTAACAATTACAATAGGTGCCTAGCACCTTTGCTGCTTGGCCCCTAATAAATAAGGAAGTTCCCATGCCAGGTTGAGTTGCTAAAGGCTAGTCGGCTATGCAAAGTTATTACATATTGTCCAGACCTTTAAACAGACCAAACAACAAAAAAAAATAAAGAAAATAAAGTTTACACATGCAATGGAGGCACACAATAATTAGCAATGGGGAAAAACAGCAATTACACTTGGGGACACCTGAATTCTTAGTATACAACTCCTCACTCTAATCCATAGTAACCTATCCCATTGTACACTGGCTGGAGATGGAGCACGCTGACATGCTGGTGGCATGTTGCCTTGAAATCATACGCTTCGCATAGCAATAAATGTAGGACTCCCCTACCCACTGACCAGCAGCCACATATGACATCCACGTAAGCTGAGTGCCGCTTGCGTGTTCTCAGCGTCTGCCCCATCTTTAACTAAATCATGTGCTTAACGCACAGCGAATAACAGGCATGTATCCACCTTCCCAACTTGTGGCTAGCATTCAAAATGGTGAAACAAACAATTTAGCACTGCTTCGCTTATGCTACTTCCACTTCTGCCCACCCAATATTACGTGGGTAGAAGATGGAAGAGAAAGGGGGAAGGGAGAAGGCAGCAAAGGGTTAAGTTAAGTAAATCACAGCAAAGGGGGAGGGGGAAATAATAATGACACTACACCCCATCACAATAATTATGCATTGAAATTCTGAATATGCAACAACTTATGTGCTAAATAATGGAATTCGTAAGTTGAGCAGTAGCTCTAGAATCTAGTGTTCTAGGTATAAATAATATGGCATACATATGGATGCATTCTAGGACTTCAGAAAATGGGCAATTGTGAAAATGCTGCAACTAAAGGCAATGCATTTTAATAGGAAATACACATTAAGTTATAAGTGTAGATTTAAAACATCAATTAAACAATGGCAATCAATGTTGGCTATGCAAACTGGGAAAAACGCTTCAATTCACTGTCCATTTCTCCCACTTCTACTCTTTTGTGATATCCTAACATGGTGGCCTAGCCAAGCTGATTATCTCAGCTCTCTGCATATAGGTGTCACTGCCAGATGTGTTGATCACTCCCTCCTCCTGCCCACTCCTGTGGCTGACCATTGAATAGCCTCCAGATATCAGTGGCAACCCTCAAGAACACAGCTGAGTTCAGAGTGGCTCTCAATACATTCACATAACTGCAGCCATTGAAACATTGCTTTTCTACAGAAGGAGCAAGAAAAACCTTTCTCTCTCCCCCTCCCTTCTCATAGCAACTGGACTCTGGCAGACATTTCTGCCATGAGCAACCTCATCATTATCAACCATCTATTCTGCTTTTCAGTTGCCCAGCCTTCCCCCTCTGCTCCTGGCTCACACTGTGCTCTCAGAACTCAGGGTGTCACATGACTGTGCAGATTGCATGCATTTGCATGCAGATTGCTCTTCCTTAACCTGCACCTGCACAAGGTTTTAAGCTATATGTACACATTCATGTGAGAAAAGAAAAAAAACAGCACTTAATATGTTAGCTCCATGATACCTCTCATCATCTCATTCTCTGCTGCCTACAACACCATCATTAGGGTTCAAGCAGCAGCTTTCTGATGTCTTCAAAAAACTATGAATTCATTCAGTTGACTGCATGCTTTTCATTGAAAGTAAGCATAGAGTTGGCTCACTGTGTACACTGTAATGACCAATATACCGTTAAATGGTGAATGCTGAGTGATTCAGAGAGCCACACATCTTATGCTGTAACTTCCAATATGGTTGTCTCTTCTGTTTTGTTGGGAAAATATGGAGCTGAGATTTAGATGTGATGTGTGTATCTCTAGCAAAAAATAAATCTAATATATAACTATCACTTGTGTTAGTAATGCACAGGATCATTGCTTAGGTTTAAGGGTGCTCTTGTGAGACATGGTTTTACACTTTTATTCATTAAAGAAAATTTACTGTATGGAAATCTGGGATTAAAACAATGGTCAATTCAAAACATGTATTTCATTATATCAATGTGGGCAAATGATCAGCTCCACCAAAGAATTTGCTCCCCTAAGGATGACCTTTGGTGCTGCACCATATTTTTCTTTTTATAATGACTCTGTGAGGATTACATGGGAATCCAAACTCGCGTATTATACAATTGAACTAAAGGTTACACTTTTGAATACAAACAATGGTCAAAACCTAAACAAATAATGAGGCCATAAGAACTGGACAATATGCTCAAGAGAACTTTGGCAGTGCCTTTTGGGAAGTTAATTTGAAGCCTTTTTGGTCACCAACACTGTCCTGCTGCCTGCAATAGTCTACTCTGCATGTGCTGACTGATGTCCAGACATTAGCCTTGATGCTATGAGGCTTGAAAATTTAAGTCAATGAAAATCATTGTTCATTCTTGTTCTTCTTGCAGGTATTCTCAGATGAGGGATAGATCTAAGACTCCACAGAGGTGAAATGATCAGGTATTGCATCTCACTGTCACTACCCTCTAATTCTTTTGCCTTGTGACAGACTATTATGGAGTTCAGGTTCAGTGCTTTATGAAATTGTGCCACTAAAAGTCTTATCAAAAGAGACAAAAACTCTGCAATGTGTGATGCAATTGAACAATTATTTACAGAGATTTGGTCTCATAATTATTACAGTGGGCCCATTACTCCTAGGTTATATAAATATCACTTTTCAACCACAGAGAAAAAGCGCAAATATTAGGGAGGAGAAGAGGTCATCAGCAATTTCTTTAATTATCAGGTCCTAGTTTCTCTGATGTTACGCTCCGTTTGGAATTATGCCAGAAATTTTATTTCATGAAATATAATGCTTCTATCACATAGCCTTTGCTTTTTAGTGATCTTACATATTATCTACTCACCCTCACCTTTGTCTCTTTAGACTTCTCAAGGAGACACTGAAGGGATGAAAATCTTACCATCAACAGCACATTAATTACCAAAGAGGCCTTACCTGGAAGGTCTCAACAAGTTAGAAACATCACTTAATAATTAATACTGAGTTTTATAATAATTGATATTGAGTATTATTTTAAGGCCTCCTTTGTTTTATTTAATAGATCTGCCTTTACTACAGAAATTCATAAATCAGTAAATTCTGTAAGAGTACAACAGCACCCTAGTTAGTATTTTAACCTACATTATTTTGTTTACAGGTGCACAGTCTCAAATAAAAGCATCAGGATACCAGGAGACACTAATAAACATTTTCCACTGTAGAGCATGGGTCATGATAGCACATATTGGAGCAAAAGTCTAAATGTGTCCTTTATTCAATAGCATTACCTGCAGTGTGCAGCACAGTAGAGACAGTTTTTAAAAATGTACACTTAATCAGCAGAGGAATCAGGAAAGGTTGAACTTTTCACACCAGAAATTACATTATACAGTCTACTGGTCAACTCATATTGTCTTTGGCAGCTTGTGTGGGTAATGGACAACCCTTTTAATCATATACCAAAGCCACTTAGGTGAATGTGTGCTAGAGAAGCCAGTTTGACAGGCTCTATCAAGTACCAAACTGTGCAGCAGACATCTGTTACATCAGCAGCCATATGTCTGAAACATATGCTGTTGTGGAAATTGACACCTACATGCCTGTGGACACCAATTCTCATTTTGACAGGATTGTCTAGATGTCAGAACTCAGGCTGGGACTCAAGCGCAGACAGAGGAGATGGATGCCAAAAACAGGTTTAATAATCCAAATGGGTAATCCACAAAACGAAGTCAGGGCAGACACGGCGACCAAAACCACAGGGCAAAAATGAGGAACGAAGTCAGGAAAAACAGGCAAAGTCCAAAACCAGAAAAACACAGCAAACATACCACAAATCAGGTCCAGAAATCGGAGTCAAGAATAAACAGGCAAAGCAAACGGAACCAACAGGCAAACCAGAACAGACGGCGAGTAGCGAAACAGCAAACTGAGACAAACTGGCAAACAAGACAGAGACAAGCAGGGTAGATATAGGGCTAGGCTGATGAGGTGATGGGAAGCAGGTGTGCTGGCAGGCAGGTAGAGACAATCAGGTGGGCGGAGACAGGGCGGAGAGCGGGGCAGGGCTAGAACACAAGGAAAACAGAAGCACATGGACAGGGGAAAGAAAACAACCGGCTAAGATGCCGTAGTCATGACACTAGAGTTAAAGGACAGCAGTCTCCTTGACTCTTTCACCAATCAATGTCCCTCACTGAATTCCCCCAAGATTTCCATCACAACTTAACTTTTTTTGTCTAATATTTCAAAAAGGGTCTGTCGTTCATGTATTGGGCAAATGCTTGTAAGGAAAACCGTCAGGAAAAAGAACACATGTGAAAGAAGGGATCTTTTAAAAATGCCGTCATTGTTAGAATTCAACATAGTGTATGCCCCCTTTAGCTTTGCAAATTAGCCCTAGCCTTCTCAGCGTTATAAGAGTCAACAAGTTATGCAACTGTTTTGTCAACGAAATTATATTGTTTGAAACAACTGAGCACAACTGCAGACACCATATGCATATTCCTCTCATTGATGTTTTCAGCCTCACAGAAATGACTGAGGTAACTCTCTGTCTCTCAGAGCAATTATGTAAAACAGGGTTAATCAGTAAATTTGGAATGGTCACCAGATTATAAAAATAATCCCAAATGAGGGGCCAGTTAAATGTGGTCAAAAAATGAATTATGGTCAAAATCTGAGTAATCACATTAACAGTTACAAGATATACTTGTACTGTAGCAAGACACAATAACAACTTTTGGGTGCATATTCTATTGGATTTTGTAAATGCATAGAAAACAACAACATATGAGTGCATAATACTGTATCAAGACACACAGGTCTAAGTCTTTTCTACATTCAAATAGTAACATACACCTTGTTCAGAAGTCAGTCCAGGTGAGCCATATCATATTACAAAAATTTTGAATTTTACTTTTTAACAGACCGCATTCACCATTGTACATGCCACAGTAACAACAACAACAACAACAACACATAAGTGCATAGTATGGCATTGTATCAAAACAAATAAATCATTTCTACATTCAAAAGAGGTAGAACCATTAAAGTTAATCATTGCCATGACAGAGTCCATCGTCTATTTAACACACCACTAAGTTTAGCACAAAACACACTTTAGTGGATAAGGAAATGTAGTGATCTCAGCTGTGGAACCACAGCAGCCAACATAGCAGACAGACCCTGTGTCCTGCCTGCCATCACAGGCACACCATCCATTACCAGCATATTAATATGTTCCAAATCCAACTTATTCTCCTCAAGGAATGAGAAAATTTTATGAAAAATTGCCTCACCAGTTGTGTATCCCCACAAGGGAATTAGTCCTAGTAGATGTTCCCAAAGGCAATCGCAATCAAAGGACATAACTTACAGGCACAACTGTGCTACATCACTGTTGCCAGTTGATTCATCGACGGTAAGGACATCACCTCAGCCTTTCTCAGTCTGTCCAAAACAGTCTCAAAGACATCTGATGCAAGGACCTCCACTTTCTGTATGGCTATGTTTTTTTCATCAAATCAATCACGCTGTTTTGGATTTTCTCATCAGTAACCACCTCCTCGATTGATGCTAGCACACACTCTTTGACAGTCTCCGAATCCATAAACGGTCTTTTCTTCATGGCTAATATCCATGCCATTTGTAGCAATGCCGATGTAGCTCTCTCTTGCTCTGTAAAAGGTGGAAACGTGGTGCTATGTTTTTTTTTGTTTTTTGAGGTTAGCCCCTGCATGTTCTGATGATGAGCATCATAGCTCAGTGGGAGTGTTGTGTCAAAGTTAGCTTAGTTTATCTTGAAATGCCTCTGAAAGTTATATTCTTCTGTCACTGATACACCCTCTTTGCATAGTATACCTTTCTGTCCATTGACTGTTAAAAGGTGTCAGCTTTTTCAAAGTAGAAGGTGACATTTTCGAGGCAAAACATGCAATAGCAATAGGTGCCAAGAGAGCACGCTGTGGAAAACAGAGAAAATTTGTAATGTGTAGAGTTGAGATGTTAGACAAGAGCAGAACGTGGCAGCTTGCTTTGGCCAGGGATGACTTGTTTACGCTGATTGGAGTGGCACAAACAGAAATAATTCTGATGCGAGACCATACAGAAATTATAAACTGGAATTATGTTATTTGTCTTTTAAATTAATTGGCAAGAACTACTTAAAGGATCAGTACTTCACAGGCCTAATGTAAAGTATATGGCTTAAAACTCAGAAAAGGATCAGCACATTCAAGTGACAGGTATGCTATTTGCTACGTAATGGTATTCAGGCATACATCATATCTATAGGGCACAAAGATTTAAATACCTTTTGGAGAAGAAAATGAGAAATGAGTAAGCACCAAACATTTACATCTGTGCTATTTAATCTAACGTAAATTTTGTTTAATCAGAAATAATCTACAAGGTCCTTGGCTTGGAAGGTGCCCAAGAACTACATGTTTTTAAACAGGTAATGTGCACCTGTCACCTGTCCTGAAAACCTAAGTAACATGTAGAGGGACATGAATCAGTGGTGTTTGGTTTTATGTTTTCAGATCCAGGCATTTCATTACCTTCACAATAGTGACTAGAATAAGTGAATGCTGAATTCCAAAAATAGGGCCCCAGGCAACCACAAGAGAACAAATTATTCTCAGTTTCCAACCAAAATGAATATGTTTTGAATAATATACTATTCCGGCATGTAGACATGTTGGCAGAAAAATGCAGTTATTACGTTTCCACTCACATGCTTTAGGCATGTGTCATAAGTGCATGCCACTTCTTTTTTTCAGGATTAATGACTGGTAGAGTACAGATATTTGAAAGAAATAGCAAATCCCCAGGGCAGCCCCTTGTTTTTGAGCTGTAGAAACATTTGTAATGTTTCATTCAACAGTGAACAGAATGTTGGTGGGGTCAGTGCATTGTTTTCAGAGTCACAGCAGTAGACTCTACAAGACTGCTACAATATTGCATGAAGATATTTCTTTTATCAAAAATCTTGCTACTGTAGGCTAATCTTGCAGGCTGCAGCTGGAGAAAACTTGCAGAAGTTTGCAAGTTTGTAAAGATACAGCATCACATTGGGTGTAAACCTAGGTTGTATGGAGAAAATGTCTTTCACTGGTACATCCTGCATGAGCCAATGTGCTTGTCTAGAATTCCCATGTTCAACAGCATTTTTTTTCGGCCAGCCAAAAACATCATATAGATATTTCATCAAATTATATACAATATCCATTTGGATGTCACCTTCATAAATTGTAACTTTCTGTGAAATTTCCCCATCAGCTCAACCAATTACCTGGTTGTGTTCAATGCATACCAGCAGGCATCCTTGTGATAGCCTGTCTGGCCCGGTTGCCTGTTGCTTCCTCAAACTCCCACCAGAGGGGACTTCCTGTTTGTGTCTGAACTGTGTGTGCCTAATCTAGTTGAATTGTTTTCACCTGTGTGTAATTAATTTCTATGTGTTTCTCTGCTCTATTAAACCCTGCCTGTGGCCTGGTTCCCTGCTCAGTCTTGAACACTTTTTGTACAGACAAAAAACATAATTTATTGACAGTACATGCTGCTATTCCCCTCTAAATATATCATAAAGACATGCTGCTATTCCCCTCCAAATATTTATAAAACTGAGTGCATTGTATATAGATAAACCCTCTTTCTTAATTTATGTACAATGTTGGTATAGGAGAAACGGCATTTCACTCTTGATTGTACGCAAGTGCATGATAAAGTGACAATAAAGGAAAATCTGAAATCTGGCTGTGTTCTTTCCCGTGCCCAAGTTTGTTTGTTTCTGGTAAAGATTTTTGTCTTTTTGAAACCCTTCCATGCTTTGTGTGATCTCTGCATCTGGGTCTCTGCTGTTCAGCTTTTACATATTTTTTAAGAAGCCAAAGTAAGCATCTGCATTAAGTGTTATGCTGGAAGAGAACCCAGGATGATTTGCTCATGCTGTGTACAGTACGACAGCTGTGGAAGTGAGCAGTACAGAACCACGGACAGCATGGCCCTGCACATCACACAAACTTTTCTCTCATAATGGATTCCAAGCGACCTGGTGCACTTTGGAGCAGTGTGAGTCTAGGGTACTGATTAGACAATCTAAACTCTTTCAACATCTCTCTGATAAAATAATATTAAAAATTAGATTGCGTTTAGCAACTGATTCTGCTACAGTTCTCTCCTAACAGTAAAAGGTCATTGCGGGGAGGTTTGACCTGTACAGACATATGTTTCCACTGTGGCCAGTGGAATTTGTGGTGTTATTATTTATGTGCTGGCTGAGTTTATAGCATCAAAGGCAACCAGGGAAGTTCTCTATCAGATATGTTTTTATTTAGCATATTGGACTATGATGGTATTGTACATTGCTGTGGGTGAGGGTGTGGGCCAAATAATACAGGATTTTAAGAGAGGAAATCATTTTACCAACAGGAAATGAAAGAGGAATGTTGTAATACTAGAAAGACTCAGTAATAATCATGTCACACTTCAGTAGAAATAAGAGAAATGGTTGCAAAAGATCAAAAAAGTGTACTAAAATGTGACATCACACCTAATTTTAGAGACTGGAAACTATTCTATTTCTAGTGTATGGTTGTATTTTAGTAAGCATAGAGTTGTATTCTCCATTCAGCACAAGCCCAATCTGTCAAGGCCTTCTCTGAGGTATGGTGCCATATTCTCTCAAGTGGTTAACTGCAGCATTTTAATGTGTTCGTCCAGGATGTTATTCTATTATCTTTGTCAGGAATAATACTGGTATTGGGTAACTGGTGCTAACAAGCAGGAGTATTGATGTTGCGAGCAAGGAAAATATCTGTGGGGCTAGTGAATTATGGTATTTTCTTAAGTCAAACACACACTTGCAGAGGGAAGGGGCAACCCAGGGAAGTGAAGCTGAAGAGGTAGCTGTTCAGATAAATTCTTTGTGCATGGAGGTCATTGACTTCACCTTTGCCTTTCCCCCCTTGGCTTCCCAATGTGAGACAAACAGCTCAGATATTTCCTGCACTCAAATAAACATGCCCCCGATCACAGGAGATAAAGGAATAATGCAAGTCACACAAATCCCCATGCAATATTAAACATGACAACTCCTTAGAATAAAGGCCGGCTGAATCAATAACCCTCAGGAGGAAAAGGGGTGGGCAGATGAAGCCAACAACACACTGTTTTGTGGATCAATCCTGGATTCAACAGAACATTTCCCAATGAACACTGTGTTTACAAACTGTATTGTCTGATTGCTCAAAAATGGGCTTTACAAATCAAAACAAACTGAACTTAATGATCCTTATGATTTGCTTTGAATTATTTTAAATAATCAGTGTTAACTCATATTTGTTGCTTGTTGCCCTTTTAAAAGATGAAATGTAACAATACCAGCTACGTTATTTGTCACTCATCTCTAGGGAATGCACTCAGGCTGGGGCTAGATTTAAACATTTTTCTGGCCCAGTCTACCCACTAGCTCCTCAGTTTACATGCAGGATTTACCTTATTACCAATGCATTAATCAGAGCAGGAGCTTTCATTGATTAAAAAATAATCAAACTTTCTCTCTCTCAATAAGTGGAGCTTCTGATGAGCTGGCCTGAGCTAATGAACTCTTCTCATATGAAAACTTGTCAGTGCTGTTCCAGTCTCTTTTCACTGCAGGAGACCATAAATGCTTTGATAAGGAAGCATTGTCGCCTGATCAAAAAGGCCTGGTATCAGCTGGAGATTGCTGAGCATTTTATAAAATGCAGATGAAGGGGAATCACTAAATTATGCCACCTCAGATTAATTTAATTGGTCTCCATAGTCCTTTAATAAGATGCGAGTTTAACCCTTTCACGCGTACAGTCACACCGGTGTGATTAGCCGTCTAGCATGTACAGTCAAACCGGTGTGATTAGAACACTAGATTCTAGTGTTCTAAATCGTGTTCTAAATAGTAAATGTTAGAACATGTTCTAAATGTTCTAAATAGTGTTCTAGAAAATTCTAGCTAATGTTAGTTTTGAGGAACTAGCATTTTAATGTTAAAAAAGTATAGTAAATGCAGCTGTGAAAACTATAAGAAGCTTAATAACGCAAATGAAAACATAACGAACCACGCATGCTACATAGCATAACATCACGTGTGAAAGGGTTAATTGTGGCTCCAGAAAATCCAGTAACAGCTTTTTCCTTGT
Organism: Megalops cyprinoides; assembly: GCF_013368585.1. NCBI lineage: Eukaryota > Metazoa > Chordata > Actinopteri > Elopiformes > Megalopidae > Megalops > Megalops cyprinoides. The sequence goes on along the minus strand of NC_050590.1, from coordinate 23,704,435 downwards.
TCACATCTAAGCATTGGAGAATGGTTCTTGTTGTTAGAATCCAAATAATCAAATCAGTCTGTTCCCATTAGAAATTCATTATGGCTGTCCATTTACACAATGCACTACACAACATTTGTAAATGTAAATACATTTAAATAATGTGTTGTGTGTGTGTGTATGTGTGTACGTGTGTGTTAGTGAGTCAGAGAGAATCTAAATTTAGAAATATTGTCCAAAGACAATCTTTTGGAATGCAAGGTACAGTCTTCAATCTGTGCTCTTACCAAAGTACAATACTTTCCAGTTGGTCTCTGTGCTATCTGGTTATGAAGGTGTGGATAACATGACTCCTTCACACTGAACACAAAAGGAACTTTAAAGGGCTCCGAGGTACCTCAGTTGACAAGGTGCTTGTCTTGAGCACAGACTGAGCCCTATGGCAGTGTTTCTCAGTCTGACTCCTGGAACCCCCCTGTCCTGCATATCTTCTATCTATCCTTGCTCCAAACACACCTGATTGAAATTAGTGATTAAATCAGGTGTGCTCAGCTAATCAAAAGTGCCACTGAGGAGTTCAGTCAGGTAGGAAGAGCAGGGAAAAATGGAAAACGTGCGGAGCACAGGGGCCCCAGGAGCAGGATTGAGAATCAGTGCCCTATGGCATGGTTTCTAAACCAACTGTTATAAGCAGACAATAACCAGTAGCCCCCAGCAGCCAGGGTTTCCTGGTCTCTCTGCTCTCAAGTATCCTGTGATTTGCCAGATACTTGCAAGTTTCAGGGATGATGTCAGTGGACCAGTACATATCCACCAATTAGCACCCACTTCACTCTGGTGCATTTTGTGACTTGTGCGGAAAAAAATGCCCTTTGCTGTATGTGCACATATTGGAGAATTGCATTTGTCTTGCTTTAGCAATCCTGTATGTACCCAGAGACTGCTGCAGTGAGGCAAACCTAATGGGAAATGATGATTCAATAAAGATTTGGATTAAGGAGAAAAGGAGAAAAACAGGTTTCATCCTCAGGAAAGTTTCATGTAATTTTGAAATATCTTTTTTATAGCTTAAATAAATGTTCTCGGCTTGCTTTTTGATTGGTGATCATCAAATGTCTGCTTTTTCCATTTGTGTGTTCTTGCATTGTTACTCAGCAATGTTCATGTTTTTAAGTTTTTATTGTACTATTAAAGCAATACGCAATACGCCTTAGCACTTTCATTGTTTGCTGGACAATGGAGGAGTTCCAGCATAACTGTGGCATGCCTTCGCACAATTTTTACTCTGTAATATTCACACCTTCACCCATAACTAACCTCCATTCCTTCTCACCCTGTATAATTATGTACATTGCTAAGAAGCCAGGTGTCCTGCTGGGGTTATGGTCAATTCACTGTGTTCTGGGGAAGATACCATCATCAGTCACGGCTGGAGCTCTAAATTGGTGCAGTAATGAGTCAGGTTGTGTTTTGAATCAGCTTGATAATGTTAAGGGCTTTGTATTGCAGTAACGAATATGAGAGCGGCATGTGGCTTGCCCTTTTTTTGTTTGTGCTCTGGCTGTGTCTGTGCATGTATGTGCCTAAATGACATGTGATGTTGTCTTTGTTGTCTTGTTGCCTTTTTAACTTTAGCTCTCAGAACATGCAGTCTTTCATTGCATATTATCTGTTTGTGAGGATGTTAGTTAACACAAATATCTTTTTGTGCAATTTCAAGAATCATAAGTTTTATATCATTTTAACAGATTGAATTTCTGCTGTTGATCAGGTAGTAACTCCAAAACATCACTGCAATATCACAGTTCTTGTTCTTCCCTTTCAATATTCTTGTTTTTACCTTTTTAGTACAACATGCACTTTGGATGTCACAAACTCTAAGAGGCAGAAGGACTGCATGGCTTTTATGCCTGTACAATTAATAAATAGAATTTATAAAAAACCACATGTGTGTGTGTGTGATCCCAAATATCATAGGCATGTTACAGGGTTTTCCACACAAGGGTATGACTTTAAGTTAAGGGAGATGAAAATAGTTTGTCATTGTCAATAGTTTGTAATTGCACTGCCTGTGGAGATTAACGACAATATTGAGCCTGCCATTCAAAATTCACATTCAAATCCTGCAGTTGTTTAATCACTTTAAATGCTCAATGTTCTCAAGTCTGTGTCTTTCCAAACAACTGTTGCTTCTGCATATTCTGGCGCTCAACCTTCTATAATTGTTTGAGATGCTTTGAGAGCTGTTGTTCTGAGAAGAAGGCGTTACATCCAATTCAAGCAGCAAATGGGAACCTGCCACAACAAAGGAAAACCTTTTTATTATTATTATAGCTGTCTTTCCTAATGCTTACAGTGCAATTCACAACACACACTTTACACGGACACAAACTTTGGAAAATGAACATGCCTTCAGATAGCAGAAACATACATATTTTCTGAATGTACAGGTCATGTGTAATGCTAAACAAATTATGTTGTTCCAAAGGACTGTATATTGGTGCATGGTAGCTTCATATTCAGACCAGCACTGTCAACATATTGATATATAACATGGAATACAGGGATTCCTGGTTGGATAGTCAGCACTAAGCTTGCTTGCTTGCTTGCTCCTGTAGCAAACAGGACCTAGTACACTAGTACACTTTTGTATGTCACTTTGGATAAAAGCGTCTGCTAAATAAATAAATATAAATGAATAAATAAATGTAAATGTAAATGTAGTACCCAGCAGATACCACTTCTAGTGCTATGCTTGCTTTCATTGGCTATTTAGAATGACATAGTCATTGCGTTCTAAACCAGCCAAGTTGGAAGTTGGGGAGTGAGGCTGGTTTGAAATATTTTCTCTTATCTAGTCTTTTTGGCAGTGATTACATTTTGATGCTAAGATGGGTTACTTTTGCAACTTTGTAGATTGCTAGCGTGTTGCTCATGTGCGAAGTGTCCAGTGTGATATTAGGAAGTGTCAAACTGTGAGTACTCGCTATACCACATACTGCATAGCGCTGCCTGCTGTGAACATGCAATTCATTAGAATGTTTCTTCGGTAGCTTACCAAGTTTGTGTACGACTCTTTGTGCTTCAACGCACAGAATACTAAAGAACAGCCTTTTTAAAAAGTATGGTGGTTCACTTCCTTTGCTCCATCTTTCGTACTGTTTGGTGAAGGCAAACCATTTGGTATCTCTGCGAAGGTCTCTGGCCTAATGTTTGTTTTACATGTTAGCTGCTGTGCATATCAGCTTTACTGGTCGTCACCCATATAGCATATCCTAGTTGGGCTAACTTACGACATATTTGCACTTTGGTTGCCGACCACAGTCAGCCCACCACAACGCAAGACCAGGTAGGTAGCAAAAAACCAAACTTTATTATTACAGCTGGATTTAAAATCTTACATCAGTGTAGTTCATTTAAAGACAGCACACCCTGGTGTCACCCCCTTCTGCCTGCTTTTCCCACTGTAGGCTCCGGCGGAACCTTGCCCCCTCCCTTCCGAAGGATGGCGCCCTCCTACAGGTAAGTGCACATACTCCAACCCACAGCACACGGTGATCCCCTCACACTCTGGTATGGGGCGCCAAATGTAACAGACCTTTTTTCGTGGACAGAATGCCTTCTGTGCTACGAAACGAATACATTCATTACGAAACCATATAACACTGTTTCAGGCAAAGGCTGCTTGAACTTTCGTAGACATCAGTGTTTTGCTTTCGTGGACGGAATGCCTTCCGTCAGTTACAGAAGACATTCTGTCCACGAAAGCAAAGGCTGCTGGAACTTTCATAGACATCAGTGTTTTTCCTTCGCAGACAGAATGCTTTCTGTGCTACAAAACGCATAAATTGATTACAAAACCCTGTAACACTGTAACGCGTGAAACCACAAAAAACACAAACGCATTAGCATTGTGTGCACAAAATACTGATGTCTATGAAAGTTCCAGCAGCCTTTGCTTTCGTGGACGGAATGCCTTCTGTAACTGCGGAGTCACGGAATATATTGTGCTAAATCCCTTTCGTGCACATCATACTTTCAGTAATATAGCAAAACAGTTAATTGAACAAAATGAACATTCCACGGCATGGAATGATGATCGTACAGCGCATTCTGCATTTCGTGCCACAACAGCATAAACGCTGGCCTAGGACATCTGTTACGTGGACAGAATTACTTTTGTCTACAAAATGAGTTTCTTTTGTCCACATAGTGCGAAGTGCATTCCGCCTTTTGTCGACAAAATGAAAAGCACAACGGTCAATTCAGTGCACGACAGGAATTATCCGTTTTGTTTTCTGTGCACAAAAGTATGTGCTTTCTTCAATATTTTGTGGACACAATGCTAACGCGTTTGTGTTTTTCGTGGACAAAAGGCATTACGGCGTTATATGGTTTCGTAATGAATGCATGCGTTTCATAGCACAGAAGGCATTCTGTCCACGAAAAAAGGTCTGTTACATTTGGCGCCCCATACTCTGGCAGATAAGCAAGCACTGCAAATTCCCCACACAAGCTGCGGTTGGCGCCTTCCTCTGGCCGGGGTGAGCTGGTCCAGGATCGGGGGCTGACCAGGTGGGGGTACAGGCTGCCACAGGGAGCACTCACATGCACACACACACTTAATACAAAACAGGTGTTGCTGCTAATGTACCTCCCATGTCATGTCCTGAAATCGATTCCAAATCATCAGCTCCTGTTTACATTTTAATGACAACACTTTGAGAGTTGAGATGTTGTGATTAATTTAGGAGGATACTTTTTTATAAATGTATTACCTTATATAATACCTCATAAGCTATTTATGCACTACTGTATATTGCACTTACTCTTTGAGTATATAACTATTGAATTTGCATTTATATGTACTTTTGTTTACTTGCAGTAAATTTATGTTATTTATGTTATTATATTTACATTCATACCATTGTCACTTTTTATAACTGACAATTATCTGAATGTTCACTCCATGCTAACTTACTAGCACTTGGATGGTACTTATATTTTCTATCTGATAAGTTAATCATTGTGTGCCAGTGCTTTTTAAGCCATCTGTAATGAAAGAATAATACTTTCAAGCACAGTAAATAAATAACTTTGACTTATGTGTACTCCCCTTCTTCATCTTGTTAGTCATTGTTGGAAATACCTTTTATAAATGAGATATCCTATTTCAGCTATTTTACATCACATAATACTGGAATAATGTGGCTAGAATTGGAGGTACATACATGGTCTCTTCATACATGTGGTTTTGCATATTGAAGTTTTTAGACTTTGCAGAAAGATAAATACAGTGTTTTATTAGAAGTTGTCTTATTTCTAAGGTTCATTTTCTCACTTAGAATGTCGGTGGCCATATTGGCTTGGCACTGTAGGGGGTCAGTGTTCCAGAACCCTCTGGCAGTTGTTGTGTTAAAATATGATCATTTCTAAAAACAGACTGTTATGTGAAACAAGGTGACAGTCATTATTTGGAGAGAAAGTGTGATTGAAATGTTGCTGACCAGCAGACATCTCAATGAGAAATCTCATTTGTATTATATCTATACAAACTATACCATTTAAAGGGGACAAAAAATGTCCAGGACTATTGATCAAGTTGTATCTTAGATATTTGAATTCCACTGATGTATTCCCAATGTGGTAGTGGACCAGTTTTAGTGGCATCTGTTCTGTTCAGTGTCAGGCTCCAGCTTTCCAGAAAGAGCACTGACTTCCCTGTAAAAATGCCAGAATGGAATAATAAAGCCTGTACCATTGTAGGCCTGAACCTAGAACTCTCTATCATAAGCCACATCAGTGGTACACAGTGACACACAACAGCAGCAGAGTAAACACCATCCTACGCCTCAGTGATTTTCCGTTATGTGAGATGATTGATATCAGCATGTGGGCTCCATGATTCTCTTCTCTGACTGAAAACACATTACGTGTTTGTGCACATCAGCCAAATGGGGGTAGATGCACTGGTGCGGAAATGTCCAAAATGATGCTTTGAAATTCTCTCTCCCAATCTCTCTCTCTCTCTCCCTCTCTCTGATACCACTCTATATTGTATTCTAGCATTGCTAAAAGTGTCTCTAGAGACATTAGAAATGGGGCTGTCATTGATAAACCCTACAATCAGTGTTGTTAGCCCATCTTCTGAGAGTTTCTATTCAAATGGCAGGAATGGAATAAAATTGTTGACCTATGCCAAGACCTTCTGGACCAAAGATTCCACAGAAACAGTTTTAGATAGTCACATAACAGACAGCATGATGCACAATGGGCAGAGCTACCATGGTAAACTCATATTGTCATCGTACAGCTTAGGTCATGTTCATATCCGCACGCTGAACTCTTTCATTTCTTTCACAGTTTTTGCCCAAGAAATAACAGTTCAAGGGATTAAACTTGTATAGGTTATATAGGTTTAGCCAATGACAGTGATAAACTGTGGGGTAACTCTTCAGAAATCCACTTAATCCAAAAGTTCAAATATATTCTCATATATATACTTTATTAACAAGACTTCATTAAGAAACAAATATACAGGTGTCTTTCAGATCTCATCCAGATTTGAGCAGCCAATCATAAACATAAAAACCCCCATCCAGCTCCATGACCATGATGGGAATAGAAACATTCCATTCTGTAAAATAGCAACTGCCCATTCTGTAAAAGTTATTTATTTATTTATTTTTTAACATCTCTGAAGAACATTGCAAATGCAAGAAATCAATACCACATGCTCCCAAATGAGTAATTTCCAAAAAGGGACATTGATTTCTTTTATCAAAGGACAGAGCTTACAATTTTCAGAGAAAAAAAATTAAACCTTTTCCCAAAAGATTTCCTGTGTAAGAAAAAAGATATGTGTCTCAGTCCATTTGTTATGTTATTAACCAGTTATTCAAACTGCACGATAAAAGACATACAGAAGGATTAGTCTATTTCATCAGTCTAACGGCTAACTACCTATCTATCCCAAAATACACCAGCATATATTTCACCATTTAGGATTTTTGTTCATGAATATTCTCATCAGCATGATGATCCAGGTGATCCTGTGACTAATGCTCTTCATCACAACCTGTCATTATAACCTTTCATTCATGGTGCTTATATCACATTCGTTTTCACTTGAGCAAGCACTTTTTGAACAAGATCTGTTGAGATGGTATTGTGAAGACAGCTCTTATTGACTCCCTTGGAATCTGACATGTGATGGCGTTAGTTAAATGCACTGTTATTCAGGTAGATGTTACAAAGGGATTACATGGGAACACAAAGCCCAAGAAAATTGAAACCAATTGGATCTGTTGACCTTCATAAATGCTGTAAGGACAACTATCACTAGGAAGTGACACATTAGCGTGATTATCATAAAAACTACCTTGGTGATACATAAAATGACCTTTTACAGCAACCCAAAGCTTGACACTACAGATGTCATTCAAAATTATTTGTGCTCTTTTCCTGATTAGAAAAAATCTGAAGAGAATATTAAAAGAAAATATCTTAACCAATTTTGCACAGTTAGTAAATACAGGGTGGTAAATACACCTCAAATCAACTAGTGGGGGCTCCTAGATCGCCATTTCTTAATTAAAGAGTATCCAAAACTGCATCAAGTCTAGACTTGAACACAGCAAGGGTCTCTGCCTCAACTACATGACCTGGCAACCTATTCCATGTATTGATAACTCTTTGTGTAAAATAGTATTTCCTTACATCAGTGCGGAACTTACTCTTAACTAGTTTCCATTTATGTCCTCTTGTTTTACAGACTGAACTCACCCTAAAGAATCTATCATAGTTAACCTTATTGATTCCTTTTATAAATTTAAATACCTCAATTAAATCACCCCTAAGCCTCCTCTCACTTAATCTAAATCGGTTCAGTAACTTGAATCTTTCCTCATAGCATTTATATTTCATGCCAGGAACTAATTTAGTTGCCCTTCTTTGAACCTTTTCTAAAGCTTCAGTATCTTTTTTATAGCGCGGTGCCCAGAACTGCACACAGTATTCCAGGTGCGGTCTGACTAAGGCATTGTATAATTTCAATATAATCTCTTTAGATTTATACTCAATACTTTTGGCTATATATCCCAGCATCCTGTTGGCCTTTTTTACTGCTACAGCACACTGCCTAGATCCTGTTAAGCTTGGGTCAACCATTACTCCCAAGTCCTTTTCAAATTGAGCACATTCTAGTTTTTTTCCACCCATGAAGTAATCTTGTTTAAGGTTCTTATTTCCTACATGCAAGATTTTACATTTATCTAAATTGAAAGTCATCTGCCAGGTATCTGCCCACTTTTGGATGCTGTTTAGGTCTTCCTGTATTACCTTAGTTGATTCTATACTGTTGGCTAGACCCCCTAGTTTTGTGTCAGCTGCAAATTTTACTATTTTACTTCTAACCTCTGCATCAAGATCATTTATGTATATAAGAAATAGCAAAGGCCCCAACACCGATCCCTGCGGGACTCCACTTTGTACAGGACCCTGCTCCGATACAATTCCTCCCACAGTTACAGTCTGCTTTCTATTAGACAGCCAACTTCGAACCCACTCGGTGATGGCTCCTGTAATTCCCGCAGATGTCATTTTCAATATGAGTCTCTCGTGCGGAACTTTGTCAAATGCCTTTTGAAAGTCCAAATAGATAATATCATAAGCCTGGTTTGAGTCCAGACATGCTGTAGCTTCCTCAAAGAAGTCCAGGAGGTTTGTTAAGCACGACCTCCCTCTGCGAAAACTGTGTTGGCTATCATTTAGAACACCATTTCGTTCCAGGAATAATTGCAAATTATCCCTAATGATGGATTCCAGTATTTTGCATGCGATACAAGTTAAGGTGACAGGCCTATAATTTCCTGGTTCAGTCCAGTCTCCTTTCTTGTAGATAGGTACTACACTGCCATGTTTCCAGTCATCTGGTATTTCTCCAGTTTTAAGGGATTGCTTAAAAATAACTGTCAGAGGCTTGTAAACCACCTCTGCTAGTTCTCTGAGAACTCTTGGATATATTCCATCAGGGCCTGCTGCCTTATTTGTTTTAAGTTTTTGAAGTTTATCTAGTACTTCTGCATCATTTAAATCAATTTCCTCTATAAGTCTCTGAGAACTGACTGCACCTGAAGGCATATGCAAAAACACTTCACTAGTGAAACTCTCCACAAAGTAACTGTTTAGTGTATCAGCAATAGCTTTGTTATCGTAAACCATAACCCCATCCTTATTTTTTATACCTCTTATTTCATCCTTAACTATCCTTTTTTGACCATAATATTGAAAAAAACGTTTAGAGTTGCTCTTTGCATCTAGTGCAATTTGTCTTTCATAACACCTTTTGGCTTCCCTTATTTTTTTCTTAACTTGAGCTCGCATATTACTGTATTCAATCTTATTTCTATCTGAGCTCTCCAATTTATATTTTCTAAATAATTTCCTTTTTTGTTTTAAACTGTTCCGCAGTGACTTTCATCCACTGTGGATCCACTGTGGATGCTTCTTTTTCAGTTTTCCTTTTCTCACTTGCGGAATGAATTTACGCTGTACATCCAGAATAACCGTTTTAAATATGCACCACATTTCTTTGACAGTTTTACCACCTAGAAGAGGTACCCAGTTTATATTCCTTGTATAATCACGCATCTTAATAAAGTCAGCTTGCCTAAAGTTGAATACTCTAGCATTGGAGAATGCAGACTTAACTTGCCAAAAAACTTCAAATGTAATTGAACTATGGTCACTTGTACTGAGTGGTTCCCCTACCTCAATACTGCCGATTCTATCAGGATTATTACACAGAACCAGATCTAGGATTGTGTTCTCTCTCGTGGGTTGAGTAACAGACTGTATCAAAAAACAGTCATTTACAACATCCAAAAACTCTTCCTCACATTTACCTTGACCTGACACAGCTTCCCAATTAATTGAAGGGTAATTGAAGTCCCCCATTACTATTGTCTCACCCTCCTGACATGCAAGTTTAATGTTATCAAAGAGAGTACTACTGACATTGCTATCTGAGGCTGGTGGCCTATAGCATACTCCAACATTCAGGCCTTTTTGATTTTCCCCCAATATCTTAATCCATAAGTCTTCACTAATACCAAGGGGCTCCATTCCTGGTATTTCCTGAGTATTAAGATTATCCTTTACATAGAGAGCTACGCCTCCTCCTCTTCTATTGATTCTATCTTTTCTTAGCAGCTTGTATCCCTCTACGTTGTACTCATCCCCATCCCCTGGACCAAGCCACGTCTCTGTAATCCCAACAACATCAAAGTTACTATTACTCATAACGGTTTCCAGATCGAGAATTTTATTTTTTATGCTTCTAGCATTTAAACAGAGAAATTTCAGGGTACCATGTGTGCCTCTCCTGCCCTCTACCCCCGCCCCCCACTTGCCCAGAACCACCTCTATTACAGTGCTGTTCTGACTGATTTACAAGCATCGTATCCTCTCTACTAATAAGATATTTAGCCATGGTGTGTTCTATTCCGGCAGTCTGTCTATCCCTACCCATCTGACTGTATAAAATCCCTGCCCCCCCAGACCCTAGTTTAAATAACCCTCTGCTACCCTAAGCATACGCTGGCCCAGTGCAGCTGTACCCCTCCGGTTCAGGTGCAACCCGTCCCGCTTGTACAGGTCACCCCTGTTCCAAAAGGAGTCCCAGTGCCCCATAAACCTGTACCCCTCTTTCCTACACCAGGTTTGTAACCACGTGTTAAACCTCCATATAAAGGCTTGCTTCCCTTTGCTTGCACGTTGCAATTACAGGTTGGTAGTACTTTTCTAACAAATGGCAGCTGTGGATGACTTATATCCATGAAAGTATCGCCATAGATGCTTGGTATGGCTTTGCAAGGCTCCACACTTCTATGGATGTTTTGCAGTTTGGACCCACATTTAGAGGATCTTTATTAAAAGGAAAAATGGTGAAAGCTGTGCATGTAAAAATATGGCTTAAGGCCTAAACTCCAGAAGCTTCAAACTGCATCCATAATAGCCCACCATTTTTTCATGTATAAATTTCCTGTTTATTCTGAGGTGTACAGGATGCTTTTCATTTTCAATGTATCAAATATATCATCAGTAAACATAAAATTGGCTCCTCACTAGCAATGCAAGATTTTTGTGGTTCTCTTGTTTACTTCAATTTTTTCTTGTTTTTTTTTTTTTTTTTGCTATGTCCCAGAAACATAGTTCTTACATTGTTCAACCCCTGCCCCCTAACAACTGCTACCTCTAGTATTTGATATTTATTTTAAGTGTAGTATTGTGATGTATTTTGGATTCTGGGTTCTAGGGACTGATTGATGGGTTCTAGGGGCAGACTGTTGTATCATAGTATACCTGGTTTCCATCAGATTGCACAAGTTAACTTGTGGTAGGGCTCGACTAGTGTTATACTCACACTCACTGGTCTGGGAATGTTGTTAGCCTGGTCTGCCACTGTTGCTTGTTTAAATTGAATGGATAAACTCATGTTCCATTGAGCTTGAAGTTGCGTCTGGTAAATGAATGTAATGTAATGTAACAAAACAAAGACATCCCGACCTATTGATTGCATTGCACATCTCTCTCAGCTCAGCTGACCATGCATGCAAAAATTTTCATATGACAATTTTCATGATTACTAAAAGATGCTTTTCTTTTTATCAATGACATAACAGAAAAATTAATTTATTTAGCATCTATTTGATTGCAATCACTTAAAATGTATATAGTAGATATGAATTTTGAATTTGTTTGTATTCATATATCCAATCATGTAAATAGCTATGTGTTGTTGTAATCTGTTGTCATTGTGGATTTATTTTACATCAGTATTTATATAAGTAGTTATGTATAGTTTGCAGTGTGTTATAAATAAAACATCTAAATAACTTTCAAATTTCTGAGCACATTTATACATTTTCATAATACAAGGGGATTTTTATATGTATACAAAACAGACTATCTGTATCATACTGTTATCCTCTGATAACCAACCTGACACATTTGTTTTTGGAGGGGTATTCAAGCAAACTCATTCTTTTCAACAAGAAAAAATATTTCACCTGATATCAAATTCCTCATGTCATGGACAGGCCTCCTGACAGCATTTTCCATTAGACAAATTACTGAAAAAAATGATGTATGGTCGATAGGGATAACTATTCCTGATCCTTAGTAATCTGTGTAAAACTGAAGTAAGTCCAAAAGTTGAAGTTTAAATAAAATAATAATAATAACAATAACAATAATAATAATAATAATTATAATAATAATAATAATAATAATATAACAGGGTCCATATGGTTAATTAGACTGGAATATGTCCATTCTTGTCTCTTTCAAGAGACATGTCAAATGTATATCAAATACATGAAAGAATAAGAAGCTTTAGGAACAGGAAGAATCTCAGCTTGTATAAATTTAAATAAGCAATTAGTTCAACTCAGCAGGAGGTTCAACACAGAGGATACAAACGAAGTACACTGTCTGGACACCAGAGAGCATACAATATGCAAAATGAGTAAAGATACTTACTTCCCAATTTTCAGTTATAAAAGGGGCACATCAAGATCAACCTCTGAAAAACAGTACCTCTGAAATAAAGCCAAAAAGAAGTAATCTGAATCCTTTTCCAATATGAGCAGCGTGTTTTGCAATATGTAGATTGTGATGGATAACCTCAATTTCTCCCATAGAGAATGTGGTTTCCCTTAGAACACCAACTCCAGATTTCATGGCCGAGAGGAGTTTGTCCTTACAGAGAGGTCAAATGCTTAAATGGGGATTGAGATGCAAAGCTGACCAGAAAAAGATTACTATGTATCATGTGCCTGCCAGTCTAGACAAGGATCTCAACAAGATTATTTCAGTGGAGGTCTACAATTTCACTTGATGAAATGACTTGGAATCATGCAACCAGTCCTGTACAGTTCATCCATTTCCGTTTTCAGCTGAGGGACATTGCTGTGCATATCCTTCAGTGTTAAACAGAAATGTGTGCCTCCAAACATTACCAATGATTCAGGGAGACAGAGGCACAATAATTACAAATTTCTTCAGGGCTTTTAAGTCTTCTCAATTAACTGAATTAGGCAGAACCCAGCTGCATAGCAAAACAACACTCTCGGGATCAAAACTCACAACACATGTTGCCTTTCACTATTATGCTTCCTCCACATGGCCATCTGGCTGCTGATGCTTTCGTTCAAATTAAGTAATGTTTGTGATTGTAATCAAATTATGGGATTGGACCTCCGGTCATCAGATTGTAGAAATTAGCACATTTGCAAGCTTCTCAAAAAGACAGGAAATAAAACAGTACAACAGAGTTGTACTTTGAGAAGATCAGAAAGTTCAATGTACACATATTTGTCAGGGCTCCGCCCCCTTAAGCCGTGGTGTTTTTGTTTTCCCTGTCCTTGTGCTTTTGTTTTCCTTGGGTTCCAGCCCCGCCCCGCCCGGCTCCCCGCCTGGTCCCCGCCCACCTGATTTCCTCATTGCCTGCACCTACCTGCCTGCCTGCTCACCTGCATCCCATCTCCTCGTTACCCCAGGCCTATATCTTCCCTGCGTGTCTCTGTCTTGTTGCTAGTTCGTTTCAGTGTGTTTCACCTGTCTCGTCTCTGTGCTTTGTTTTTCGTGATTTACTGCCACATTGCCGATCCTGCCTGTTTCCTGACCTCGATTCCTGCCTGCCGTTTGGATCTGATCGCTGCCACTCACCTGCCTGATTCCTGACCCTGTTCTCCCTGACTCCCGACTTTGGATTTGCCCCCGGACTGCTTCTCTGTGTTTCGAACCCTGCCTGTCTCTGGATTTACGAACTGCCTGTCCCTTTCAAATAATCGCCTGGAACCGGAACATCCTGCGGTCCGCGTTTGTGTCCCGATCACCGGCGCTAACAATATTTAAAGTTTGAAATAAATCTAAGATTGTTCTGTGGAAGATTTTCATATCAAAACTACCTATCATAAATAAAAATTAAAATTGAAACTAGCATGTTAAATCCATTGACAAGAAAAAATGATGGAATTATGTTGTACATACACATTGTTATGTATACATACACCATGTTATATAGTTCTTTTACTCTGCCAAGAAGTCATAAGCATAGAGGTGTTCCTGCAAAGTAAATTAAGTGAGAAAGGCACTAAGAAGTGTTGAGTAAAGACTCTTGCAATATGATTTTTGCACTTAATAAATCTGAAATGAAATTCCTCAATGCAGTTGCTCTCAGGATAGCACTGAATCATAACATATTGCCAGTATGTAATGACTGTAGTTATGTCTCTGGAGGGATGTGTATCCGTATAAATGGACCTCTAATTTAATTCAAGGACTTTTTATTCACACAAATTAATATTTCTCAAAACCTGCTGCCACTGGCAACTAAGAGAATTATGTTTATGTGTCTAATACAGGGAGAAAAAAAATATCTCCCAGTTATAGTTTGATGCCCCTATAGCTCATTCAGAACACTGCTGCTCAGATGGTCTTCAATATTTCTCCTTTCACACCTCTTGATCCCCCTCCCCCCTCCCCCACTGGCTACGCGGATGGGTCATGCCCATTTCAAAATGGCAAAACAGCACATGCATATCTCTGAGTATTCATCAGACCTTACCTAAAAGCCAGAGCACTCTGCCTGGCAACCTGGGAAAACCCTCCCTCGCCTACGCTGGCACATTTCATGGTCACGTCCCCTGTCTGTTCTGGCCCCTAGGCAGTAGAATGCATTTTCCACAGTGATAGAGACTATGGAGCTGCTGGCCATCCTCCCTTTAATACTGAGCATACACTGCTTCTTGGCTCCCCTTTCTATTTTCTGTTATTTTGTGTGTGTGTGTGTGTGTGTGTGTGTGTGTGTGTGTGTGTGTGTGTGTGTCTGTGTGTGTGTGTGTGTGTGTGTGTGTGTGTGCACGCTCATGCATGTGTACCTGTGTATTTGTGTGTGTTTGTATCATACCAAAGGAAGACTGAGTTTGGATTTGTGTGTGTGTGACATGATATGTGTGTATGTTTTGAATAATATGAAGAATGAAACTTGAGCCACAAAAGATTCCCCAAATTATTATTAAGTACAATGTACAATTTGTAGTGCTACAATATAACTAGGAAGTGAAACAGATGGTAAAGTTAGCCACATTAATTTTTAGATTTGACAGTTGTTTCAAGAACAGCATTACTGACAATTATTGACTGTATTTAAACAGTACCCTTACCCAGGCTGGAACAGTGCAGTTATGTACATATGAGGATAAAAGGCTTCATTCACCATGGAAACCCACAGAGCATTTTTAAATGTGGAGATTAACCAAATGGGATATTATTAAGGCTCAGCTCTACTTATTGTTTGCTGAAACTAGAATGTCAAAGAATATATGTAAAGATATGTAAATGAACATGTGTATTAATTAAATATCAGTAATAGTTTGGTGGCAGGTAATTTAATATAAAAAGTTCGAACCTGTTTAACTGACACAAATCAAGTTTTAATTTGAATTACCATTATATTTTAATGCTTATCTATTTTGTTAACTACAGTATGCAAGGTGGACCTTGCGTGCAGTGCCTGAGTTCAGGCATTAAGTGCACTCAGGCAAATTACCAGACTAATGTTTAGCTTTTATGCACAGTTGGTAATTAAAATGACCTTTTGAGGAAGTCATTTGAGGAAAATGGCATTACAAAATAAGGTTGGAAGTATGTATTGTCAAGGAGAATCAATGCAGGTGCAGCCAATAACAAGCAGTTTCCAAATCACAAGCCCAAATGTCATTATTCATACTTACTCAATAAAATAGGGGTTACACAGAGGTAAGAGAGTGCTTTGACTTACACAATGGTCAAAATTAACTTTATTTTCCAGTTTAAATCAACTCCATGGATGAAAGAATTGAATGAGCAATAGGAAATGAGAGTTTCAATGCTGGGGGTCATTGCAGTGACCTATGGAAAAAGGTACAGAAAGGTTCAGAGCTGTATTCAAGCTACACGTTGACCAGCAAACTTTTCACAAGGGTGTCCAAAAACAGTTATCTATCAAAACTTTTTTGTTTTTACATGGAAGAGCCTGCGATTAGTTAATCTGGGAATGAAGGGTTTTTTTGCAGCTCTCTAAGAGGATAGTGATACCAATACTGGCAAAAACATTCAGAATCTGCTGTTTTAAAGACAAAATAATTTCATAAGTCATGTATCGCTGTTGCTGGGTTGAAATACTTTTGTTTTTGATTCTCAAAATCAATGGAATCTTTTCATTAAAAACTATATATTCTAAATAAATGTGCATATATTATTCGTACTATTGATAAAATCTGAAATATCCATTCATGTAGTTAAATTAAGTTCAAGTTAAATTAGCTAGTAGGCCAGGATGGGAGCAGGCAGAACATCAGTGGTGCAGGCAGGTGCAATCCAAATCTCCATGGGAGTGGGGCAGCATCATTGAGGGAGCAAGCATGCAGGGTCAGAAATGTTGTAGGTACAAGCAGATGCTAGTGGAAACTGGAAAAATGGTCCTGCTCAGGGCTCCAGATTAAACCTAACTGAAAGCTATGGGAAATAAAAACAGTTCATAAGGGGCTCCCGAGTGGCTCGGTCAGTAAAAGCACTCATTCCGAGTGTAGACTGAACGCTATGGCCCAGGTTCGATCCCAGCCGTGTCACTAGCTAACAGTGACCAGGAGCTCACAGGCGGAACACATTGGCTTTGTTCCACCGGGGATAGGGGTGGATATGTCGGCAGAGGCTTCAGTCCCATTAGCAGCAGCAACCCCTGCTGGTTGATCAGGCACCTGTGGTACATGTGCCAAAGCTGCATATGAAATGTCTTTATATATATATATACACCATTTTAAAGAAGTGGGCAAAGAAAGCAATTGAAATTTTGATTCAGCTGAAAATGGTGCATAACTGGTGCATAATCGTTTGCCTACACATAAACTCTTGTGGCAGAAACTCAGTGCTGACAGCAATTTATTTACAATGAATGAATCATTTGAAGCTCTCCATTCTCAAAATACTCATTCCTTTGACTTAAATGCCGCTGCAAGTCTTTGAGAGATATAATATTTATCACCAGTGTTTGATTAAATATAACTGCTGACATGATATTACAGTCATATATTTTATCAGTCATGTACATCCTGTGAGGAAACATTGCTGTATTGCTGTGATATATTGGTATATTATTCAAGTGACATATTCAAATATTCACCTTATTTCATTTACTTCTCATCTTGTGTTTTTTCCCTTAATAAATGTAATAGTCTCCATTCAATTAATAAGGACATTGTATCATTTTAGGTATCATCATCTGAAAAAATAAGGTGAGTTTGATAAGACTGTGAAATTAAAAGATTCCATGCAGTCCTTTCAATAGGATTTCCATTGTACAGTATAATGTGACTGTTTAGTAGTGGCATAGTGATGATTCTTAATATGTTTGTATACGTGTATTTTAGCCTGGATTTACTAACATTGTGATGCAAAAAGGGATCCTCTTTCCCAGTTACCACAAAGTAATTTTAGTGGCCCCTGAACACATGATATTATTAAGGTGTCATAAAAGCTACATCAGCTCAAAATTGTCACTGAGAATATTAAGGGAAAACAGCAGTGCTCTTAGATTCAACAAACATAGTGAAGGTCTTTGTCTGAAGGGCTTTGTCTTTGCCAGCCTTGCAAGCATTATTATGAGCATTAGGGAACAGGAATGGAGAGATACCCTATACCTCCCCTTCTATTCTGTTTTTGTCCATTTCTCCTGTGTTCTAAATAGTGCACCTATTGTTTCTAAATATTGCACAGCTCCCCATGTCTCAAAAGCCTTAAAATACACAATGTGGAAATGCTAATCAAGTAGAATGGTCTTACTGTACAATGATGCTGCACTAAAAATTGAGAGGGGTGTTGCAGTATTGAATGTAGACTAATCTGCCCCATGCTGACAGATTGGCCACAAAGCTCCCCATTCACAAATGGGAGTCACAACAAAATTGGTATGAGTACTCAAATGCATATTGCCTCACTAAGTACAGATACAATTGCTTGTACCAGCAATGCTTCTGACCCCAAATGGAAAGAAAAATGATTTTCATCAAAACAGACCCATTAAAACCAAGATCAGAGATTGAATGTGCTCTTGTGAAAGGTACCACTGTGTATGCCCCTTATTCACAAAAAGCTTTACTAATGCCATGCATTTTCTCTGAATTATGTGTCTTGACAGCAGTATGTGTACAAATTCCACTTATGTAAATACCTGGCAGGTTGTCCTCCCTTGAAGGGTATAATGCTATGCAGAGGCCCTCTTCCCCTTGCCTCCAGAACCCCTTGGCATTATAAGAGGAGTCATATTTTACATTATATCTGGCTTACTATAGTAAAACAGGATCAAGGAACCATAAGCTAGGCTGTTGGGAAAAGGTAAATTTTCATAGCAGATCAAGGGGATTAATGTGTGGTTGGGACAAGTTGTGCAAGTGCAGTCTAGTTTGTGTAATGTGTGTGTGTGTGTGTGTGTGTGTGTGTGTGTGTGTGGATGTAGGTGGGTTGGTGCGGGGAAGTATGGAGCGTTGGGGGGTTGGGGGAAACTGGCTAATGATGGATTCATGCAGTTTTGACAGTGTTTTGCAACTCTTGGGGGTGACCTTTAGCAGACCCATACTAATGTGAAGTGGCAATAACTGCTTATCAACTATTTTGCATCAGCAGGCACAGCTCTGAATTTGTCAGCCTGAGCTAGGGTACATTACAACACCCCACAGCTGTCATTGCAGGTTGTATATAACAAAGTGGAACAGAAAAAAAGCAGAGAGAAGCACTTGGTTTAGGCTACCAGGGCAACTACTGTTGCCCATTCATATTTCTTGGAGTTGCTAGGAGAGGCCAAAGGGATGCTCCAGAGAGATTGTATGTGACTGCAGGATAAATTTACAATAAAATCATTCAATACACACACTGCAGGATTTATACTGCCAGAGCAAGCTCTAGAAACAGAAGAAGAGAAGATTGACTTCCACATAATCACTTCAAATCCAAAATTTATCCTCATGAGACTGACAATAGAACTGCCAGGGATTTGCTCATGTTTTTAACTGCTAGACACACTGAAAAGAGCAGTTTCATTTAAACTAATTAAATTTTGATTCCACTGGCAAACAAAATTAATAATTAATAATAACAAATAATAATATATATTTTTTAAATCATTAAAATTCAGATTAGATCTGAACAATTAAAATGTCTTTTCTGGTGAACAGTTGGGATATGTATAATGCACTAGTATTGTTAGGTAAATGCTTAAGGGTAAACATATATAATATATATTAAAATATTAATTAATATGTGGCTGTTTGTATTTACACTTGCAAAGATACGTACGTATAAATATGTAAATAACTATTTATGCACTACATATAAGACAATGTAGACAATGCAGTGCTCTAATCATCATACTTTACAAGTGGAAAGTTTCTACACTTTCACTGTACATTTTATAGATGTTCAAGCAAATGCTAGCTGTTCTGTATGTTTCACCCTGTCACTTTTGCCTTATGTGCTACCTGGCACACTCCTTGCCCTGCTGCAATTCAAAAAGAACACAGTTCAGCAGCTAGGCTTGACAAGTGCTGTTTATGTGAACATTTTATAGATCAAAGGAAAGCCCAAATCGGTGTACGTATGTTCCCTTGCTATCCTTGCCTGCCTGCTTACCTGCCACCGCTGTCCCTGCATGTCTGCACTGGTGTGATGTCTGCAGGCATGGTGTCTGCCTGCCTGTCTGCCAGCTTGTATTGTGTCTTCTGGTGATGTGCCTATTCACTTACCTGCAGACACTGCATGTGCATGCCTTCCTTAATCGTTGGTGTTTCTTTTTTTTAATTACTAATACAAATGGAGTTAAATTGATGGGGTTGGCTGTTCTACAGTTAATGTGTTAAATTATTCATAGGCTGGAATCTACTCCTGTCACTTTTTGATTGGTTGTTTTAACTGTCCACCACACTGAAGGCATGATTGTGTTGTTTTCAGATCCCCATTTTTTTCCTTCTTGATTTTCATCAGACTGAACATTCAGCAGGTTAAATGACCTCATCACCTCTGCTCAGTCAGTTCTATGACTGATGAAATAGTGTAGAGCATATGCAACAGTCATAGTCACTCCGGTATTTTGCAGTCAATCATGTATGATCAAGTATTCAAATAAACAAGTGATGTTGTTGAAGACAGTTTTGTATTAAATATTTTGTGCATGATGTGCAACAGAGATTTGAATCTCTTTAAAAGCATGGTCAGATAGCTAGAATGCAGTTAACAATACACATAACCAATAACCACCTCCAAAATCTACTACCCACCTCCTGAATGTCCTGCTTCTGTAATGGAACACCTAAAGACTCTCTTGTCTCTTTGACCTTATGTGGGAGAGCACTGGGATATTGAAGCAAATGGATGCACTGAGAGAGGCAGATGGCAATCTATATTCACATCACAAAGAGGCATCTTATTACAGGCTCCTGAAGTTTAATCTCATCTCAATAAAACAAAAACAGATGCATTAAGGTTTCACGGTACAAAGACAAGAGGCAGGATGTCCTTTTATTACCAGAGAAGGGGAAATTGCATTAGTCATTTCAGGGCACTATCATGTCTATACTGTAATCAGAGAGTAAGGTTGCAAAACCTCCTTAATGGCTCAAGCTATCATGTACTGTCAATCACTGACTTGTCTGAACCAGGCAAAAGACTTTGCTCAACAAACCAGCTCTAATCCAAGTACTGTGTTCAAGAGTCAAGATCAAAGTTGCACTGGGCTTCAATCCTATGACCTTTGACTAAACTGGAGGAGCTGAACCCATTATGCCACACGTTAGCATCCATTGATTTTCACCCATTTTTTAAAAATTCCTGTACATTTGTGCACAAATTTCTCTGGGGTAAAAACGAGCTTTAACACTTGTTAATATCATCCCAATGCAAGAGCAATTCGCCTTGGTTAGCGTAATCCATCTGGAAAGGTCTCGAACACTACCAGACTCAAAATAGGGACAAGATGGACAGTTTATTTTTCGAAAGGAAGTGAGATAAAAATTGTCATTTTTTGATAAAATTACAAAATACATAAATAAATTACATTATATGCTGTATAATTTGACTTTAATTGTGGTCCTTCAACAAATTCTTTATTACTTTTCTGTTATGGTTCGACAGTGGTTTTGTTTAAGGAATATGAAACAAGGACCTGAATAATGAGGCAAGGGTAAAGTGTAAAGCTTTTATCGTCACTGCCAAGTTCCAAGACACGAAAAAAGAGCAATCAGTCACCAAGCTGAACATTCTGAATTAATAAGGAGTGCAATTAATAGCATTCTACTGAAAAGTGAAGAATATGTGAGATGAAATACCACATACAAAAGTTACCCTGAATCCACTTAGCATGACAGCTTAATTCCGCTAAATGTTGAACTTCAGATGCTAAGAAGATCTAATAGGTGAAAATCTGCAGTGGACCCATGATACTTTCCTGAATACACTTGGAAGTATAAAGCAAATTCATGTCAATTTAGATAAGCTCTCACAGGGAAAGGGAGAAGCTTCTTCACATGCAGCCTCTATATGCATGTGTGTAAACTGAACGTAAGTGCTTCTTAGGAGAGTTGTGTACCTCTGTTGAAGCAATGTGACAAACCTATCATTTTCTATTGCAAGGGTTGCCCAAAACAATGGCATAGCTTATTTATTACCATGATATGCACATTCTTAGCTGATGCTTACATTCTCTTTTCACAACTCTTACACACGCTAAAAGGTAAAATAAAAAGAGAACTACCTTGCAAGTGTGTTGTTGGATTTTCTTCTAATTTTAAAAATAAACAAACCGGACCAAAAGCGTGCTTGGAGAAAAAGCTTTATTTGGGTATTTCTGCCTGCAAAGCTTTAACTCAGAGAACTGTTACCATGATCGGCCTTTTATACCATGAAACAAATGGCAACAGACAACAGGTTTACGATGTTGCGACATCAACCTATGCTCCCAATGCAAATCAGGATCTTTTGATGCTAAAGACCCCTTTGTCTGTGGTGGTTGCCAATTGCCCACTCCCGGTTGTATTATACAATTGATGGCTGTCGCCTGCCTTAATCAATTGTTCTCGCCTCCAACTGTAACGTGGCGCCAGAGGTGTGGAGCTTCCTTTGTAACTATGATAATAAGGCCATCAGGTTCAACAGTTCTCTGATTCTGAACCATGTCTGGTCAAAAGTTACTAAAATCTTACAGTGTGTAACATCAATGTTACTTGTAATTACAAGTAATCACATTTGATCACCCTGTATCATTTTGCTTTGATCACATTACTCTTTTACTTACTTTGAACATATCATATTCTCTCTTTGGTCTTAAATGAACAGACATAGATTGTAGATGAAAGCCAGTAATATCCACCTAATGGATTCCCATGAATTTACAAACAATAACCAGTACAATTATTTAATTTGGCTTCTAAAACTTGCCCATAGGTGATGTACTCTGTGTCTGTGAATGTATGTAAATAACTGTCAGGAGTTCCTCCTGACATGATCGCGCTGCACTCCCTGGGAGAGCGAGGGGGCTCGGGATTGAATAATTGGGTAATGACGGTGTTCGCTGCCTGGTATGTGCTCCGCACCTGTTGCCTGTCTGTAGTGATTTCGCCAGGACTATTTAGGCAGGTGAGTGGGAGTAGCACCAGAGAGACGCTGACGGAGATTGTCACACGGGGTTTTAGCGTGAAGTTAGGTTTTTTGATTTTTCTTTTTTTTTCCTTTGAACGTGCCGGCACGGCCGAGTTTAGGGTTTGTTTTTTTGGTTTGCCGTTTTTTTCTTTGCGTTTAGTTTGAGCTCTGGGAGTCGCGACCCAGAGCGGGTTTGAGTTTGCTTTGGTGTGCTGGGCCGAGTGTGTTTGTGTGTCTTAGGCGGCCTCAGAAGAGCGGCGACCGAAGGGACTCCAGCGGCGAATCCCTGAGGGAACGGGGAAAACATCACTTGGTTCCGGACGCAGCCGGGGTCGAAGAGAGCCCCCACCCCGTGGAAGCGCGTGCTGGGGAGGTGGATCCCCTAGCTGGAAGGGAGGTGGCACCGCGGAACCTCAAGAGAGTGCGTGAGTCACCAGCACGGGGTGGAGAGGGAGGGCTGACCGGCTGCTGCTCTGTGTCTCCCTCAGTGTGATCCTGCGGAGCCGGCGGAGTTACTACTGGGGAGTAGACGTGGGTCGCCGCCGGAGCCGCCAGCCCCCGCAGGAGTGACGCGGGGGGCCTTGTCTGGAGTTTATTTAATTTTTTTGTTTTTTTGGGATGTAGGCGAAGCCCGGCATCGTGGCGCGGGCTGAGCTCCGTCCCTCCTTATACTTTTGTTTTCGTTTTGTTCGTCTTGTGTGGTGTGCGTGTGAGGAGCCTCCCCCGCAGCGGCAGCACTCCCCCCCCCCCCCGGTGGTGAAATTGAGCAGTCCTCTCTCTCTCGGTGTCCAGGTGGGCGGGGACGCCAGATCACAGGGTGTTTGCAGTGAGGCTAAGTGTGTGTGTGTGTGTGTGTGTGTGTGTGTGGGGATTCCTTTTCTCTTTTTTTTTTGGTGTGTGCGGCTGGGTAGCGTCCCCGCCTGCTTATAGCCGGGGAGGGCAGACAGGGGTGGACAGAAGGATAGGGGGAGGGGCTTCGCTGGGAGAGGGATAGCGGCGTCTCAAATTTTATGAATTGTTAAAGTTGTGTTTTTTAATCAAAAAAAAAAATAAAGAGTTGCTATCCTACTCGCCTTGTCCTGGCATTCTTGTGGCGGGCAGATCCCTAGGAGGGCGAACTGGTTGGGCATTGTGTCACTCCTGACATAACCTCAATAGGTCTCCTGAGGTCACTTGATCCCACACTCCACTATGACAGTCATCATTTTCATGATACCACTGTACACCAATGGCACCAACCTACCATAGTTTTCTCAACTCAATCTTCAATGATTTTCACGATTTAAGAAACGAGCTTTAAGTTCACTTAGCCTAAAATGCACAGCCAGCAGCCAAGTCTGCAGCTGGGGGATGTGGAGTATGGAGCAAGTACAGGTGGGCAGGGCTTGGGGAAGCTACTCACCTTAATGCAGTGCATGTGTGGTGAATTAGGTAGCAGGGAGGGAGATGGGGAAATCCAGTTCCTTAAGCAGACTGTAGCTGAAAGGAAGAGAGGAGAGGTAAAGGGTGGTGAACGGCAGCCAGGCTGATCGCACTTAATTCAGTTTCTCGGATGACCTAATTTGTCTATATTTTCAGACTATGTCTGCGTACTAGTGTCTTGTGTTTTGTGTGAGCAAACATGGAAGGAAGCAGGCCACCAGAAGAATGAAGAGGAAGAGACACTGGCATAGGGAAATCCTGCCATGTTCATCTCTGAGACCAGCTGAGCAGTCAAAGTGACTGCACAAGGAAGATGGTGAAACTACACATCACAGGCTCACTACCCATCCAGCTAAGGGAGTGCTAAATCCTGTGCCTTTTCTCTGTGTGAGTGACAGCTGGGGTGTTTGTGTGGCAGCTCAGTTTCCTTACTTTTTGGCAGATCCACATTGTCAGCGGTGAGGCTGTGGTGGCAGCTTCTGGTGGCGGACCGTGAAAGAGAGACTGAGAGAGAGAGACGCAAGGGCAGGGAGAGATGGGGCAGTAGCATAGAAGCTACAGGCTGTAACAGCATCCCTTGGATAATTTGTTTTATTTTGATGATGATCTCATCCTGGTCAGTGGTTTCCCAGAGTGAGACACCAGCTTTCTCTTTGCTTTTATGTGCATTTGTCTTTTGTGGTTGTCAGGGCTCTTTGCTGGCAATAAGCAAATGTTGGATGTGGAGGTTTCCCTCTCTGGGCTTAGTGCAGGGTAAACAGGCCTTATTTGTGTGTGCCTTAAAGTAGTGTGGTGTACTGTACCTGGCTGCGTGGGTGTTGTGGTGGGGAAATTACACAAACCCTATAAAAACCTTTAATACATGATAAGTGTGCACATGATCAAGATTATTTGTAGTGAATGTGGACCTCTTGGAGGGGAGTTGTTGTGGCTGTACAGACGGGGTGACTGTCAAAGAAATATCATCTTGGATCTCCAGGACAATCTATAATGCACAACTCATGAATTGTGATTCAGTAAAGAGTGTTACCAATTGTTATCTCTGTGTCTGTGAACTGCTTGGTGGGCTGGTGGTGGATACCAGGATGGGAAAGGACAGTCAGGGTGATCCATGTGGTGTCCCACAGATCCTGACAATACCACACTGCTGCCTTCCCCGGTTTGATGACAGAAGCTAAGTAGAGAATGGCTTGGTTTGTAATCAGATGGGAGATCACAGGTTTAAAAGTACTGGTGGTCCTGGGTAAGGGCATTTTTATGGTACAAAAATTAATTTACCTTCAATTACTTTAACAAATACTTCAGGCCCCAAAGTTATTTATATTGATCATAATGTGTATGCTTTGATTTGTGAAGGTTTTATAACTCTCTCTCTATACACACACACACACACACATATATATACACTAGGGTCCAAAATTATTGGGACACCTGGGCATTTTGTGGTTAAGTGTGGATGTGTCCATTTTATCGCTCAAACCTAATTTACGGTATGGCGAAAACAGTTACATGTTTTAGCAACTATTAACATCTTCAAAACATCTCTTTATATGGTTGGCACACGATTGCCTGCTGACTACCCTTATTTCCAACATTTTAATAATATGTATGACATTAATTCTGCCTAACAAACTGACAATACCATCACATTATGGAATATGCAGCAAAAATATTTTGGGTTTTGAGAAAAAAAAGTGTCCCAATAATTTTGGACCCCAGTGTATACACACACACACACACACACACACACACACACACACATATATATATATATATATATATATATATATATATATATATATATATATATATATACACACACACACACACACACACACACAGACTTATTTATCAAAAACCAAAGGACTTAACACTGAACATACTGTACCAGTTGGTGCCAAAAGGGCAAAAGGGTGTATTTTGGGTAAAGCCTGTGGATAGCATCAAGCATGTGATTGGCAAAGGACAAAAAAGCAGGAAAATATAAAGAGTGCAGAGCACGGTACTGCTGTGTCTCCACCCCACACACACACACACATATACACACACACACACACACACACTGACATTTCATACCTTTTCCAGAAATCTACTAGGGCCACAAGTTTGCTCCTTAGTGCTGATCCAGAATCTGTCCTTACAAACACGTAAGATCAAACTGGTGGCGGCTCTACTATAGCATATGGATGGTAAAGTATGACCCATGACAAGAATTGATTTGAAAAAAAAAATAATTTTAATTTGTTTTTATATTTTTTATATTTTATATTAACTCAGCAGAAGCAACACGCAACATGCAACTTTTCAATTCAAAAGAAGGCCTCAAAAAACAAATATGTGGCAGGACTTTTACTTTCTGAAGCCTCCACCTCTGCTAATAATAAACAAAATTTCAACATATTTTGTAGAAACTTTTAACCCTTTTGCGCATACGGTCACACCGGTGCAATTAGCCATTTAGCTCATATGCTAAAACCGGTGCGATTACAAAACTAGATTGGAAAAATTCTAGCTAATTTTAGCTTTGAAGAAACAGCGACTTAACATTAAAAACTATTGTTCCCTTTCTCATGTACAACATGTTCTGGAATGACAATAAAAACATCCTTATCCTTAATGGCAAATCCACGTTTCGGTGCCTGGATTCCGGTTGTTTCTGCGAACTGCAGCGATCCATTTGCTTCTCTTTTTTTTAGCTTTCAGCAGTCTGTAAAAAGAGAGCTCCCACTTCTTGTTGAATCTATTTGTACAGCCAATTGCACAACAGCTCTTTCCTATTTTAGATGTTTTTTGTGTTTTTGCGGCATGCAACCCTGCCTTTCTGCCACTCAGTGGGTGTAACCCGCAGTGACTCCCCCTACTGTGACGTCACATGCATAACCTCTATATGTACCCTAGCAGCTCATACCCCCCCCCCCCCCCCCTCCAACCCCCACCCAAAAATTTTTTTTACAGATCTGCATGATTCACGCGGGTCACATATTCAGGTCGCAAAATCCGGAATTCCGGATTAATCCAGAAAAATCACATCCCTGCAAAATGGCTGACACCACATTCAAGCCAGGTAGGTCAACCAACAGAAGAAAACAGTTTTTAATTGCTGAAAAATTGTTATTAAGCATATTTCAAAATGAGGAAGAGCTGGATGATGATGGGACAAATGAAAACAACAGAATTCAACGTCAGTGATGAGTAACAAAGGTAAGCTAAACTCAACATGTTTCAGTAAGGTTAAAGCTAGAAGTTTAGGTAGCTAGCAGGTAGTAGCCAATAACTTAAATTCTAATGGCATGTTTCATCATGTAGGCACTGTTACTGCTTAGCCACAAGAGAGAGAACACAGAGGAGGGACAGACAGCCACAGACAATGGAGATGGAGAATGCAGCGGAAAGGATACAGGAAATGCAGTGAGCCAGGTTCAAGACACAGACAATGTAGGGGCTCAGGCACAGGATACAGACAATGCAGGTACAGAAAGGCACAGGGAAACTGAGGAAGAGGAAGAGCATGTCGTCCTGATATTAGAGCCAGTGAGTGTTGAAGAGATCAGGGGTGAGAGTGAGATCCAGCAAAGAGGAAGGAAAAAGAAGAGAGACCCTGATAACTGGAAGACAAATGTACGAAAAAGGCTGCGTAACACAGGGCAAAGCTATGTGAATTCAAAAAACATTCATGTTCCCGCTCGAAAGGTCAGGGAAAAAGACTGTGCTTCCTGTCATTACAAATGCAATCACAATTTTCCTCAGTGAAGGAAATAATTTTTGATCAGTTCTGGGCGATGGGAGATGTGGCAAGACAGAATGACTTTATCATCAACCACACAGTGACAAAAGTGAAAAAGAGACAGACAACTAATACTGAGTCAAAGCAGCAGAACACCATTGAGTACCAACTCACCACACAGGGAAAGCAAATTCGGGTATGCAAAGATTTCTTTTTGAAAACACTTGATATCTCAGAGAAATTTTCAAGGACTGCAGGCGTTGGTCAGTCAAGTAATCTAGGAATGTCCCCCACAAGCCTGCAGGGAAAGCATTCACCTGAAAACAAAATCCCAGAAGACAACAAAAATCGGATCAGAGATCTCATTAATTCTTTCCCCACAGCTGAATCACGCTGCTGCAGGAAAGACACAACAAGGCAGTACCTTGAGGAAAAACTGAATGTAACAAAGATGTATGACCTCTATGTGCAGAAATGCAAAAAGGAATGGAAAGTGAATCCTGAGAAAGTCAGTTTCTACAGGCATATATTTAATACAAAATTCAACTTGGGCTTTTGCCAACCTACAAAAGATGTATGCAAGTACTGTGAGTGGTACAAGCGTTTAAATGCCAGTGACAAACAAATCCATGAAGAACAATACAATCCCCACCAAAACAGAAAGATACAGATCCGAGAACATAAAGAACATAAAAGACGAGCACAAGAACAATCAAATGGCTGCGCTACATGAAAGAGGATCCAAAAGGTATTCAGTTCAAATACGACCTGTCCGACCAAGCATTTAGAATGCTTGAAGTTGGAAAACAGGAGACCAGAGGTTCTCATGGAATGGAACCTAAAATGTTACACACATGTCCACCTGGGATCGCTGCAATGAAAAAGAAAGACCAGGCTTTACAAGTCAGCCAGCCAGAGTAGGCAACTATCTCATTTCCAATTCCATCTGAAGCTTTCATGCTCTCTATGAAATACATTGTTTTTGCTATGTTGTTATTAGGGTGTGGTGGATAGCTCCCTGGTCTGGGCCAAATGGACCGAGGGTCTTCCTCCACATTTTGATGCCTTCCAGAAAATAATAAGTCCTCACAGAGTCTGATGTAATCATGGTTGTTTGGTTTATTGCATATGGTGATCAATCACATACAGTAAACCGGGTTGGTCCGCGGAGCAACAGGTGTATATGCGGTGTGTATACATTCACAAACACTCCCCAATCACTCTGCCTTCCCCTCAGCCTACATCCATCCTTTATGCCTTTTCTCACTCCTCCTATCCCAGACCACAACTTCCAACTCCTCCCAGGCTCCTCCTTCATGATCATCCCATTTTCCATTTTAATACACCATTATTTAATTTTTAAGCTGTTACATTTACCCCGCCTGGAAAGTCCCATAAACTCCATAGTCATTAATTGTATATTATTTTTAAACATAACACTTCTGAAATTTCCCATTATTCCCACTCCACACCTATATGATTTTTAAGCATAATTAAATAATACACAGCATATATGCCTGGAATATTACCATTATTTCCAGGCCCACATTTAAATAATAAAAAACGTTAAGTAACTCAGTTAGCCAGACCGCGATGCTGCAGACTGTAAGAAGGCACACAGATATCTATGTGCCATAAGCTACAAGGTTAGGCCTTAAAGCAAAGGGTTAATGTAAGAAATAGGCCCCGTCTAGACACGGCCCAGAAGATGGGCCAGAAGAACTAAACCCTGCAAAGGGGGGCCATTAGCTCAGCACTACTATGATGAGCAACTATGACAAATTGCAGTAAATCCACATACAGTTTGCAAGCATTTGTCAGTAGATGTCAGCTAGGCCAATGCAGGCAATCAGCTGTTATTTTCTAGCTGTATAACTCATAAAAGAAAATATAAAACTAAAATGGGATGCATATGTTAAAAGGGGCAAAAACAGGCTGACGTGCTGTAGGGGCATGTCAAAGTGAGGAGATACAATAAGCGAAGGTGGCATGACTATGAGTCAGAGGAAAAAGATACAATAAGCGTAGACCGTAAACCAATAGGAGAAGAGCAGGGAGAGAAGATACAATAAGCGTAGACTAGGAGCCAATAGGAGAGGATGGCATGACTATGAAACAACAACATAGCGCACAAAGGTTCTGGGGTGACGTCCAAGGAGGGGCAATGCTGAAGGCAGTGTTCCTTCTCCAAGGTCACCCACTGTCCTGTAATAGCCCCCAAGATTACCCCCCTAGCGGTGTCTTACAATGGCCTACATGCAATGTTTGTAACCTAGGGTAACCCCCAGCATTATTTAGGCATAGAATCACATCATATTACTTTTCAGTAGTAGTGCTTAATGCAAACAATATTTTCCACTATACAAAGTATAATAGAATACATATTATTTAAGGCTAACATATTAGATTGTCTGGTTTCCTTATACACTTCCAGACCTCCACATGTACAGTAAAGATAAAGTAAATAGCTAATGTAATATATCAATAACTTCAGTTAATATGTCAATAGCTGTGGTTAAAATCAAAAGCTAACATCTGTTGGCAATGCTTATGATGTTTGCTGGCAATAACTTATTTCCACCATGTAACAAGCTTAATCGTACCACGTCAAGCTCCGCTTTTCTCTGGGGGGAGGGTGAAAGTGGCAATACTCATAATTTACATATGGGGTATACACTTTATCAAAAATTTTCCACCACAAGGGCTGCCCCCTGATAGTCGACCAACCGTTAGTCGATGAGAAGAGTCTTAGTTGACTCTTAGTTTTCATTGGTCGGTTAGTCGCAGAAAAAAAACCCCTCAAACTCCATTCGGGAGCTCCGCCTTGTCGTTAAAAGTTATTAGACTATGTCGGGCAGGAAATCATCCAAAGTGTGGGACCATTTTGAACGTATAAAGGACGACCCGAAGAAGGTGGCATGCAAACTCTGCATGCAAAGATTCGCCTATCATTTGTCGACCTCAAGCATGACTTATCATCTGAAACATGTAGGGGAGAGCCGGTACAAAACTAGCACAGGACGAAAGTAACACGCCGATTTTCTCCAAGCCATACAAGTCTGATATGCCTGATTGCGTCAGCATGTACAGCATGCAACACTTACCAGAACCCTGAAAAATTGCATGGACACATCATATCTTCGTGGAGTTATACCCGAGAAGCTGTTTTCGTTCACAGAAAGTAAATTCACTCAAGCGATAAATTTATTTTGAATGACAAATTGTGTCTATTGTTTCATGTGTCATAGTCATGATCATTTGGCAGATTAATTAGTACTTTACCACATCCTGATGTTTGCCATGTCAGAGTTTTCCAGTATAGAAGCAAGTCAGGTTTAACTGTCAGGAGTCATTGTCAGCAAGATTGTAACAGTTATTTCTTTCGTCCCTCTACAATAACAACTATACTTATTACAGTATTATACCAAAGTCATTCCACATTTGTACTAAATAGCACCTGGTATTGATAGAACACATACATGAGTTGTTGATGACAAAAATTAGTTTCTGTCTGTAACATTGTCTTTTAAATTGACATTTATCTGAAAAGTGTTAATTTCGTCCCGGCTCTCCCCTAAGTAGCCTAACGTTATTATCTCTTTCGCACGTAACTTATTTTTATGCAATGTAGCGCGCTGTTACATTACATGGTTCGTTATGTTTTCATTAGTGTTATTAAGCTTCTCATAGTTTTCCATTAGCATTTGCTATATTTTTAACATTATATATCACTGTTTCCTCAAAGATAAAATTAGCTAGAATTTTTCCAATCTAGTGTTCTAATCGCACCGGTTTTAGCATATGTGCTAAACGGCTAATCACACCAGTGTGACCATACGTGCGAAAGGGTTATTCCATTATGCTAAATAATTAATGGCCTAATTAACATTAACGAATTGCAAAGTTAAGGCTATATGCAGCTAAATAAACATATTGTCATATGTGCTATTAGGCTTATTTGTTTTATAAGTTATTGTATTGGTGTTATAAGTTCATAAGTTGTATTCTTGTTAGGCTATACTGTGTTGAAATAAATTAACAAAATATTCAGTCTCCTTGCTGGCTGCTCCGACACATTCAGAATCATTACTGCTTTTGGTGTTAGCATTGTCATTAACAGGCAGCTCGCTTCATGCATGCACTTGTAAAATTTATATTTTAAAGGCTCATTATTATGTATTTCTCTGTAACGTAGCACAGTGTTAACAATGTTACTTTTAACATTCTTCCTCAGCCCTGGAACTCAAACCATTTTCTGATGTGCCAAAAATATATATATTTAAATAATTAAAGTATTAAATTAAATTCATTAAATTAATGTCATAAACATGCGAGGACTAGTTGACTAATGGCTTGAACTAACGACTACTAGTCGACTAGGAAAATCTTTGGTCGGGGGCAGCCCTAGTTGTTATATCCTCAGTATTCAGTATCTTATTTCATATTCCCAATGTTCTGTAGCCTACTTTCGGTTGGTTATGTGGCTAAATGTTATTAATTCGTTATTAATCTTTAATTATTAGTTATTAAATGCCATTAATTACTCCAGTATCATTCAGTTAATGATATATGCTATTATATGTTTTATTATTACAAAGACATCCATAATGTCTTTTCACTTGCCCATCTGGCCAAATGGTTAAGTGACTGGGATTACTATTTTAGCCAAATTAATAACATTCAACATTCAATTCAACTAATTTGATGTAAGGATTCTTATGTGATATTTTATTTTATCACAATGGATTGTTGTGTCTTTTAAACTCATTAACGTAATGCTTTGTTCATATTGCCACCAGATGCGCCCATGTTTTATATTCGAAATGGAATGAAACATTCGTGCCAAAAAGGTGCATGTGACTTTCTTTCAAATTTAAAAATGTAGAAAAAATATTTTTTTGAATAAATGATAAAACATTATTCATTAAGTATACTGCCATCCATGTGTGTCTAAAATTCTATTATTAAAGATTTAAATCAGTACACAATGTTCGTAATGTAGCTAGCTAGCTAGTTTTGTCTTTGTAAGGTGGTATTATACTTTTCAGCTGAATGTGCAAGTAGCTAGCTAATTTGGCTTTCATGCACTTTGCTAGCTATCAAACCAATGCAGCTTCATCTTGTCTCTTATGAACAAATAGCTAATTTTAATATTTGTACTGCAAGCCAAGGTATTGAATTCTGATCTTAAGTACCGTTTGCTAGCTAGCTAGCAACTTAACGTTAGTTAGCCATTTACCTAGCGTTAAGTGCACTAGGTCATGCATTCATAAGTGGATATGACTTTTAATCCAGCAACTGTATCTCTTTTGAATTCTTTTAGGGATCTGCTGACCCATCTAGCTATTTTTGTTTTATTTCTTCAAAAGGTAGATACAGACACATATCAAACTTTTGGTCCACTTTGCCATAGATGCTGACTGAAGAGTTATCCTGCTCCCACCCTCTGTGTGGCATAAGAGCAAAATGGCCGCGATGTCAGTCAACAAGGCGAATATCGGCTAATACTGATGTACGGTCCATAAATCGGTGCATATATATATACACAGACCAATTATTTTTTATCTTTTCATTGGAGACCTTTTGGAGATAAACATCTCCAGAGGTGTAACCTAAGCGTTGTGGAAAATTGGAAGCATTGTGGAAGTTATCAGACAGGCTTGAAAACGCTATGCTATGCTAATTTGACTGAAAAAACCCATTGACGTGCTAGTGCTAATAGCATCTATTAATTCAAGCGACTTTCACCAACAGCAGGTTGCAAATCATCTGAAAACATGAAAGGCATGTGCACATACATATACTATGTGGTACTTACAGACATATGCTCTGTATGGACAAAAAAAGGATGTTAACACTGACTGCAACTGACTTTCGAACTGTACAAAGCAGAACCAAACTACAGCAAGCCAAGAGGGACAAAACTCAAAGCTCACTACCTCTGCCTTAGGGGCAGCACACTCCCCGCCTGGTATACTGCTATACCACTATGTACCTGTAACTAACAATACAACTTCTGAGATAGGCCTAGTATACACCTTAGGAGTACCTCCCTTGATTACCCTTACTTCCACCTTACGGACTTTGTCATCTTGGCCAGGGAGTGTATTCACAATGAGTCCAGTAGGCCATTCATCCCTTTTTGCCTGATTGTCCTTTAGAAGAACAACATCTCCGATGTCTAAGTTAGGTTGGTCGGTTTGCCACTTCCTTCTTGGTTGAAGTGTAACAAGATATTCCTGTTGCCAACGTTTCCAGAACGAGTTGGCAAGGCACTGCACTTGTCTCCACTGTTTCCTGTACATGTCCTTAGGGTCGAAATCTCCAGGAGGAGTGCACACCAGGTCTGTTTTCTGTGTGAGGAGTGCGCCAGGGGTGAGAACACCTGGCTGTTCTGGGTCGGACGACACGGGAACTAGGGGTCGGCCATTTATTATCACAGCAACTTCTGCCATAAGGGTGACAAGGACTTCATGAGTTAGTTTAGGAGTGTGTACTTTAAGCAGCATCGCGTCCAGGATGTGTCGAGCCACTCCTATCATCCTTTCCCCACACTCCCCCCCATGTGAAAAGAGGGAGGCGGGTTAAACTTCCAAGTGCATCCCTCGTCCTTGAGGTAAGAGTGTAGCTCAGGATTCTCAGCATTTATCTGTAGCTCTTTGCAGGCTCCAACAAAGTTTGTTCCACGATCAGAACGAAAGAGCTTTACTGGCCCCCTGATTGCAATAAACCTTCTGAGGGCATTAATGAAGCTTGATGTTGAGAGAGACTCCACAACTTCGATATGCATTGCTCTCGTGACCAAAGAGGTGAACATAACAGCCCAACGCTTGTTCTCCAACACTCCACCTCTTATGCGGCGATCACATATGCTCCATGGCCGGAAAACATCCACTCCAACGTGTGTGAAGGGGGGAGCTTGGTGAGGCGGTCAACAGGTAGGTCTGACATTTTCTGTTGTTCTACCTTTCCCCTCAGTCTGCGGCATGTTATGCACTTGTGAAGGACATCTGACACCAACCTACAAACCTATAATTTCCACCTATAATCCACAGCCCAGCAGATCTGACGGCTCCTTCCGTGATATGTCTGCCTTGGTGTGCAACCTGTTCGTGGTAGAACTGGACCAACAAGGTGGCTATGTGGTGTTTCTTTGGAATTACTACGGGATGTCTCTCTTCTCAGGGGACTTCTGCAGAAGAAACACGTCCTCCTATCCTGAGCAAACAGTCTTTGTCTAGAAACACATTCAATTTTCTTAAAGGACTGTGCTCAGAGACTTTCTCTCCTTTAGCAAGGCTTTTGATTTCCTTTTTGAATGCCTCTTCTTGAACAGCCCGTATGATCACAGTCTTTGCTTGTTTGAGCTCATTCACCTTTTGTGGATTTGTTCCTAGAGTTTTCAGAGAGGATCTAATTTTCTTGATGAGTCTGGCTACACCACGGGTCAGGAGTTTCCAGCTGGAGAAGCGATTAAACCTTTGTGATCCAAGTGGTGATGTCACAGTTGTCATGAATGTTGCAACCAGCGGACGTACCTCAACATCTTTTGCCGGCTCAACGAGCTCAAAATGGTCTGGCTGAGGGGGTTCATTGTCATTTTTCTTTAAAAAGTCTGGGCCGGTGAGCCAGGTTGGACTGCTTAGGAGCGCAGTGGGTACTGGCCTTGTGCCGTGATCAGCAGGATTATTTTCCGTGTTAAAAAGTGCCACTGTTTAGGATGCGTTGACTTCCAAATTCGTGCTACTCTGTTGGCAACATACACATAGCATCTTCTGCTGGTGTTATTAATGTAGCCTAGAACTACTCTGCTGTCAGTGTAGTACTTAACGTGATGGATTTCAATGTCAAGTTCTTCCAACATGTGTCAGCTAGCTCGACTGCGAGGACAGCGGCGCATAGCTCTAGACGAGGAACAGTGTGGGTTTGGCGTGGGGCTAATTTGGATTTCCCTAGACAGAATCCCACATGGATGTGTCCATGTTTGTCAAGGGCTCGGAGGTAGGCTACAGCAGATATGGCCAATATGGAAGGATCTGCGAAGACACACAGCTCTCTGTAACAGGCAGAATGGAGAGATGTGTCCGTGAACTGTCTGGGAATCTGAAGCTTCTCAAGCTCCACTAGTGAGTTTTTCCACAATCTCCAACGTGTCTCTTTGTCAGCAGGTAATGAAGCATCCCACTCACTGTTTTCGGAGCACAGTTCTCTGATGAGGGCCTTGCCTTGCATTATAATGGGTGCAGCAAATCCTAGCGGATCGTATAAGCTGTTGACAGTTGACAGGATGCCCCTCCTTGTGAATGGCTTTTCTTCTCAGTCATTCTCCAAGTCCCACTTGAGCCCTAGGCTACGTTGAAGAGGCAAGGGTTCTGAACCAAGGTCGATATTTTTTAACTCTTTAGCACGTTCTTCTGAAGAGAATGCTTCCATTACGGTGGGACTGTTGGAAGCTATTTTGTGGAGACGGATGTTAGAGTCCGCTTACACTTGTTTTGTCTTTTTCAGGCAGACCTCTCCTATGCAGCCTTCATCTTCGCAACTCTTCTGCTAAGACGTTGCTGGTTTTTAAAATGGTGCTTTATCTTTTCACTTTTCATCTTTTCCATGTCAGCACTGGTGTGCGGTGGGCTGTACATACATACATACTGTACATGTCATGATTAGTGACATGTCACTAGTCTACATACCCGGTCACATCTGCTTGTCAGCATTTGTTTCCTCTTAATTTCGTCTATCCTCCCTGCCAGTTCTATCTTCTTTTGAGCTTTCAGGTTTTCAAAGAATCTGTTGCAGGCTTCTGAAAAAAAGAAAAAAATTAGTTAGCATAAATAGATTTATCAATAGATCATTGCCATTTGAATGTCAGATGAATAAGTTTAAATCTTACTTCTTAGGATGTTGTCTGGTCCCCAGGTCTCCCCTGAATCCTTAATCGCCTGGATGATGGCTTTAGTCACCTCTTCATTATAAGCTGTTTTAAAGCTGATCCGAAAATAAAATAAGGTAGACAGCCTAGGTTTACATTGCGTTTTAATTATTAAATTCAAAATAATTATCATTTTACTTGGTTGTGAAATTTGACATAGATTTGACATGAGGTCCTACTCACCACTGCAGTTCTTCACCCAAAATGCAATGTATGCGCCTCACTCGTGCCTGATGAAGAGAAATCACATTTGAAGCACACACATATTTATGCAAGAAAATACTGTTAGGAATAATACACTGTCAGTGTGATTTTGGATGGCTCCCTCAGGTCTTTGAGGTTGAAAGGGTGCCTTGCCATCACTCTGGCCTTTAGCTTCCTCCATAGATTTTTGATGGGATTCAGGTCTTTACACTGGCTGACCCACTCTAAAATATTGTTTTCTGTTAACCATTTCTTGCGTAATTTAGAATTTAGCTGTATGTTTGAGATCACTGTCTTGTTTGAGGTCCAATCCAGCATACTAAATCCAGTCCTGAATCCCATAAAATATCTCTGGCAGGAGCTACAGGCCAGAGTGATATCTGTGTCAGTGAGAACTTTTGTTAAGATAATCCATCCACCTGACATGTGTGACATATCAAAAGGTGCTGATTAAAAAGCAAGATTGCACAGGTATGCCTTGGACTGGTCACAATGAAAGACCACTCTAAAATGTACTGTTTTATCACAGAACACAATACCACTGATGTCACAACTTTTTAGAGAGTGTGCAACTGGCATGCTGATCGCAGGAGTATTCTCCAAAGCTGTTGCCTGTGAACTGAATGCAAAGGTGAAGTGCTCACTAATACAGATTTTACCATATTTGTGCAGAAATATACCTTTTTGTGTGCATAGAGGATGTGTATGATCCTTTGCTTAAACTTCTAAAAAATGAATGATAGCTGTAGGAGCTATTAGTTTTAGAAGTTGGACCAAATGGCTTGTTTGCCAAAATGCAATTTCAAAGGGCTGTAGTCTGTAGTTTCAAAACAGACCAATGGAGATAACTTACCGACAACTCGTGTGGGACTTTGTCCTGCGTGCAGGAGGGTTGCTATTCCATCCCATTCAAAGTGTCGTGGAGTTTGGAGATTGCTGTGGCATTTTCTGTCACGCAACTCTTAATTTCACCCATTGCCCCGAATCAAGAGACAGAGAGACAGGTGTTTTAGTGCCCCCACCTCTGGAACATTCTGCCACAGGAGGCAGAATGGCACAGTTAATACTTTTTACTACACCCCAGTGACCTCACTATCCACAGAGGTATACTGGTACTTCTATATTTGTTTCAGAGAAATAAATCAGCTCTTACTAAATTCTGACCTAGGAGCTGACATTAAGAAATAGCAAGACAATGCAAAATCTCATCTTAAATTTACCTCAACTGTGTCTAACAGAAACAGGCTAGACCATGAAAAAATCTTATTTTGCATTTCCCTTTCCTCTGAGAAGTAGACAAACAATTAATTTGGCACAAGACAATTAACTTGGCACAACTGTCCATGTATTTACCAAGTGTATATGAGAGCTCTTGGCTGTCTGACCATGGTGATGGCCAAGGACCTGGTCATAATTACTGATTAGTCTGCCCTTGCTCCTACTCCATTACAACTTTGCACAAAACGTAATCAATATTTTCATCACGTCGAAAAAAACACAATTGCGAATGATCATTGTTTCCAATGAGCAATGCAATGCGATTAAATGTGGACTTCATCTTTTCACGATAGTCAATACAGGTAAATGAGACAATGGATCTCTCAAAATCTGATGAGTTTTGACATTTTAAGTTCAATTGCATCCACCAAAAGCCGTGGACATTATTGACAGACGGCGACAGTAACATGACAATGGATGATAACATGCATGCCAAATAGCTTACCAGATGACATTACAGTTGTTCACACAAGTCATGACAGCTGTATAGCTAACACAGGCCGCGTATCTTTTTTAATTTGCGTTAGCTAAGCACTAATGCTAATTTTGCCCCTCATTCACCATCGTTGCTTTGGTTAGCTAGGTAGCTACATTGCTATGGTTAGCTAGTCTTTTTTTTTACAACTGAAAAGTAAAGGCGATTTGTTTTTCTGTACATGCTGTAGGCTTGCTTTTGGATAAAAATATTCATCTTATTCCAACTTACCTGAAAATATCTCCAAGGGTCGGCCCATCATGACGATTTGGTGAGCTCTCAAAAGGCGCGTACTTGTCCGCCAAGCACTGGCTACCTCACTTGACGTAAAGCGCCTTGGAGTACTCATAATAAAAAATGGCTATATGTATGTATAAAAATGTATCAAAATAAAACAATGAATGTGAAAACAAAATATATTTAAAAGACACAACTCAAACAACTCAATCCTTGAGTAAACAGACTACTGCTGCTGCTGCTCAAGGTTAACTTCACCACTGAGATCCTGAAATATTTGAACATGTGGGCCAATCAGTTCAGGGAATCACGGAGTTCCGTTTCATGTGATTGGACCCAGGTTCTGGCGGGCATTATGCAACAGCAACAAAGTAAGACAAAGATAAAAGAAGAAACCCTCTCTCTGCTGTTTTTTCCAAATGAGAACAGGTCTACCTCCAATGTCTAAAAGTGGCTATGACTATTATTGTGAGCACTGTGATGACCTGGTCTCAAAATTAACCTTCTACTGGCATTGGAAAGCTGTTTTGGAAGGGGTAAGTTTTTTCCCAACATTTCCACTTCTGTTTTTCTCTTAAATGCATTGATATCCTGGAGTAGGTCCAAAACTGTATTGGGGGCCCTCTGAAAAATCCAATCTTGTATAGATATGCCTATGCTAGTTATACTAGGCCCCAAGCCAATTACTGGGGTCATGTGCAAGATCTCTGATCTGTAGCCTACTCAATTATGTCACTGTAATCTACTGTGGGCCCCAATGCAGCTGCACTGCTTACAGTTACACATCTGTATGGGCTACTGCATATCTGAAAACCTGGCCTATTCCAAGACTCTTTTGCAGAACTGATTCAAGGATTTTTATTTGTCACATACATAGAGAGATGTAGTGAAATTGCTTTAGTTGCTCAACAACTTCTTTTGCAGAAAGATAAAAATTAATAGTAATAGTAATAATAAATAGTGAGGTGAGGAGGGGGATGCAATTATGCAATAAGAAATTGTGTGTGTGTGTGTGTGGGGGGGGGGGGGGGGGGGGTGCAAGGTGTAGGACAGGACAGACGGGGGAGGGGGATAAGGGAGGTATTAGGGCCTACAACATCCTGTAATAGGAAAATAACATCTAAGGAAACACAATGAAATATATATGTACATGATTCTTACACTGCAAACAAAGCACTTTCTATTGGCAAAACATTATGCTTGACCTCATCATTTACATTTTTGCAGTTGTACAGTTAACCACAAGCCAAACTCACATTCAGACAAGTGGCAATATTTCTCAGGTCAGTTAACTGCCAACAGCACAAACATATGAATATGAATGTGAATATGAATCTATACAAAATGGACATCCAGACAAATAGCTCATTACATGAGTGGACACATTGTTGGTCAAACTCTTCCTCACTTATAGGCCAATGGAGAGTTGCAGACAGAGCAACAAGAGGAGCAAGAAATTGAGGGTGAATGTGTGAGAAAAGCTGCATTGTAGATGAAATGTTAAGTTTACAAACATATTTGCTGTAATCATAAATACCTCTCTCATGTTAATGTACAAAACCCATCTTTAAGGTGGCCAGTAGTTGGTTCTTGAGAGGGTGTAATTTATGTAATTTATGTAATTTATGTAATTTAAGGCAGAGAGAGCAAGAGCACACATATTTCATTGTATCCTTTATACACATATCAGTAAACTTAAAAACAATGTTAACTTCCTTTTAAAGTAATACTTTGTGTTCATTTGATTCGATACTGTGCTATTCAGGTGAGCAGATCTCTGCCTTTAGACTCTGATTCCTTGGATGAGCAGGAAAACACCTTTTTAATTTACATTTTATTCATTTCATCTGTATCTGTAGGCTTGATAATTGAGACTATGGACTGCAAAAGTATTGTACACATTACAGTTTTTATTCATTTTTAACATCCAGTAGAACATTTAGCACATAATTACATTGCATTGTATGCCTTCACACAAAGCTTGTACAATGTACAAGCTTTGTGTGAAGGCATACAATACATACATATAACTATATAACTTCTATACAGTCTACAACTGAGGATCCAGAGGTCATCACTGATGATGAGACAGAGTGGCTTGAAGAAATAGCTAACGACCCTGTGGAGGCTTCAAGCACGCACAGTGCTTTAGTCTTGTTCGTCCTAATGTTGCTTTCCAAATGGAAGTGCATTTTTACTGTTTCAGACAGGGCATTTGTGTCAATTTTAGGGGTATTAAAATATTTCTTCAGGCAATAGGCACACTGTTACAAATTGAAACAATTAAACAACTAGCAATGCACTTCCATACATCAATGCACCTGTTCAGAAAATACATGAGATTCAACAAAGATGAATTCAAAAAGCACATAGTCTGCCCTAAGTGTAACTCAGTGTACGGTTTGGATGAGGCTGTCAAGACGGTATTTGATGAGCAAGTTATTAGGAGGAATGCAAACACATGCTACCATGTAGCCTATCCAAGCCACCCGCGGAAAAAGTTTAGACAGAAATGTGGCACAGTGTTGATGAGGTCTGTTGTGGGAAAGGAGGGAAAGGAATACCTTTACCCTAAAAAGCTTTACTGTTATTGGAGTGTAATCCAGTCCATTAGGGATTTAGTAATGAGACCTGGATTTAACGATGCCTGTGAGAGGTCGAGACATTGCATTATCCCAGAAGGGACATATGCAGATGTCTATGATGGGCAGGTCTGGAAAGATTTCGGTGTTGTCGCAGGTCAGCCATTTTTGGAGATATCTGGTAATCTTGGTCTCATGCTCAATGTTGATTGGTTCAGCCCTATAAAAACATCACTGATTCTGTAGGGGTTATTTATCTTACAATTATGAATCTGCCAAGGGAGGAGAGATACAAAGATGGCAACATCATCATTGCTGGCATCATCCCAGCATCCCAAATGAGCCAACACACCACTTTAATGGTTTTTTAAAGCCTCTGATTGCTGACCTGCAAATGCTGTGGGGTGGGGTATACTGCATTGACAGCTGTGGTAGACAGCACTTAATTCGTGCAGCTTTAATGTGCATTAACAGTGACATACCTGCAGCAAGAAAGGTTGGGGGATTTCTTGGGCATATGGCCACAAGAGGCTGCAGTAAATGTATGAAGCCATTTCCTGGGACAGCAGAGAATAAGACAGACTACTCTGGTTTTGAGGAAGATTGGCTACTGTGAAACCACATTGAGCACTGCATGTATGCCAAGAAAGCTAAAATGGCAAAAAATAAATCAGAGAGGGCCAGACTTGAAGGCAAGTACGGGGCTAGGTTCAGTTGTCTGCATGATCTACCCTACTTAAATGTTGTGCGTGTGCATGTAATTGACCCCATGCGCAACCTGTTAGATGACATGGCAAAAAGGGTCATGCAAGCCTGAAAAGAACTCGGGGTCCTGTCTAAAGAGAGCTTTACAATCCTACAGCAAAGAGTTAATTCTCTGAAACTGCCAAGCAGCACTGACTCTGGTTTACCGTCCAAGGTTAATGCCGGTTTTGATGGCTTTACAGCAGCACAGTGGAAACTGTGGGTCTGTGTTTATTCCACCTTTGCTCTGAAAGGCATCATACCTGAAAACGATTACATCATCTGGAGAATGTTTGTTTCAGCTGCACAACTGTTGCGTTCCCGTGTAATCTCTCAGACAGACCTTGAGGATGCACACAGATGTCTTAAAATATTCTGCACCTCATTTCAGCAGAAATATGGAAAACCATGGTGCACCATGAATATGCATTTGCACTTGCACGTAAAAGCGTGCATTCAGGATTATGGGCTGGTTCATGGGTTTTGGTGCTTGTAGCAAAGGGCGAGAGAAGTCACCCCACCCGGCCTCAAACCCGGGTCTACGGGGTATCAACCATGCGACTTTGACTGTGACACCAAAGAGCCAGGCTTGTTGGTATGGTAGTCAGAGGGCATACTCAACCGTGTTGACGGCACTCTGTCACACTGCCCTCCCCTTCGGGAAGTGCGGCCATGCGCTTCACACACCATGGCATCCCTCACGCATTCCCCTGCCGTACTTCTCCCATCCCAGGGTGCCCCACTCACCAGTGCTTCACCCATCTCTGGGGTCCCTCACACCGTGCTTCACCCATCTCTGGGGTCCCTCACACACTGGGGTCAACCTAACCTGGGGGTCCGTCATACGGCTCACACACCAGGCAAGCCTCCGATGGCCTTGCGGCAAGCCATCCCACTTCTGACACCATTTGTAGCGAAGGGCGAGAGCAGTCACCCCACCCGGCCTCAAACCCGGGTCTACAGGGTACCAACCATGCTACTTTGACCGCGATGCCAAAGAGCCTGGGTCTTCAAATTGTTGTGCTCTTTAAATTGTGCTTTTTAAATAGTTTCTTATTGCTGCCTTTACCCTGACGCTCATTGCGCCGTTTGAAGTTGTTGAAGTTTGCCGTTTGAAAGTGCATCGTATTAGTTGCCCTATAGGCTGTAATTGTACAAATCTAATAGTACTGTGTCCTCAAACAGACGCTGCTCTCAGCTGAGAACTGTCTCATTGTGGAACTGTACACATCCAGTCCCCGTACTGTCGCTATACTTGCTGTATGCACTTTTGTTAGTCGCTTTGGATAAAAGCATCTGCTAAATAAATAAATGTAAATGTAAGACTGTAACAAGAGACTAAAGTTGAGAAAGGTTGGGGACATACATAAAGGCTCTGAGCATTGATAAATATCAAACTATACAGGGATGATAAATGAAAGAAAACATCTGGAAATCTCAACAGGGATGTGAAGGTTCAGGTTCCATCAGTCATGACAGCAATTATCCCTGAGATTGAATCTGCATATTGATTATCCACAAGACTCATAAAATCATGTTGTGTTTTAGACAACACAGCCCGTCACACTGCTTTGATAGGCAGTACACAAAAGGGTAGTATGACGGCTTCTGTGTCATACCAAGGATGATTTTTATACAGCAAACAGTGACAAATGACAAAACAAAAAAAACACAAAAACAAAACAAAAAAGCTACATTTTAGTGGATTTAAATATTGATTGAAATTATTATGAGTTAAATTAAATCATCAGTTGAAGGGGATAATAACCGTCCCTGTCAACTTCTATCTAATCATCTGGACTGGTTATTAGGAAAAAAATTCTCATGAAAATGGGAAATTACTGTACTTCCAGCAGTTCAAGCAACTCACACATAAGCAAACATGACACATGTTGATCTTATAGGTTTATATGATAGGCCATTCCACATATGTGACAAGTCTTGGTCCATGCGGACCTCATACCATTCAGTACCGGATGGAAAACATGTAAAAGCCAGGAGCCAAAAGATAATAGAGGGGGACTCTACTTGTGTGTCTGTGTGTGCTTATGTGTGTTTTCAATTGAAATCATTTGTTTAGGTACAAAGCTTAACCATGATAAATGTACCATGAAAAATGGAATTTCAAAGGAAAGCAGTGTGTAAGCACACAAGTGATGTCTCTGCTTGCTTAGGGGTGGAAGGGGATTCTCTTTTAAAGCCCATGTGGGTAATCCTACCCCAGCACATAATGTATGTCTTCACAACATCAATCATGTGCTCACCCACCAG
This sequence comes from Megalops cyprinoides, assembly GCF_013368585.1. Taxonomy (NCBI): domain Eukaryota; kingdom Metazoa; phylum Chordata; class Actinopteri; order Elopiformes; family Megalopidae; genus Megalops; species Megalops cyprinoides. Next base: position 23,659,862 of record NC_050590.1, on the reverse strand, counting down.
ACCACAGGGCCCTTGCCATCCCAAGATCAAAGCCTCTCATTATGTATGCTTGGAGTGACATGCATTCTGTGGAATGCTCTACTCTCTTCCTATATTATATTATACATGTTTTATTTTTGAATCCTAGATATAATTTAAGTTCATGTACAATGACTTCATGTGTAACACTTGCTAAATACTTAAACCTCAGATTTCAAGATTCAATTTAATATAATTGCTGTACATATTATACAAAGGTTAAATAGATAAGTTAAATAAGTTATGATGAGTTTCTGAATTAAACTATAATATTCATTCCAGCATAGCTGGAAGTATGTGTTGGGACCTCTTTCAGGAGTGAATAAAAATATTTAGCAACCCACCACATGCCTCTCTCTGTGATAAAACATGCAAAAACAGTGCAAAAAGCATTTATGCATACACTATACTGCACATATGTAAAACATACACTCTACCTTTCCATTGTTTGTGTAAATCTTTAAATGATGTAATTTCATCATTACTTGCAAAGAAATATAAACCACCATGATTTCTGTCACCTGTTAGTACTACCTTTCTCTCCACTCTGACTGTAAATGAATTCTGTATGCTCTATATGCATTTATTTTATGGAATATGTTGTCAGAGTAAAGGAATTAAACCACCTTTGATTTACACCAGAGTTGGCTTCATTAAAAGATGGATACTTCTGCCTAATGAGAAAAAAGAAATGTCTTCCCAGGACCACAAAAGAGTTTTAAATATGTAATATGGTGGGGTGTATAGAAAAGCAAAATGTGTAGGACCCTGAACAGAGCCAAAAATTTATGCTATCCAGTTTTTTGTAGGAGGAAGAGAAAGGGGCACCACAGGTTGAAACTGGCAGAAACACTTATCTGGTATTTACCCAGCTTGTCTGACTGATGTGCTCAATTTCTATGCTGATCCTTCTTAAACATTAATTTGGAAATTCTTGAATACTTACTTTCAAGGGAGATACTGACTTGAGATATATTACAATTCACCAAGCCTCTCCAGCAGCTATGGATTGGGGCCTTAGACAAATTATCATTTTCACAGTGCAGAAGTACAAAATGCGAGATGGGTTCTGACTTCTTCTGGAAACTTTTAGGAGGTTGATATTGCCAGCAGTAGACAGCGTACAGTCTTTTAGAGCTGCTAAAGAGGAAGTATCAGCCCCACACACCAAAAGCAAAGTTCAAAGCGTTATCTGCCTTCTCTGGGAGGCTGGCACACCCATTCTTTGTAACACAGGGAGACACTGTCAAGGCAGCAAGCTTCATTGAAATTCAAGAGACATGATATTTCATTCAGTGTTTTATACCCAGAAAAAATTGGTCTGTTAATTTATGCCAAGTTGTTTAATTTAACCTCCGCATTGAACATGGGTGTCATTAATATTCCGTCTGCATACATTATAAATAATTACATTCAATCTGCCAGTTTGCTATGGAGACAGACACTGCTGATGTTCTAGGTCAGATATTCACTAGGCTAGCAAGTCCTACAGAATGTACATTAGGAGATATATTACCACTATAAAAGAGAACAAACTTTGAAGAGGAATTTCGCAAATGAATCACAGATATACTTTCAATTGAATTTGAACTGGAACTATTTTATGGCACAGATCACATTCACACACCTGTTACATATGTAAGAGATGCTGAAGTGGATTTCATAAAATTTCATTTTATGAAAGGTGATTATCAGTCAGACCTGAATAATTATACATCTAGTTCTTGCTTAAGCAAGCTACATACAGTTTACCATGCAGCACTGCAGTGTGTCACTGATTCCACCTATCACACCCATCATTATTATCTGTATCAAAGAGCTGGTTTGCCTTCATTATGTGCCTTCAGGAAAAATTATTATGTTTATACTTTCTTAGCTTGGCAACCACTCAGTATATGTAACCTGAGGTCCCAGGATTTGTTTTTGTTCAGCCTCCTGTTTTTGGAGAGAAAGTATTTAGCTACTGTGCCCCTTGGTCATGGAAACGGCATGCATATTTACTATATATATTCCATGTAGATGCATTGCACTCAATCAAATTGTGTTTATTAAAGAACATTTTATGGTCAAAATTGTTACAAAACACAGAATATGTAGCACATTTTGTGGATGGAAAAAGAACAAAACAAAAACAGAAAACCTGGAAATTGCATGGGGAAAATCTGCTCCAAGGTCCAGTTCCGATGCTTGCGTGCCCATTGTAGGCGCTTTCGACGGTGGACAGGGGTCATCATGGGCACTCTGACCAGTCTGCGGCAACACGGCCCCATACGCAGCAGGGTGCGATGCACTGTGTGTTGTGACACATTCCTCCCGTAACCATCATTAAAATTTTCTGTGACTTGTGCCACAGTAGACCTTCTGTCATTTCGGACCAGACAGGATAGCCTTCGTTGCCCTCACGCATCGATGAGCCTTGGGCACCCAACACCCTTTCACCGGTTTGTGGTTTGTCCCTCCCCAGACCACTGTCGGTAGGTACTCACCACTGCTGACCGGGAGCACCTTACAAGCCTTGCTGTTTCAGAGATGCTCTGACCCAGTCATCTGGCCATAACAATTTGGCCCTTGTCAAAGTCACTCAGGTCTTTACTCCTGCCCATTTCTCCTGCATCCAACACGTCGACTACGAGAACTGATTGTTCTCTCGCCATCTAATCTATCCAGACCTTGACATGTGCCCTATATATATATATATATATATATATGGTGTGTGATGGCATGTGTGAGTGAATGTTGTTTGGGAATGTGATCAATCAGATCAATGTCACATTCAATAAAATTAATAATATCTAGTTAAGAATGGATGATGATAAGATTAGAAGTAAGCAGTGATTGATGATGAATAACATGACTGACCACTCCAGTGGAAGATGCAGGAGTGTGGCCACCAAAGTTGCCTCTGTCCATATGTTCTAGAGGAATCTGAAGTCTTGATTTTCTTGCCAGCATTTTCTGCTCTTGCTGGGAAACTACTTAGAGTTGCAGGCAAAGTTTACAGACCTGACCACTGCAACTTGTCTGATGTTACACTTTAAGAACTGATGCTTATAAAATATAAGGATCAAAGAGATTGACAATGTGTCTATATTGTTTTCTTTAGACCTAAGCAGTACACCTTCTCTCATCAAGGAAGGTATTATTTTTTCTGAGTAGTCTAATTTAGAGTGAAAGGAGGCAATAAAACAGAAAAAAAAACCTTTTTCCCCCAATATAACAGGGAAAATAATTCTGAACTAACCTTATTTTTCTCTCAAATATATTTTCAAATATAACATATAACATCAAATATAACACTGAAGATCAAATCTAACATTATTTTGTGTCACTTTTTTAAATATTTTGCCATGAACTGTTGACATGAGAATAAGTACAGTAATTTTGTGGAGCTGACCCCACAAAATTAAGTATTTATAGGTATTTAAAGGTACAGCATATCCAAGTAGTTCTTGTCAGAGGCACTGAATTAGAAGCTTTGTGATATTTTTTCTTGACCATCTGTGAGGCTGCACTTTAATATGAAGAATTAATTTTATGAATGGCATACCACTCATGCTTGAGCTATCCAGGCCAGGTATGCTGAAGTGCTAAGCCGCCAAAAGTTCTCACCTATCACTGAATGGTATCACTGAGTGTAGGTCAGTGCCTGAGATAAGAGATCAGAGTAGGAAAAAATAAGGCTTGAACTGTCATGCTTTGTGCAATTGACCTTTTAAAAAGTAGACGAGTCTCCAAAAAATATGAAAATATTTGACACGTTTTACAAACATATTTATTCTGGCAGCTACTGACATTATTATCCTAATAATATTTATAGAAAATAGTAATTAATTTAATTTGAAGGGCTCCTTTCAGCTGTCCTCTTCTGTGTCTTAGAAATGTGTAAAAAAAAAAAATTTCTAAGGAAAATTCTTGTCGTTGTGAATTACAGTAGTCAGTGAAAACTGATGTTTTAGTCACTGTGATGACAGTGCCTATTGAAGTCAAGGCGAAGGACGAAGTCGGGAGACAGGCAGGATTCGGCAAACGGCAATCAGAATTCAGGTTTTTACTAGAGCGGGGACGAGACAGGAAGAAACTTACTGAAACGAACTAGCAACAAGACAGAGACACGCAGGGAAGATATAGGGCTGGGGTAACGAGGAGATGGGAAGCAGGTGAGCAGGCAGGCAGGTGCAGGCAATGAGGGAATCAGGTGGGCGGGGACCCGGCGGGGAGCAGGGCGGGGCAGGAACACAAGGAAAACAAAAGCACAAGGACAGGGAAAACAAAAACACTGCGGCTTAAGGGGGCGGAGCCCTGACAGTACCCCCCCCCCTACGGACGCCACTGGGCGTCACAGCGGGTTCGCCAGGGTGTCGGCGGTGGAAGTCCTGGATCAGGGACGGGTCCAGGATGTCCCTAGCAGGAACCCAGCTCCTCTCCTCAGGACCGTAACCCTCCCAGTCCACCAGATATTGCAGACCGCGCCCCCGACGCCGAACCTTAAGCAGGCGGCGCACGGTGTGAGCCACCGCTCCGTCGATCAGGCGGGGCGGCGGAGGAGCCCGGGGAGCAGGGCAGAGAGGACTGCGGACGACGGGCTTAATCTTGGAGACGTGGAAGGTGGGGTGGACACGGCGAAGAGAGAGTGGGAGCTTAAGCCGGACCGCCGTGGGGCTGATCACTTTGGCGATGGGAAAAGGACCGATGAAGCGGGGAGCCAGCTTGCGGGAGTCCACCTTGAGGGGAAGGTCCCGGGTGGAGAGCCACACTCGCTGACCCTGGCGATAGCGGGGTGCCTTGGAGCGGTGGTGGTCAGCAAACCGCTTAGCCCGAGCCGAGGAGCAGAGCAGTGCGGTGCGCGCGCGTCTCCAGGTGCGACGGCAGCGCTGCACAAACGCCGTTGCCGAGGGGACCCCCACCTCCTCCTCCTGGGCCGGGAATAGGGGAGGTTGATAGCCCACACAGCACTGGAAGGGCGACAGCCCCGTGGAAGCAGAGGGAAGGGAGTTGACGGCGTATTCGACCCAGGGGAGGTGCTGGCTCCACGCCGACGGCTCCCGAGATGTCAGACACCGTAGTACCGTCTCCAGCTGCTGGTTGGCCCGCTCGGTCTGGCCGTTGGACTGAGGGTGAAAACCAGAGAACAGACTGACGGTGGCCCCCAGTAACCTGCAAAACGCCCTCCAAAAGTTGGATGTGAATTGGGGCCCTCGGTCGGACACCACATCGGAGGGTAGACCGTGCAGCCGGAATACCTGGCTGATGAGTAGCTGAGCGGTCTCCCTGGCGGAGGGCAGTTTGGGTAAGGGGATGAAGTGCACGGCTTTGGAAAACCGGTCCACGATGGTGAGGATGGCGGTGTTACCGTCAGATGGTGGCAGGCCGGTAACGAAGTCCAGGGCGATGTGGGACCAGGGCCGTCTGGGAACAGGCAGGGGTTGCAGCAGACCGGCGGGGGGTCGGGTGGAGGTCTTGCTCTGGGCGCAGACCGAGCAGGCGGCGGTGAAGTTCCGGATATCCTCCGTATAGTGGGCCACCAAAATCGCTGGCCAATGAACGCCGCTGTGCGCCGGGCTCCAGGGTGGCCCGCGAGCCTGGATGAATGCCCCCACTGCAGGACCTGAGAACGGACAGACTGGGGAACAAAAAGGCGGTTAGGGGGACAAGAGCTGGGACCCGGTTCGTTCTGGAGGGCGGTGCGGACGGCGGTCTCGACGTCCCACAGCGCCGCTGCGACAACGCATCGGGCTGGCAGGACTGTGCTGGGTTCCTGGGAGTCCTCGGCCGGGGCGTGCTGGCGCGAGAGGGCGTCGGGTTTACCGTTCTTAGAGCCTGGTCGATATGACAGGGTGAAGTCAAAACGGGAGAAAAAAAGAGACCAGCGGGCTTGTCGGGGATTGAGGCGTTTAGCTGATCGGACGTACTCGAGATTCTTGTGATCAGTCCACACCAGGAACGGAGCACTCGCCCCCTCCAGCCAGTGCCTCCACTCCTCGAGCGCCAGTTTGATGGCCAATAGTTCCTGGTCGCCAATGTCGTAGTTACGCTCGGTGGGCGTAAGGCGGTGAGAGAAGTAGGCGCAGGGGTGGAGCTTGTTGTCGGCGGACGAGCGCTGAGATAGGACCGCCCCCACTCCCACGTCCGAAGCATCCACCTCCACCACGTACTGACGAGCGGGATCGGGCTGGGTAAGGACAGGCGCCGAGGTGAATCGAGCCTTCAGGTCGCGGAACGCCTCCTCGGCAGCCGGAGCCCATGTGAATGCTCTGTTGACCGATGTCAGGGCGGTGAGGGGAGCCGCTACCGTGCCGTAGTTGCGGATGAAGCGACGGTAGAAATTCGCGAAACCTAGGAATCGCTGCAGCTCCCTGCGGGAGGTGGGGCGAGGCCACTCCTCGACTGCGCGGACCTTCTGCCGGTCCATGCGGATACTACCTGCCATGATGACGAAGCCCAGGAAGGAAGTAGTGCGCTGATGGAAGGCACACTTCTCCGCTTTCACGTACAGGTGGTTTTCGAGCAGACGTTGCAGGACGCGGCGGACATGCTGTACATGCTCAGGCAGGGAGCGAGAGAAGATCAGGATGTCGTCGAGGTAAACGAATACGTACTGGTTGAGCATGTCACGGAGGACGTCGTTCACCAGGGACTGGAATACAGCCGGGGAATTCGTCAGACCGAATGGCATGACCTGATATTCATAATGCCCAGAGGGGGTGTTGAACGCCGTTTTCCACTCGTCCCCCTCGCGGATCCTGACCAGGTGGTAGGCATTGCGGAGATCGAGTCTCGTGAAGACGGTTGCGCCCTGTAGTGACTCGAAGGCAGACGACAAAAGAGGAAGGGGGTAGCGGTTCTTTATGGTGATGGCGTTGAGGCCCCGGTAATCTATGCAGGGACGGAGGGAGCCGTCCTTCTTCCCTACGAAGAAGAACCCGGCCCCCACAGGAGAGGAGGAGGGGCGAATGAGACCGGCCGCGAGGGACTCTCGGATGTATTTATTCATGGCCTCGGTCTCCAGTGGTGATAAAGAAAACAGACGCCCCCGAGGGGGGGACGAGCCGGGCAGCAGATCAATGGCGCAATCATACGGGCAGTGAGGAGGCAACGAGGTGGCGCGGGACTTGCTGAACACCAGCTTCAAGTCCATGTATTCGGGCGGCAGTGCCGACAGGTCCGGGAAGTCCTCAGGAGCAGAAGCGATCGGTGACACAGGGGTAGCGGCATCCCGAAGGCAGTGGGAGTGGCAAAAGGGGCTCCAGCCCAGGATTCGGTTGCCCTCCCAGTCGATGTGGGGGTTGTGCCGAGCTAACCAGGGGTGACCCAAGACCACGGCGGCTTGCGGGGAACGGATGACGTTGAGGACAACCTCCTCGCGGTGGTTGCCCGAGACGAGGAAGTTGACCGGGGGAGTGGCGTGGGTCACGCGAACCAGGGGGGCCCCGGTGATCGCGTGGGCTTCCAACGGCGAGTGCAGGGGGACGCGGGGCAGGCGCAGCCGGGCTGCCAGGTTGGCGTCGATAAAGCTGCCATCTGCCCCGGAGTCAATCAGGACGGAGACAGCGTGGCTCTGACCTCCGACGAGCAGGGTGGCTGAAAATAGAGGACGGGTCTGGGGAGAATGACGCAGGGGGGTTACACTCACCTGCAATCCCCCCGCTGCGGGTGACCGCTGGCCCTTGGCCGGGCAGTTCGCCACAAAACGGCCAGGCTGCCCGCAGTATAGGCAGGACTGGGTGCTGAGTCTCCGTTGTCGTTCCGCGGGAGACAGGCGAGTGTGGTCGACCTGCATCGGCTCGGAGGTTCCCGGGGATGGTGGTGCAGGGCTTCTGGCCGCCATCGGGAGGGGTTGCTCACGGACAGGGCCGGGCAGGCTGCTGGACGCTCTCTCCCTGCGTCTTTGCGAAAGGCGCTGGTCCACGCGGATGGCCAGGTCCACCAAGGCCTCGAAGCTGGCAGGCAGCTCCCGAGTGGCGAGCTCGTCCTTGATGGACTCCGCGAGACCGTGGAGGAAGGTATCGAATTGGGCCTCCGCGTTCCACCCCCTGGTGGCGGCCAGGGTGCAGAAGTCGATCGCGTAATCCGACACCGACAGACGCCCCTGGCGAATCTGCAGCATCTCTCTTGCTGCCTCGCGGCCCTGCCTGGAATGGTCAAACACCCTTCTCATCTCATCGGCGAATCCGGCATATGAGTGGCAGAAGGGAGCGCCGGCGTCCCAGACAGCAGTACCCCACTCCCTCGCTCGGCCGGTCAGCAAGGTAATGACGTAGGCGATCCTCGCCCGGTCTGTGGGGAACGTGGAGGGTTGCAGCTCGAATATCAGGGAACACTGTGAGAGAAACGAGCGGCAGGTTCCCGGGTCCCCCGCGTACGACTCGGGGGGTGGCAGCCGAGGCTCCCGGCTGGGAGGCGCTGGCGGAACCGGTAGGTAGACAGCCGCTGGCGGAAAGGGTCGGCTCTCCTGGCCGAGCTGCAATTGTTGCAGCCGCGCAGAGACCTCGGCGAGGCTGGTGGCGAAACCCTCCAGGGACCGGCCGATGGAATCCAGCTGGTTCTGGTGTCCGCCCAGCAGAGCACCCTGGAGCTCCAGGGCCGTTCTCAGCAGTGGTAGGTCCGCTGGGTCCATGATGGCTAGTTCGTTCTGTCAGAAACGGGGATCGGGACACAAACGCGGACCACCGGGTAAACGGAGCCAAGCGTTTAATAACAATCAGTGGGCAGTTCGTCGTACAGGGACAGGCAGGGTTCAAAAACACGGGGAAGCAGTCCGGGGGCAGATCCAGGATCGGAAGTCGGGGCGGGCAGCGTCGGTAACCAGGCGGGCGAAGAGTGTCAGACAGGTTGAAGTCGGCGGGCGAAGGACGAAGTCGGGAGACAGGCAGGATTCGGCAAACGGCAATCAGAATTCAGGTTTTTACTAGAGCGGGGACGAGACAGGAAGAAACTTACTGAAACGAACTAGCAACAAGACAGAGACACGCAGGGAAGATATAGGGCTGGGGTGACGAGGAGATGGGAAGCAGGTGAGCAGGCAGGCAGGTGCAGGCAATGAGGGAATCAGGTGGGCGGGGACCCGGCGGGGAGCAGGGCGGGGCAGGAACACAAGGAAAACAAAAGCACAAGGACAGGGAAAACAAAAACACTGCGGCTTAAGGGGGCGGAGCCCTGACACTTCTGTGTTAGTCTGTTAAGCGAAAAACATGTAGTTGAGCTTTATATCAGCTATCAATTAGCTGGTGACTCCATTAGTTTCTTCAGAAAAAAAGTGGGTAAAGACTACTAGTGCATTATTTCCTACTCTATTTGTATCCCTGAAAGGTCATAGGTATAGCTTTTGGTGAATTACGTAATTTACAGTGCTGGATTCCCCTGGATTCTAGATGTATGAATCCCCAGAGTCCACGTAGGTGCTAATTTTATAGCCACTGTTTGAACGGAATATGTGTTTGTTGTGTTACAGCAGATTTAGCCCATCAGTTCTACAAGCTGAGTTTTCTGATTGTAGTTTGTAGACAGTGGACTGCATATGGTTGTCACTATCCCACTGCTTCAGTTTAGTTTCTCCCTTTCAAAGTGTATCCTACACAGAAGGCTGACCCTGTGTCCATAAGAACCTGCAACACTTCAAATCTCTTTGTTTTTCCCCCTCACCTTTCAGATAACTGCTTTTAGTCCTCCTCTATTCCTATTTTTGTCAGCACTTTTTTGTCAGCACTCCAGCCTGAGCTGCTTGTTTCTTCCTGTCTGTCAGTGTGGGTGTGTCTTTTGTTTGCTTTTCCCGTGCATGTGCTTTTGTTTTTGTTTACAGCCATCGCCCCACCTCCTGTCCCGCCTATCTGCCCTGCTGCCACGCCCACCACCTGAAGCCCATCCTGCACACCTGTTCCCTGTTCGCTCATCACCAGTCTGTGTATATATACCCTGCTGTTTCCCTTGTTCATTGCCTGATTGTCTCAGCTTTGTTCCTGTGTTTATCTCGCTGTTTGTTAGTTCAGATCTGTTTGGCTTTTTGACTCTGCCTGTTCCTGATTCTCCCTTTTTGATACCGTGTTTTTTCCTGTAGATTTTTTGCTTGCTGACTTTGGACTGGTTTTTCATTACGACTTTGCCTGTGCGTTTGGATTTTAAATTAAAGGATCTCGTTTTACTGCCTGTTTTGTCTGCGCCTGGGTCCTTTCCCTGTCAACCATGACAATTTTCCCTTCCTATGTGTCCCCTCTTTCCTATGTCCACACCAACTTTTACTTTCAGTTACAATCCTCATATGCTCCTTAAATCTCTTTGTCCTTTATTTACTCCTATGCCTGCACCCTTTCTCATCTAAGCCAGTGAGAACTACATATTCACTATATATTCCCTGCTTGTCTCTGTCTTGTTGTCAGTTCGTCTCAGTGTTTTCTCTGTTGTGTACCTGCCTGTTTATTCGTGTTGCTGATCCTGTGCTGACTCCTGCCTGACTGCCTACCTTGTCCCTGCCTGCCGTCCTGCCTTGGTTGCCTGATCTGCCTGCCTCCCCAGTTTGACCCAGCCTGTTTCTGTGTTTGATCCCTGTTTCTAATTTGCTCTGCCTTGGACTGCCTTCCCGTTTTTTTTTTTTTTTTTTTTTGACCCTGCCTGTACTACCACTACGAGCTTGCCCTTCGATTCCAATAAAACCCCCTTGGAACCTGTACCCACCTGGTCTGCATTTGATTCCATTCTGTGTCCTGACATTTATGCATTGAGTCAAATCATGATCAGCAGAGAGCAGGTGGCATAAAAACAAGGAATGCTATTGAATTCTCTAAAGCGTTCTGGACATTTTTGTTTTGCTTTGTCTCAAATACTTACTTATTCTGTATTTAACTGAATGTCTAATTTTGTCTTTACTAAAACCAAACTCTGGAGCTCTTCTGTCTTCTGACACTAAATAAAATCCCACCTCTTCTAAATTTACCTTGGTGCCCATAAACTTGATGCTACCTACACTTAACATGTACCTGATCACAGCACACTATCATATTCTGTTTGGAGGGTCATGTAGTTACTATCGGCCATTGTTTTTATTACTGGATATTATTTTATGTTCTCATTTTTCCTTACATGTTTGATGCACAGTATTTTCCATCTGTGATGTGAATTCTTAGCTCTATGTGCATTTTAATATTTCAATAAGCATCCTTAGAGTATGTGTACTCTGAGACAATTACTATTTTATGCTTTGATTTCAATGTTTTTCAGATGGATGTAAAATATCTGTTAACTCTTTTGTATCTATGTTTGTTGCTCCAGTGATTCACATTCATTGTACCAATATGCCACCCTGGGCAAAGAGATCAGCTGAAAAAAATAATGAGCAAGTTTGCTGGGAGGAAGTTTTCCTTCTGGCCACCTCTTCTGTAGTTGTGTCTCATTAGCTGATGTAGACCTTCCATGTGCATAGTAGATAAGGTAAAAAGACACATCCTCGATGTTATCTACAGTTCCATCAATCAGATCTCATAAGTGCATATATCATGTATTCAATAACTCACATCCCCTTGACACTCTCTTATAGCATTTTACAGGCCTTTAAGGTTTCTAGTTTTCTATTTGAGAGAGAGGCTTGTGGAGGAGGAAGATCACTTAACTAAAGATCTTCTCTCTATAGTTGGTAAGTTAAACTGTAGAGTTGTGTGTCGAGATATTTATTTAGAATCACATATTCATTCTGCTAAAGGATTTGAACCTAATTCACCTTTCTCTTGAAATCCTGTGTCTTTCAGGTGTGGGAGCTTTGCTTCAATGACATATCGGTTCTTGAGGTCAAATAAGACATGAAAACCACTCTTTTAATCGTAATTGGACTGATTTGAGGAATTTTGACAATTATAGCTTTTCCTACTAACATCGCTCTGTTCTGCCTGCATAATGCAGTTTCCACCCTGGTCCACAGTTCACAGCCTCACAAATGCAGGATCATTTGAAAGGAGAGAAGATGAGTTTCAGGCAAATTGACAGAACTGAGGATTGCCTTTACACAGGGTAGGCAAGAGGAACCAGATCATCACTGGGGCAGCTGCCCATCCTAGTCTGCATAAAGCCTTCACTCCCTTTCAATTAACACTTTTGAAAATCCAATTAGGGATTTCAGGACTCTAATCCAATTTAAACAGGCCCTCTAATCTCATTGTTTGTATGATAATTAATCAATAGTCTTACTGAATGTTTACTTGTGTTAAATCTGTTTTTGAAAAAAACAAAGCCTGTCTACAATTAAAAATGAATCCAAGACACAAGCTGATGTACTTGCCTATAAGAACACAGCTAATCAGGCCCTGCTTAATATAAATAAATAAACAGAGAAGTTTTTCCTATTTATTTATTTTTCCTCAAGTATGCATGGTTTTCATGGGGACACTGGCTTATCTGTCTTTCCTTATACTTTTAAAAATCATTTGACTATGTAGTGCTTATATGCTTATATGCTCATGTCTTGAAGAGGCATGTATACAGGATTTACACATAAACCACAGACATGTCATGCAGAAGACTTCCAGATGTGCACATCACTATAATATGTCGATAGTCATGTACACATGGTTAGCAAAGAAATCTTTGAAATTTTCATATTGTAAATTTTAGAAGAATAAACAGTTACACTTAATAATTTCTAAATGCAAGTGGATGGGCATGTTTATTTGAAAGTAAAAGTAAGGAGCATGAACTCACAAAGGCAGATACACTCAGTGCTTCAGTACTAATCCAACCAGAACTAGCATCATTTTCAATATAACATGCCACATCCACATGACTATATACAAATGACAGGGGTTTAATTCTCTGGTTCTACTGTCCAGGTTCTGCTGATGTGAGATCCAGTGACTGCTTTTGCAAAATTGCCAAAGATACTATTTCATTTACATTTCATTTCAGATACTATTTTATTTGTCTTACATGACTGGGTTTTTACTTTGAGCACTGTGAAATTGACCTTGATGCAGTAATTTGATTTTAAAATTTCAACAGAGACATCCATTAGGTAATATGTTGATTTATTGTTATTTTGCTATTGTAATTTCTATTGCAAATAAAGAAATTTAACAAGGCTGACTTCTTCATTGTTATTGCTTGATAGAGGATACATTAGTGCCAGTTAGAGTAGTATCTTAGATTTTTCCACTGATGTTGTTATGTCTGGCCTTCAGTGTGCTACAGTTACACAGTATTTCTCCTTGCACACAGTTAGTGAGTTCTGAGTGGGCACCACCAAAAACATGAGCCAAGAGAGGGATGAATTTACACACATTTGTGTTTTGGAGATTGCTGGCTACAAAAACAAAGAACACAACAGTTAGAACAGTCCCTTCTCTTCAAAAGACACAAGAATATGTTTCCCTCACCAAACAATACATAAATTAAAATAAGGATCTGAGTTTCATGCACCTCCATCATGTGGCTGACAGTGTTCACCACCTTCCAGCTCAACACAACACCACATAGTCTTATAACCAGAAGGTAACAGGGTCTAATCCCAAATTGGACACTGCTGTGTTCGCAAGGCATTTAACAAGAAACACTTCACTAAATATAACATACATAAAGAACACATAGAAGATTTTAGCAAATGCTCAGAATTTTTATTTATACACATTCATAAATGTTTGCAACAGATCTCCTGTCAGTAGTGTGATAAGGGGTAGGTTCTCAACTACATTGTGCAATGAGAGTGGATTTACTTTTTACAGCTGCTAGCCATTCTTTCAGGGTACTGTTCACTTATTCTCTCTCTGTAGTGTAGCACAATATGGATATCAATGTGCTTAAATGAATAGCAATCATTCTGTGAATGTTTACCTTTCATTTGTGTATTAATAACCATGTCTGAATAATAGCCACGATGTTTCCTGATAAACGCTCTTGAGGTAATTTGTGTGACTCACCTCGTTAATTTGTAGTTGTATCGGGGTGCTACTGATTGGCTGTCTTCTCTATCTTGCACAGTTTGAGCCTTCTAAGTGATTATGCATGTGTGAAATGTCTTGGATCTCCTCACACAGCTAAAGTTTGGAAGAAAAAAAGTTCCTCTCCAGAGATCCCTTACTAATGGATGAAAGAAGTCAAAACATTTAGCAAATGCCGCATGATGTTCGAACATATGGGTTTGAGAGCAATGGAAAGAATGTTTTGCTCAGGTTAATTCATTAGTAAAGAAGAAGGTAATGTTTCAAAATACACCATTGGCATTTCAGCAATGGCAGAACCAGCTGCCATTTACTATTAGATAATCTGATAATAATATATTTGATATATGATAGCAACCTCTTGCATGTATGTGTAGACATACATATATGTTCTTGGGGTGATGCTTGATGGCCAACTGTCCCCCCATTCACAGGTTGCAGTGGTGAGTCGGGTGTCACATCCAAAAGATCTGACCCTACTGTGTATTGTGCATTGTATGCAGCTCTTCTTTATGGTCCTGGTCCTCTTAGGCCTGGATTACTATAGCTCTCCCCTTGCTTGTCCTCCTGCCTGTGCCAACAGACCCCTGCAGTTAATCCAGAATGCAGCTGTATGACTTGTCTACAACCTCCCTAAATGTAATCAAGTCACATCCCTCCTCACCTCACTTCACTTCACTTGGTGTTAGTGCTTGCATCAAGTTCAAAACCTTGGGGCTGGCATACAAGACAGTGAATGGTACTGCCCCCACATACCTACAATCTTCGAAAACAGTCTTCAAAACATATGCCAGATCACTACGCTATGCAACCTTGGAGCAACTAACGGCCCCATCCTCTCAGCCACGATGCTCTTCTGTACTGGTTCCGCAGTGGTGGAATGAACTTGGAGGTCAGGACAGCAGAATCACTTGGCCGTCTTCCAACAACTTAATCCCCACCCCCTAACACCTGCTGCTTGTATTACTTGCTGCTTATTTTATGTGTTGTATTGCAATGTGTTATGGATACTGTGATCTAGTTACTGTGATGTACGTTAGTGTATCTACTTGGCTTCCCTTAGTTTTCAGTCTGCCTAGTTTCAGGTTAGCACAGGTTAATCTGTAGTTGTGCTTGACTAGTGTTGTGTTTACATTCACTGGTTTGAGAGTGTTGTTAGCCTGGTCTGACACTGTTGCTCTTTTAACCTGAAGGGATACATTTCTGTTCTCTTGTGCTGCAAGTCTCTCTGGACGAGAGCCTCTGCTAAATTAATGTAACATAATATAATCTAATATTATTTCTTATGTGCCATATATATATTGATTATTATTAAAGCTGTTCTGGGGGTCTCAGCAGTTTTGCATTCCATTTTTTTTTTCTTTTACATAATCACAGAACTTTGAGGCATGATACTATATCAAATTATATTGAACTCAAATGTATAGTTAGTATAATTGTCTGCTCACATAACAGGAAGATTACATTTCACATGCAGTTTCCTAACTGTTCCGACTACCACAAAATGTTACACACACAAGGAGGAAAATTGAAATTACTTTCAATAGAGCATAATTTTCAAAATAAAACCTTTCATTATAAATGAACAAATCACGAAAATGATTTGCATTTCCATATTATGTTTTAATTGCAAAAATTTTATTTTTCATTTTTTGGTAAGGCAATTTGAGTTCCCATGATGAAATGTTAACTGTTTAAAACATTAGTAAGGCCAATGATTTAGTGTAAGGACAAATATATATTAGTAAATGGTGTAGTGTTTTCTAGGTGCATATAAGATATAAACCTTGGAATAGAGGTGTTGTTCATGCTCCTCTTTTACATACTGCTGGTGCCTACTACATTTATCTATTTGGCCGAACTGTCCGAAGTAATAACCAGGGTTGGGGAGTAACGGAATACATGTAACAGAGTTATGTATTTAAAATACAAAATATGAGCAACTGTATTCCATTACAGTTACCACTTGAATTGATGGTAATCAAATTACAGTTACATTTTAAAAAATATTTATATTACTGAAGGGATTACATTGGATTTTTATTATTATTATTATTATTATTTTTTAATGTTTATTCAGTTGAAAAATCTATCCAATGATAGGCAATTCTGGGTTGTATATCCCAAATGCCCCTCACAAAAAAAAGTCGAAAAAAGCACGCAGCCTGCCTGACTCACAAGAGAGTAGAATGGAGAGAGTACAACATAACAGCACAATACAAGCTATGTTTGCCAGCAACTAAACTGCTATCCGCTTCAAAAGAGTCGACCTCTAACCTGAAGAAGCATCTTGAAGTAGGCCTAAGTTCTCTTTTTCATCATTTAAGATAATATTGATCGCTTGCTAGCTATCTTACATAGTTTAGCTGCACTGGATTAGCTATTCAGCTAGCTAGTAGGCTAGTAGGTATAGTATTAAAGCTAACTAGCGAACTAGTAGATACAGTAACAAAACAAATATTTCACATGTTCAAAACAGCGATTACTCCAACAATTTTATACTACGCATATTATACATTAAATTGTTAAGCTACTCCTTTCTCACTCACAATGTATTTAGGGTGGCTCATGCCTTTTCTAACTGTTTTCTAATGTTTTCCTGTAATGTACAGTTTTTGAATTAACCACGGGCGCCTGCAGCTGTACGGTTGTACGCACAGTGTGTACTGTGTACCATGAGATTGTGAGCGCTCCACGAGAGAGACAGAGATGTGTATATTTGTTATGCCAGTAAAGCTCTTTGGAATTGAAATCTGAAATTGAAAATTGTGAGAGAGAGAGAGAGAGAGAGAGAGAGAGAGAGAGAGGTGTCAGACTCTGGCTGCATCTCACTATGCACTAATGTCGGTTAAGTACTAAGTACCCGACCGTTACTGTAGTATGTTCTATGAGTATGCGAGCTAGTAGTAAGAACACAATTGCGACGTACTCTGCCGCCATCTTACCTGTCCTTTAACCAAGATGTTTACATGTTTTAAAAATCAGTCTGCTTTACTTAGCTGATTGTCAACCTGAGGTAAAACGAAAAGCTAATGTTACGTAACAAGCCAATTGATTTGCTTGCTTAACCAAGTTGACTACAACTTCTTTCTCTTTTTCCCAGGGAATTCTTCAGTTATTCGGGCTCCATGTATTTCTTCTGCATTATTAGTATCTTTCAGATGTTAATATTTTGGTTTTAAATATGTATATTAATGAAACTGACATTAACAGTTGGTAAAGCTGTAGTTATTCAGAAACAATGTTCCATATTTTGCTGACCTGTGATGTTTTTATTTCTTGCCCTACCTTGTGGACAAAAAATAGCCTAAAAAAGCTCAGGTAAAAAATGCCTTGATTGGACCCGATACCGATCTTTGAGATTGGATCAGAACATTATTACTGGAAATAGTTCTATATGAGGAAAGGCTGACTCTGGGCTGTGTAATTTTCTGTAAAGTATGTTTAACTTTATTACCCACATCTCTTCCACAGCAATGCAAATACGATCACCTTCCTGTGACTTGCTCAGCTTTCGTGCTTCTGTTAGGGATGTCCATACATGTAGATAACATGGTGTATACTGTATTGCTCAAATGACTGAAGTTTTGCTTTAGTCATTTCAGTAAGCCATCACTGGAGTTTTTGTGTGAGATGTTATAGAATTGAAGTTACAACGTTACTGGCTCCAGTCCTTGGTGAGATACTATCACTGGAAAATATACTAAGACATATAACAGTTAATATAGATTTTTTTGTGATCAGTTACTTTACTGATTATAATAACAGTAAACTGCGATATCAAGATCACAACAGATACAGATTAGACACAAAGACATCCCCCTCCTGAAGGACCATTTTAAGTGACATCTACACACCATTGGTAACAAATGGCTCTCATTCATTTACCATCGCTATCACTATCATTAATGTGCATACAGAAAATGTGTTTCCTTTAACATACTACCCTGTGACTAACTATGACAGAATATAGAGTACAATGCCTTTAGGCTGCTTGTTTCTGTGTTTTTCATGTCCTGTTGGGGATATTCATATCTTCAAAGACAATGTGTCTGGGATCTCAGTTGACAGCAGAATATTAGAGAAGCTCCAACAGAGGAATGCAGCAGAAATGCGTAGCAGCTGAGACAGTGCAGAATCAAGCCCTTACTTTCCTACTCTCTCCCTTCTGTCCCATTAACAAGTTGACCTCTAATCTATTTTTTCTGATGCAATTTTTCAGTGTTACTAGCCGGGCTTACAGAAAAACTGCACTGTTTCACAGTTTATTCCCAATAACTACATGAAATAACTCAGGAACTAATAAACTGGTTATGCAAAACATTCATCAACAGTTTTACCTTAGTGCATATATCCTCAACTAGAGAGGACAACTCTATTTGTGAAAATTCTCATAAATATTTTGCATTGAGAATATTAACATAGAACTATCAGTGCACAATGGGATGCATAAATAAATAACAGTCTCTATAAAGTCATGCCCTTCCTGCATTATGTACTCAGCTAGATCATCTGCAAGATCTGCCAATTTTTTAGTAGTAAAAGGACAATGTGACTTCATGAGGTACAAATGAAAAAAATGCAATTGGTACCCTCTGACTTGTGTATTTGAACCAATTATGTGACATGGAGTACTATTTGTTATGAAGTAGATTTTATTATATTTTTTTCTGCTTGACATTTTCAATTACTTAGTTCTATGAAGTTGTATTACTCACTATAATTATGTAAATGTTGCTAATTTTCTTTTGATAAATGTTACCAAATAAATGTAATCATTTTCTCTATGCATTTAATATACTTGTATCACAAATCACACAACTAAACTACAATACAATTAAACTGTTTATTTTGTCAACATTAAACACCAATGAACGTTCACATGACCAAGTGAAACAAGCCAAACAAGTAAAATCTCAAGCAGCCATAAATGTAACAGTGGTATGACTGGCATTAATAAACAAAACATACCCCCACTTATCAAAAAAATAAAATAAAAATATCACTGGTAATTATTTTATCCTACAGTATACACTGTATTTCAAAATGTTTTTTGACCCCAGGAGGCATAAAATATAGAAGGGAATATCACATGACAAAAACAACAGGAGATGAGGTTTTAACCTGACAGAGCTAGGTAGTATTGACATAACCAAAATTCTAAATAGCAATATTTTTAGAATTAGCAACATTAACATCCAATGCCTCTTAACTGCTTGGTCAAATCCATCAGTACCTCACCCAGCCACTCCCACCCCTACCCAATGTTCTTGTCTCCAAGTATTATACTGTATCAAAGTTAAAACAATCATTTATTTGTCAGTAAATATTGCAAAGATTTGTTTGTGTCAATATTACCTTGCTCTTAAAGACAAATCTACTGCATCCAACACATCTGGAATGGTGCTTTGCAAATATTCAATTAAAACCTTACAGCCTTCTGAAACAGTGTATTTGCAACAAACATTCAAACCGGCACTCTGGACTAGTGCACTTTAATGGAGCTGACAGTGTTTTTGCAAGTTGTTGTTACAGTCATTTCCAAGATGGAAAAGTGAGTGGGGGTGTACCAGCAGCCGAGATTGTACAGTACTTGTCAAGGCAATAGCATTTAAGACAGCAACTTCAACTTTAAAGCTTGTACTTTGGGGGACAGCTTAATTGCATCCAATTTTAGGAAAAGTTTCTGAAACACCTCAAAAGTGTAGTGCAGTGTTGGGGGGTATGCAAGGCTGAGGACATAAATCAGCCCCATAAGCAGCGCGCAAGCTTTAGCAGTACTGCCGCATCTTGGCAACATCTCCTTGCCTTCAAGAAGGATGGATGCATCCAGTGGATCCTCTCCATCAGCACCATGGACAACCAGGATCTTGAGGATATGCTGAGTGACATCACTGGGACTGTCCTCCTGCATACAATTTACAAGAAAAATGAAGACAATTATATTGAGAAACAAATAAAAATAGAATTTCTTGAATCATTTGACGTGACTTCATTATCAGGGCAGAATGAACACATACAGTATGTGCTAAAAAAGACCATCATTAAACATAGCTCAGATTACGTTAAATTGAGTCAAATCTATTTTACAGTGAGCCGGCATTAATAAAACATCTGTGGAACATGGCGCAAGATGGCTGCACTCCACAGATTGTAGCCCCCGAATGAATGTTGAATGTTGCAACCATAAACTGTGTGACCCTGCACCTTTACAGTGCCAGGTAACCCTATGGCTTTGTAACCCCAGAGAAAAAGTTCCTCTTGTTTCTCACCAAGGTACAGTATGAGGCTGCGGATAACAGCTTCACGTCTCATCTCAACACTTTGGTTCTGTGAACAGATTAATATTGTGTCAATACTGAACCATAATTCATACACAATGAACTGTCAAGTGAGAACACAAGAACATACATGTGCAAGGAGCAGTGATTTGACCGCACGGAGCAAGAGCCATGTGTGGAAAGATGGAGCGTGCAGGGGCATAGAAGCTACATAGAACAGTGCGAGGATTTGTGCTGTATATGTGTACACATGGGGCAGTGTGTGTGTGAGAGTGAGAGACAGCAAAAAAATGTGAACAAGCACAATTTTGAACTAACAAACCTGACTCAGTTAGTCCAGGAATTGCCTCAGCTTGGTCCCCTTGGCCTTCATCAGGGCAATAAGTTTTGGTGTGTAGAGGTCAAGTTTGTACATGAAGCTCTGCTCCAGGGAAATTGTGGTTATTCTCCTGAATTCCTCCTTCATCTGAATTGACAAAAAATTCAAGTACAACATCAGGAACTGGGCCAAATAGTCTGATGCAAAATGAAGGGAGGATAACTTCTGTACAGGGTGTTTTAAACCCTGTAGATATTAATGGTGAAATGAACCAGCTAGCACTTTTTACAATGATCAACTCAAAAAGAGAAACACTAATTTGGCTTCCAATTTTAACTTTGAGAGATGTGCATTTCAAGTTTATTTATGTTTATGTAGTCAATCAGGAACAGTACTCCATAATGTATATTATAAAAACAAATTATTGTTACTGCCCAATGGAGCAGGTAACATTTTTAAGGGTTTATAGATTCACCTACCTCAGCTTCACAAAACAAAGCAGGCCATCTCTCTTTGAAGTCATCAGCAGCTGGACTACCACTCACAACCTCAAGCCTTCGATAGGAGAACATTTTGGCCATTTTTTCTTGATTTTTTTCTTAGTGTTGTTCTTCTTTACCTCGTTAAGAAGCTCCTGTCTCTCCATCTCCATGCCGTGGAGGAAGGTAGTTCACCTCTGCTCTCTTCGGTCTCTTGCAATATTTTGCAGGATTTGTCTCACCAGGAGATTTCCTTTTCAAGGAGTTGATATCATGCTCAGGACAAGGTACTCCACACCTCATTTTTGAATGGTAATTAGCCATCTTGTATTTAAGACGCTGCTGCCACTCATACATGCCTGAAAATGAGGTTCCAGGCTCCCTTAGGCATGGATGCTATTTCATCAGAGCTTTTACAACTGACTGTATTTAAAGACCAGTGGGATAGGCAGTGTACACTGAAAAAAATGGTACTTTGGACAAATTTGTTACACCTAAATTTATTAATTTGTCTGAAATTTAAAAAAATGGTACTTTGGACCAACTTAAAAAAATACTTTAATTTGTTACACCTAAATTTATTACTTTTTCTCAAAGTATATTTATGATTTGGTTGAAATCTTAAATTTTGATTTAATTCCCTTTGTTACAACTTAATTCAAGTTAAATTTCTGATTCAGCACAAACTATAATTTATAATTATACCTTAATCAATATATTTTCTTTAGTCACAAACCAAAACGTTACTTAATGTAGGTCAATATAATAACATTTTTTGCTTTTTTACAACTTAAATTTTACCATAAACCAAAGCTAAATTTGCCATAATATAAAAGTAGAATTATCACTTTAGATAAAACTGAAAACATTTTGTTACAGTCACTTACTACAAATAAAGACAGGAATATTCTCTTCAAAAGACCTGAATGTTTATTGTGATGTCTTTTTAAAACATGCATCACCTTTCCTGTTACGTACTTTTAAAAAAAACACCAAAAAAATAAAGCCCACAATGAATTCTGTAGCCAGTAAAGCTAGCTAGTACGTGTTTTACACATCAACACTTGTTGAGGAAAAAAAACATACTAAGTATAAAATTAAGTAAATTGTGGTCTTTTGGATATGTTTTTCAACCTTCTGCAACCTTACTGTAACCACATAAATCTTAACATGTAAAACTGGTTTGTACATCTCTCCTTTAAACGTTGACATATGAAATGTAGTAGCCATTAAGAAGTGTGAAAATAGAGTTTCTAACAGTGTTGAAACTTGGCTATCCTTTGATAAAATGACCAGAATGTATGAATGTCACATTATATTGAACCATTACAAATGGGAGTTCAAAAGACCAAAAAAATTAACCAAGGAAAAATACAGTTCAATTGCTTCGGGAGCAATCTATGAACAAAGGTTGCTCTTTTGTGCATAAGTCAGTTTAAGAAAAAACATTACCATTACTAGTACTACTGAATTGCTGGTCATTGTGAATTTAGCATTATTCACATATTCAATGTTAATAACAGTGCCAGATTATTTATACCACAGAAAGAATTCTGTTAACAGAGAAAATCAATTAAGGCCAGTTTTAAATTAAAGTCTGTTTCTCTCTCTTATTTACATTTAACAATGACCCCTTCCATTATCCTGGAATGTATTTGAATACAAGTTATAAAACAGAACAAAAAACATGCTGTATCCAAATGTCTATCTTGATTAATCCAATATTTAGAGCTTGACACTCAGACTGCACACTCTGCGTGTCATTTTCTCTGGTTCTATCTCCATGAATATTTTCTGCAGTGCATCAAAAGTATATCTGAGCTCACTTGGATAGCTCAAGTTTAGAGCATAGATGAGGACAGTTAGCATTATCCACAATTGTCACTACAGACTCTTATTTATTAACTAGGCCTTAGACATACTGGTGGTATTGTACTCTACTGCATTATCCTGACAGATGTAAGAATGGAATATGAATTCTTCTTCTTTAATCAATACTCACTGTCTAGTACGTAGTTCATTCTTAGCATTTTTTTTATTATGCATCGAAAAGAGCAAAGTCCCCATATAAACTAAGACAACCCTTGTAGCAAAACAGTAACTGGTTTAAAAAAAAAAGTCTGTAGGGCACAGAAAACTGTCAATCTATCAATCCCTCCCTCTGGATCTGAACGGACTCACTGCTTGGAGGGTACCGCTGGTAGAGGGAGGTGGGTGGCTACATTGCTTATTAGCCCTTTTTCAGACATGGGAAACGTAACTTTTAGGGAAAAGTGACCAGGGTGCATTTCATCAGACATGAAGCGGACATTTTTAACTGCCGTCGGATTAACGAAAAGGGGTGCATGTCTGGAATGGCTTTAGAATCAACGGTTGCATGCAGTAAACAGACAGTACTTTCGTTTTTACTCGAAAGGTTTATGCCACTTACAGTAACGTGCATTTCAGTCGTCAGTTCGATGAAATGTGTCCACGGAGTTTCACCTTCTTCGCCTGACTTAGCTCTGCTGCCAACTCTGTCTGTGTGTGGTGGGGGAGCCCAGCACCGCCCTCGGAAAAACATGGCCAGACAAAGAGCAGAACAGGCCCTCTCCTAAGGCCCTTTCACATACGAAATCCGTTAATCATGAGCGCGAACCTCCGCGAGACAACAGACAGTCAGCACTACCAGCAAAGATTTCTAGTACAGTGACTAAAATAGAGCAATAATTCATGGCACAGTCATAGTTAAAGTGTTATGCCAGTTAGCCTAGCTATCCTAGCTATGTAACTCTATCTTAAGGAGCCATCTTAACAGTTGGCGGTTGCCAGGGTGTGAACCAATTAGCTGCTAAATTAAACTAATGAATTTGGGAGCCAAGCAGCGAAGCTGCACAGGCACCCTGTGTGTTTCTACCTTTTCCTTTTATAATTTAAAGTTAAATTGAGGAGAATGTAACGTCAGCTAGATAACTAGCTATCATTTCATGTAAATGAACCTCTGCAATTTAAACCTTTTAAGGTTATTTAAAAGTTTCCTTAGCTAGTTAGCTAGCATAGCACCTACACTAATAATTAATTGTGTTGCACCATGATTTTTACGTCGCTGTCCGAGTTCACTTATAAGTAATAATATATGGCATTTCAGTATAGCAATCTTGGCAAGCTTACAAATTCATACGTTGTTGAAAATAACCTGGTTTAGCCAGCGTTAGCTAACACGCGCACAAAATACAAAGACAGTCTGTAAAGTAGCTGTCCATCCTGCCAAGTAAACTTGATTTAATATTTTCTGTGAGGAGTGTTATTTGCTTTTAGGCAAACTGAACAAAACTGGTTTAAACCAGAAACCAAGATTTTCCATTAGACCAATATAAAAATGCACTTTAAATGAATACCACGGTCGTTTCACTTTTTTTAAGTGTAGTGGAATATTGCTTCAGCAAGTTTCTCAAGTATGTCAGAGTTCATGCTTGGATTCTGAAAGAGTGAGCCATCACTTTCATAAGCTTTATTTCCTGCTTGAAGGAGCATTTCGACATTATATGAAAAGGTGGGTATCACATAATTAGTTGCCCAAGGTTCTGATCGATACTCTGGGGGCTGTGGTAAAATGATGGTGTCAGATGAACTAACTGAGGAATTGTCATCCTGGAAAGACCAATCCAGTGGCACTGGAGGGGAGGAAGCAGCAGCCTCATTGATGGGAGTCAATGTGAGAATAAGAGAAGGTTCTGTTTTAACTAGTTTGATTGTGTCTTTGTCCTTAAGCACATCTGTTGACATCAGAGTGAAGAATTGGTCATAAAAATCTGTCCATGTGCATAACAGTAAAACTCCCTTGGAGTTGAAAACGATCCTGTGCAGCTGCCAAAAATACATCTACAGTGCTAGGGATTCCTTCTGGTAGGGTTAACTTGTGAACTATAGTCTCTTCAATAATAACACGTAGCTGAGTGGGGGCAGACATAATCACAGCCTTGGGCAAGCAGAACTGCAAGACAAAACAAAGAACAAAGACATGATTCGATAAGACAAGAGCAAATAATATATTTCCCCACAAGAGCCTATGATTAATGCATTATCTAGACAGATCAGAAAAAATATACAATAAATATTTTTAAAACATGTTTAATACTTGTGATTAGGTAAAGTAAAGGTAAAGTGATACTTGCAATTTCACTACAAACACTAAGCTGTCACAAACGATGATTTGTAATATTTCAGCAAAGTCGGACAACCCAGCAGTGGAGCCATATACCAATGGCATGCCAATACCGTAACTGGTGCCCTGAAAGTCTCCCTTGTTTGTCAAATGAACAACTGTCTCTTCAGGAAACTTCTGTTATAGAAATTCTTGCATGTTCTCATTTACAACCTCTAATGGGACTCTTGACATCTTTGATACAGAGACAGTAGGTTTTTTGACATTTGAACCATGGAGATAGTATGCAATCATGGACTGGTGTTTTGTTGCCATAGACTTCAAAATGTTATGGAAGCAGCTAGGCTGGCTTACTATCTTCTTAAAGAAGTAGTGCTTAGCTTCAAACCTCATCGTCTGCGGGTAATGTTCTACAAAGTAGTGTTTTGGAATCAATTTCTCTTGTGGAAAAACACTGCTAAATCTATGTCTATGTTCAGCAATCAGGCTATCTAGGTGACCAATGCTTTCATCTGTGTGGGTAGGTGACATAACCAATTCAACAACATCTTTGAGTGTCATCAACAACTGCCATGCCTGTTCCTCTTCCGGTACTTTGGGGCCAATTATAAGTTGAAGCAGCCTCAGTAAGCACCAAATTTCAAGTGAGTTACCACCAATGGTTTTACAGGAGGCAAAGTTTGGTGGTATACCTTGGGGACAATTTGTCCTGTCTTTCCACTTATATGGGAACTGTTTGATGATTTTATTGAGTTCTTCAAGAGAGAAATAATTTTTCTTAATCAAGATATCTAAACACAATGCCAATTCTACAGGTACAATACCATCAAGTAAATCATGCAGTACATTGGGTGGGTAACCTGATGATTTAATCTTTGTGTAATTGCACAATGCCTTTTAACTCCGTGGCTATGGGTGTTACTAGCCAATGCTGCTTCAATGTCCAACTGGTGTTGATGTGCTGCAGGGAACGCTCCTGCCCTGACTTCAAGTTCCTGAAACTGGGACTGCTCTCCGGGTGATCTGTCCCCGGCTTGTGTCCAAGTAGCGTGCTACACCATGGATCATCCCTCTTGATCCACAGCCACCTTGAAGCTTTTTCTGCAGCTTCGATGATGGTCTCGGTGGCTCTTCTTTCGTGCAACCCTCTAATGCCAAGGAGACTGAGTGTCCGATGTAGAGAATGTCCTGCAAAGCAGGACCGGCGTCTGGGGGGGACAACCGGGGAAGTTGTCCCGGGCCCGGGCCAGCCCAGGGGAGGGGCCCAGGAGAGAGAGTGATCCTCACTCATACATGTTGGCCATTGAGTGGTGGAATATTTAGACAAATTCATATGTTTTCAGAAAGTGTTTGCATTATTTGCTTTGAATACATGATGCTTGCTGTCAAATCTCTTATCTTCATTCTACAATATGTAGCCTAAACATGTCCCCCTATTATATTGCATAATGGTTTGGTCTTAAGGGTAGCCCTGCATTAATTTGTCCACACACCCTTTACCAAATCGAGCTGTCAAAATGTCAAGCACACAAAAGCAAAAAGAAAAAATGAAGATGACTAGCCTGCTAATTCATAGTCGTGCAAGTGAACGCAGAAGTTTGCTGGCTCATTTGCTGTGACTGTTCGTTTAATGAGATTATCTGGAAATTAAAACTTGAAGCGAGGAATGCATTTACATTGC
This sequence comes from Megalops cyprinoides, assembly GCF_013368585.1. Lineage (NCBI taxonomy): Eukaryota > Metazoa > Chordata > Actinopteri > Elopiformes > Megalopidae > Megalops > Megalops cyprinoides. The sequence goes on along the minus strand of NC_050590.1, from coordinate 23,633,030 downwards.
ACTGTCTCTCTTGTTTGAAAACAGCAAATTAGCTTGCTAGCGAAATGAGAACCCTACTAGACATTAGTGAGGTAGTTTAGCTATCTTGCTAAACTTTCATTTCAGTAGGGTAACTGCAAGACCGACAGTTGCTGAATTTGACTTGCCTTATTATTAGTGTGCAGTTGGAATCAGGGGCATTTCAAGCTATTGAAAAGGTCTGGAGCTAAGTCAAGTTTACCTGGGGCTTGTCTTTTTTTTTTGAAGGAAGATCAGCATCGGTAGGGTGGGGGTGGTTATATCTATCTACCTTTATAATAAATAAATATTACCAAAGCTTAGGATGCTGCGAGTCAAGTTCTGCTCTGTTACACTGTTGTTTTGCTATAAACACCTCCTTTTTCAAGGTGAAAATATTAGGGGCTATAGCCCCAAATGATCGGACCTAACAGCACCACTGGTTGGAATAGTTTGCTACTTTATGCTGTTGTATTTTAAACTCTTGTAACTATTGAGTCTAACATGGTAGTTACCTACAGTGCCATGCAAAAGTTTGGGCACCCCTGGTAAAAATTTCTGTTACTGTGAATAGCTAAGCGAGTAAAAGATTTCCAAAAGACAATCTGAGTACAAGCAGGGTAGTGACCAGCCTTGACCAGTGGATGTTTCAATCTATAATGCTTTAAGAGCTCTAAACGTTTTGATGTCCTGAAGTTGCAATTACAGCATGACCATCTCATAACATAGGAGGCCTACGGTTTCTCCCTGATGACACCAGTGTTGAAACCCGTCAATCTGTCCTCCTCCCTAGACCTCAACTGTCCACTGTATTGGCTCGTCCTAAGAGTAAGGTCACCCTGTAAATGAACAGACACAATTTGTGATATTAAAAAAAATGATTTAAAACATTTAGCCACAATTTTATATTACATCATGCAGTGAGGAATAGGGAAAAATAACAACAGCAATATTATATCATGCATACATAGATTTCTACTTGCCTGAATCAGACTGATGTTGCAGCATTAGACCAATCATTCTTCCTAATTTACACTCCACTGGCTCATCCTAAAGCGTATCCTGGGCCTGACATGTGATACCACAATCACTGCTGTACTGTTCTGCTTCCTGTTGATAGAAACATATGTTTATAAGACTTTGTTTTTTAACTAATAAAATTACAGATGAACTTACACTTGTTTGAGTGATAGAAATGACTGACAAGACTGGACTTGCATGAGAGGCTTTTCACTTGGCTAAATGTTCAGTTAAGTTAAATATACTGATAAAAAGCAGCAAAAAATATAGGATAGAAAGCTTTTTCCTGTGAAGGGTTGAGCTCCAGGTGACATTTTTAGGTTAGGAAGCTGACTTTTTTTTTCATCCGCTAAATTACTGGCAGGTGGACGTCTACTCACCAAGAAAAGTTTTCCAAAAAATGAACCAATGTTCATAGAAATAAATGAGCAAGCAGCAAGCACAGACAAAGTGAACCAATGGAGCACTGTATATACAGGTATTTTGTTATTTGTTTGACATAACGTGAAGCAATGGAGCTGTATAGATTGTTCAGTTATTTATTTGTCACAAAGTACTTGGAAATTAAAATATTTGCAATGGAACACCTTATATACAGTATTATTTAATAATAAATTTAAGAAAGTTTGACAAATAGAATCTAATTCTGTGAGAAACACTGGTTCCCAAAGCAGAAGAAGGGGAAACACTGGTTTGGTTTGTCTGTTCTGGGCTACTGTAGAAACGTGGTGGTGCAACATGGCGGGCTCCGTGGAAGACGATATTATATACCATTTCTGCCAATAAATCCCCCTAAATCCTACACACTGGTCCTTTAAGTAATGTAAATTGTTTCCATAATGCCATTAAAGGCACCTTTACCCGACTGGTCAGACCTTGCTAGCGTAGCAACGGGTTGGCTGACATTAGCACTGCCGTCTGGTACAACATGATTCCAAAAGTTGCCTTTATGAATAAAATGTGTATATATTTAAAATTTTACTTAAGAAATTCTAGTTATCTAATCTTAATATTACAATGTAGAAATTATGACAGTTAATTTAATATATTTTACTCTACCACAAAGTTCATTTTTTCAGTGTTCTTATCAATTGAAATATTGTGAAAACCCAATCAAAATCATTGAGTGATGTTGCAAAGTAAGATTCAAAGGACGTTATCAGCTAAACAAGCAATGGTTGGAAAAGTTGTGAAAACTGAAAAAAAAAAAAAAGTCTTCTCAACTCAAAACAGTCACTGATGTGTACCTTTTTTAGAATAAGGCCAAATTCAGATCAATACTCACTTTTGAATTGAGGTTTTTCAACAAATTTCATTTAGTCTACCTGCAGTTAATTACTGGCAGTTGATGATGTTCCCAGTTTACCTATGGTTGATGTGGAAAGGCAGTAAAACAAGCAGAATGAAATGGGGTTTGTTTCCTATTTCACTCACAGAGTTTAAACTTCCTAAATTCCACTTTGTGAGTAAAACGTTATGAGGGAAAACAGGAATCATGAGGTATATTTGCAGGTACACTGCATAGCCTGCATTATTGTAATATATGGGAATGAGCACAGAATATCAGTGTGATTGCTGTTTTTGCACTGAGCTTATTGATTTAGAGGTTACTCTGTCTATTTTTCTGAGTCTTCAGTTATGTGTCAGTCACAAATATGATCAAACATATGAAAGGGGTTTTGTTATTTAACAAGTTAGTGCTAGACAGGTTTTTTATTGCCAAAACCATATCAATGACAGGATGAATTTAAAGCACCATTCAGCAGATTTGTCATTTGTATTTTTCCCCTTTTGTCAACATGGCTTCCACACCTCTGCACGTGTGGACAGAAAGTGCAGAAACGAGGCACACTCTCCTGCAACCAACAGTTATTTAACACACTGAAAATGCCTCAGTGCATTGCAGGAGAGTGATTAGGTGATATGGTATGCTCAGTGATGACAGCTTATTGCAACCTGAACAAAAGAGTTTTGATTAGTATTGCAGTATTTTTGTAAATGATTCAGTTTTACTCTCATAAAACATGTATTTTTTAATGACATTGGATTACAAGTGTATTATTAGATTACAAACACAAGCAGTACTCTGTCTATTGTGATAAAGATAATACTGTAGTAAAATAAGATTTTTTGCCTACACAGTGCTGTGTACCTTACTACCGAGGATAGAAACCTACTGTATTTCTGTTTTGCAAATAAATTCTGTTCAGCTGAAGTTGTGTAATGTATTAACTGTATATGTATTTGCTCTTTGAAGAAAAATAAAACTGAATAATAAGATGTTACTAGAAAATAAATGTGACTCAAGCCATTATACTATAGGTTAACAAAGTAAGGAACATAAGGAACAATAAGGATAAGAACTTTCATAATAAGGATTAAAGCTGCTCAAAAAAACCCTGTACCCAGACACTGTATCAATTCCCCTGTCCTGATAGATCTTAGACAGCACAGTGATGTGGAAACAACTTTAGAATGGATGGGTCAATAAGTGTGAAGCACACAATCACAACTAATACATGAAAAACTGAAATTTCAGCAATAAGCACAGTAACTGTGGCAATCCACAAAAAGAGCAAGCACAAACAGAGAGTAAATGTGATCACAAGCCATGGCTTGCCAGCACAGATCAAGTGCTGTGACTCAGACAGGTTGCCTTCATCTTATAGTGAGATGAGGGCATGACTGACAGAAGTCGGTGTGGTTCAATTCTTCTACAGGGCCCACAGCAACCCATGTCTTCTTTGACAGAGCATGCCCAGGTACAAGATTATGGCATCAGACACAGAGAATGGTGATGGGACACACAGGAGCCTGAAGGAATTAGGTGAGCACAACATGTTGTGTTACCTCTGCAGACATTCCCATTTCTCCAGCACACTGAGCTCTGAAGACTGCTCTTTGCAATTGTGTATTTTCCCTGGGTGGCAAATGATTTGCAAGATTTAAAAGAGCTGGTAAAATCCTGCTGGCAACCATTTCTCATTCCTGAGGTGTTTCACTTTATAAATGTGATATTTGACTTTAATTGAATACCTTTAGCATTAAAATAGGAGCATTAAAATAACTACACTCTTCCCCTTATGTTTCACACCCATAAGCTGTGCCAGGTTTGCAGGCTTTCTTTTCAAACTGAGTAAAATTACAGGACTCATGCATTGTGTTCTCCCATAACTGAGACGTCCACATGCAAATTTTTTTTTAATAAATAACCCCACTGTCGTGACATTTTTCATTGTATTTGAGAGGCTTACTGCAAAATAACTACACTTTTGTAGATCTATGACATAATTCCCATGAGATTTTGATGTTGCATGTTGTAAAACATACGTGTGAACTGAAGTTGACACAATTTTTTTTCTGTTAATAACTCAAAGGACTCAAAAGCTCAAAGCATGCCCTCAAAACTTTTGATGTGACAAAACCCTTTGTCATATTCTTTTTTGTACATCCCAAATACTAAAATGTTGGTATTTGGTGTATAATAAAGGGGTAAAAGGTATCACTGCATGTTACAGTCCAATTGCTCTCAAATGAAATAGTTTCTGCCCAGGCATTTTCTAAGAAATGTGCATGGCAGACAGCCATTTAAATTTTGTAGGTGAACATGGAAAGTAAGTTAGCATGTAAAACCAGCAGATTATTTATACAATATTTATAAGTGGACATTGAAGGTTAATAGTAACCACAGGATAATATCCAAGTAAAAGGAATAATTTTATTTTACAGTACAGTTCCAAAGAAATTGCATAGTAACTTTTAAGATTTATTCCTTCTAATTAAAATGTAAAAATTGATCAGGTCACAGGAATTGCTCAAATAATTGTAATTATTTGTATTTGAAAAATAAGGGTACTGTTTGGGTACATGCTAGTTTCATAAAGCTTACCTACAGAATTATAGTATAGTATAATTACTCAGAATGCAAGTCAATCAGATTCTTGCTATTTCATGTAAACAGTCAGTAATTATCTAAAACAGTGATGATCATACCACAGAATTACTCATTGGTTTCACAGGAATTGCTTCAGATAAGTAACTGCTGTTATCAAGGAGTTTCCTAGTAAACTTTGTAACTGCAAATAACATTACCAAATTATTACTCGCTATTTTCACCAGTTTCCATGTACTTTCCTGATAAGCCCAAGGTAAACAGCACATTTACATTTAATTATATTAATCATGTGCACAGCTGTGGCCCAGAGTGGCAGTCCTAAGCATTATACAACTATAATCATTATTACACATTTTCAGTTTAAGGCTGAGATCACATTATGTCATACCACCAGATCCTGACAGCTGAATTAATATTGCCTCCTGATACTATTTATATTTATACTCAAAATTTACCAAATTTCATCCTGTAATTACAGACAGGGTCTCACACAATTTTTTTTAAATCTTGAAACTGAAGGAGTGCCATGAATCATTTCCAAGGACTCAGGGAGCCCAAGGTATGTATTATGCTGTTAACCACCATTTAAGATTGTTGCCCCTGCACTCCATTTGGCTGGAAATGGAAAGTGCTTGCAGACACCGTTTTGGAAACAGTCAGAAAGACTGCATTCCATAAATGTTTCTAATCATGGAATCATCATATGGAATGTTGTAATGCACAAGGAGGAACATATGCATTAAGTGCAAGGGGATCTCCCTAGTGCAGTGCAGTGCAGATTGTAGCATGGAAGCTGTTCAGTGCTGAACACTGGACACAATATGCAAGATGCAATGTTCAGCACCTCCATTTCCCTTGAGCCCCATAAGTGGATTAGAGAGCTCTGAATGAGGATGTACCAGACTATGCTCACCAGACTCAGAGTGAACCTCCCTCCTTTCAGTCCACAGAGTGAGACTGGATGATTGGACACACTGACTCAAGAAGCTGCTGGGCTACTCTGACTGCCTTTAAAACCTGTCTATGTGCCCACCAGAGGTTTACATTAATTTATATTTTTCATGTGGTGGATTCAGGCAGGCCTTCAGTCTGCTACTTATGCAAAGCCATTGAACAAGTGGGGAGAAAGGGAGAAGTCTGGTATAATATTCATGGCACATCACACATCCATGCATAGAAATAGTGGTTTTAAAAACAAAATCCAATTTTGAGACATTTTAAAGCCTGTGTAACATCAAAAAACGTGCCTCATTTAAAAAATCACATTAATAAAAACATGTGCTAAGACTGTTACATATTAAATGACAATTTGATATAATGAATTTAATTGTCAAGATTTGTTGAAAAAAAGTGTTGATGGATAAATCATAATAGTTACATTATAACTCACTGCCCCCATAATTACCTTATAATGTCTGGGCTAAACTGACATCCAAATGAATTTCATTTCATGTTTTCATATGTATCATGCCATTTACCATGTCTGTGCCATTAGTCTCTAGATGTTTTAGTAAGCAAAAGTCTTGATAATCTGCACAACAGGTCTTAACCATAACATGTAAAAAATTACATAAAAAAGTAAAATCAACTGAAAATAAGATGATTCCAAAGGCAGTAAAGGTTATTTTGTTTGTTTTATGATTATCTGAATACTGAAAATGTTGTGTGACTGCATGGAATTGCTGAGAGAACTAAAAGCAGTTTCAATCAAGAAATAAACCCAGTGTCAGCCAGTGAAACGAGACAAACAAGATAGGATCAATTTGTCTTTCTGCACTGCCTGTGTGGGTACCTTTCTGGGCAGATCCTGCAAGTAAATTATGATATAGCCACTCAAATGAGAAAGGTGGAGCCATGATCATCAATCTAACCAGTGAGAGAAGGGGCCTTCTACCTAGCCTTATGAGGGTGTCTTATCTTTACAAGCTGCTGATCGGTTCAAATGGACAACCAATCAGGGGAAATCACCTCCAAGTATGCCTGCCAATAAATTATGATTTATGAAACTAATCACCTCCTTTAGTTCCCCATCAGGCCATAATTTATGCCGCATATGGAGGTGAGGCCATGTTTACTTATGGATGACTGTAAGGTGAAAAGTATGGATGTTTGATTGCCACTTCAGGAGTAAAGGAGTAAAAGGAGTAAAGATGCCACATCTCTGTAATGGCATAAACATCTTTAAAAAATTATGCATATTGGTTATTAATATGGCTAACAAAGCTTTGGGCTGAGGTAACTGTATTATGATTACCTTTTTTATGCTACAAAGAGCACTGTACCAGCAATACCATTCCTTCTGCATTTATTCTCATCCATGGTGTTACTAGCTGTTCTATTTCTATGTATCTGTAGACCTGTAACAGACAGTTAATGTGTTTTATGATAGCCTTTATGTAGCCTTGTGTACTGATATGTTTGTAAGCAGGTCGCCACCACCTTTCAGCCAAAACAATCTCATGCAACATCTGCATTGTTTCTATATATTTTCCAGTTTATAAAAACACAGTTTTCACACTGCATGGAAGATAACTTTGTTATGCATTTTTTGCATTATAGACCAGAATAAATCTGTTTTCACATGATTCTCACCCACTCACTGCTATTCTTATGAACAAAAAAACTGCAGTGGTAAAAATGTGAGTCATGCTGATGTATAAACTGTAATTAAATAAACATCTCTTGTTCTGTACATTATTAATGGGAACACACTATTTTTATTCCACTTAACAAAGAAGTAGTTGAGTTTTTCACTTTTTATAACTCTTTATTCTGAATCTCATCAATTTTGGATCACAGCTGTAGATTGCATTTCAGGAGAACTGAACTTACCAGTGATTGAGAAGAGAAATAGCTTCAACAATGTATTGCAAGATACAACTCATATCTTTTAAGCTGTATTAAATGACCTTGTCATAGACCATCACATAAGAGGCTTCCCTCTTGAATTTAAACTTTTTCATAATGTGTAGGGCAGAAGTTGCTTCATTTTCATTTCAATTACATATAAAATGTCCCACATACAGGTCTTACTCCTGACAAGCACAAAAAGCATATGACTACTCTCCAAATGGGAAAGTAATACCTTAAACAATGCCTTCATGAAAACATGGCAGATCATTACATTTAAATATGAGAGAGTAGGAGCTGAAACCAGCAATGAAAGGTCATCAACAAAAATCTCCAGTGAGTTCTGAATCCAGTACCTCCCCCTCCTCTTCAGTCTGACAGTCAGACTGACTGTATCATAAAACCTGGATATACATGCCACCATCCAGCTACCTTATATAATTTTTTCTCTATCCGGGATTATTATTATTATTATTATATTATATATATATATATATATATATATATATATATATATTATGTTTATAGTAATGTATACATTTTATTTCATGGAAGCTCAAACAGTTCATTACTCCACATGCTCATAGATCATACGTCACACAGCGATGCTGAACATAAAATGGAGTTCTTAACTTTCACATAGTGAAATACCATATACCAATTATAGTCATACCGTACAGTATAACCTGCTTAAAAGGGGTAGGTTGTGGGTTCACAACTAGACAACAGAGTTGTGCTGTTTGAATTTTTCAAGATGAGATCAAATGAAAACAGCAAAATTACCATATTCTATACAATCTATGCAATACAAAGATTCAAAAGTGATACAGTAAGAATGATTCAACAATCTGCAAGCACAGCTATTGTAATCATCTGCCAAACAATGACTGTGAAAAAAGACAGCTGTCAATGAAAGGAACAGCAGCATAGATATAAACAAATTAATTCTGTTTACTGATTAAAATAGAAAAGCTGCATAAACAGCTGCAGCACAACAGGGATTTTTGACTAGCACATGGTACTTGGTAATCAACAAAAAAGGTGACTTCCATTCAGTGGAGACTTTGTCATTTTGGCCCCGTATTCTTTGTACCTATCAAATTGCACAGTATTCCCCTTGATACAAGGTTAGAGATGTGATTGAGAGGGATTCTCTGCATTTAATTCTTCTGGGTCAATTTTACTTGCCACAAAAATCAATACTTCTTTATACAGCACTTGCAATGGGACAAGTGTGGAACACTGATGTGATAAAAAGGCTGTGTCCACTCAACATTACTAATCTTCAATTTAAAAATCAACTGTAATATTTCAGGATTTGAACCTCAATGCCTAAATAGACCCTTCTGCATTATGCTGGTAAATAATTTTCCAATACATCCTCAGATAGGATTTTAATATTCAGCAACATAAGATAAATTTCCTTTATAGTAATGTGTTATTGTTTATTCCCTAGACAGATTAAGCATACATATTGAACAGTGGAGAAATATTGGAGATTAAATATGTAATAATGTCATCCTTCAAAATGCAACTGAAACAGCCTTACTGGTATTGTCTCTGTGAAGAAACAAAGATGGTTGTGTAATAAAGATAATTCACTTTGGATGAGAGTGTGAGCAGGTAGGGTTTAGATTTTATTTATTTATTTATTTATTTATTTTCATTCCTTGTGTGTTGGGGAATCACCATGATTCTATGCAACCTCATCATTTTAGTGATACAGATCTCTATCTGTGCTTAGTGATGTCTTTTCTAAACACAATATCACAATAAAGAAGCAGTAGATCTATATTTTTGAAGCAGAAAAAAACCCACAAATTTGTGACATTGATGATGAGCCATGGCACTTCCCAGGAAATGTGATCAGAAAGTTCACATAGTCTTGTCACACAGTCACAAAATTGCAGCATGCTAAACATACAGTTACATCATTATTTTCGTACAGTACAGTGTTATGACTACAGTTATAGTGGATATTAAGGAGAAAATTTATTTGTTATTGCATTAGACTCTTCAAAGCCATACCAATGGCTCTGGTTTCATAACATCATTACAAATAGCTAAATAAGTGTTTGGACACTAGTAAGGTGGTCATACCCTCCTGCTGCCACACCAGCTTTCTAACACAACACCATAAAGAGAACCATCTGTCCTCCCATGCCTGCACTGTGCCATGGTCCACCTTCCTGCTGTAAAGAAACACACTGCACTGGCACTTCAGCACTGGAGCATTTTGCACCAGACAGATGGCTCCCCTAAAGTCAGCTCTTATCATCAGCACAAGGACAAATAGACAGACTAAGAATATAGGTCCTGCAGCAGATAATGTACCGTATGCAAACTTCAAAAAGTAATATCATTTACAGCCAAGCATGCTGAAAAAGATATTGAAGCCTAAGTGCTAGATGTCAGCATTATCAAAACTGATATTGTCCTGTAGTATTGTAGTTGTTATGTTCATAACAGCAAGCTCAACTTTATGAAGTGATATTAAATTCATGTGGTAACTGATGTAGTTTACACAGAAAGCTTTCTCATTTTACGGAGAAAGATGAACTTTAATCTTTGAAAATAGGAAAAGTGAGTGCATGCAATATTCCCTTTAAGGTAAGATTTTCTTTAAGATTTTCAGCACCAGCCTCTAATTTCAATTACTCAGGCCAGGGTGGGGGGTGTTCATTCCAATCTGTCTTGATGTAGTTTCTCACCTGTTCATATTTCTTAATTTACTGCTTTTTTGCATTCATTTTATTATAATTACCAGGCTATCTGCTTCCAGAAAGCTTGTGTTTAACCATTCAGTTAATTAAATTCAACCTCTACTTGTTGATTTAAGTGCTCAATGTTCAGAGGGTGCTGATAGCACAAGTTTTCCATGAATAAACAACTACAGCTCTCCCCTGCTCTCCCCCTGGGCCCATGAATGCTACCTACAGAAATCACACTGTGGCATTGATAATACCCAAAGGAAGTGGTTCCATATCTTATAGAATCCCCAGGCCACTTTTCACCTGAGTATTGGACGCGTTTGGATGTGTGATTACACTAAGCTTCAGAGCAGGGAAGGTCTCAACATTGGTGCGATATAAGTATGAGGGGAGATCAGTTGGACCTCTTTTCACTTATGCCAGTGGCAAACCATGTTCCCTGCTGTATATTTCTGTGGCTCCTGCCACTTCTCATTTTACTTTTGCAATTTCAAAGCAGATTGCATTTTCTGTGTGCTAATGGATAAACTGTGTTGGAGTGGAAACATTATGTTTGAAAGGAGGGAATGCTTTTGCACTGGGATTTTCAAATTCCTTACTGTGAAGAAACATTTAAATTTAGTTGCTTATAAGATGTAGATGTAAATGCATATCTGTGAAGAAAGTTTAGTCTCCATGTTTACTGTCCATGACAGTTTCTTTTGTGTGGATTAACCTTGAAACATGCATTACGTAAGGTAGGCTTTGTAAGTGAATTTGTACAAGGCCTCAATGAGATCTCTGGTGATCTGAAATTATCAACATCTGTGTAGTGAAGGGCGAGAGCAGTCACCCCACCTGGCCTGGAGCCTGGCTGTTTGGCATTGCGGTCAAAGCTGCAGTTTGGTACCCCATAGACCTGGGTTCAAGGCCAGGCGGATAACTGCTCTCGCCCTTCGCTACAATCTGACTGAGTGAAACTATGTTCAGTGCGCAACTGACTAATACTTTCAATCTTGCTTGGGTCAGTGGACACACCTGATTCATCAATAACATGACTGAGAAACTTAACAGACTTCCTGAGGAACCAACATTTTTTGGGAGCCAACTTCAAGTTATGCATGCGTAACTAATGGAAAACTAGCTCTGTGCGTTGCAGGGCCAACATCTCAGAGGGCGCAAAAACTAAAAGGTCGTCCAAATAGCACAAAAGACTAAGGAAATTTTGATCACCAAAAATACTTGTCATCATTCTCATGAAGCTTCCTGGGCTGTTGCATAGTCCCTGAGGAAGACGGTTGTATTTGTAGAGGCCCATGGGCATTGTGAACGCTGAAAAATTTCTACCATCCTCATGAAGTGACATGTTATAAAAACCAGAGGTGAGATCCATTGTACTGAAAAATGCATTTCCCTCTAATGCAGCTAAGCAGTCAGCTTGGTGGGGCAGAGAATGAGCATCCTTCAGTGTTTGTTTGTTCAGCCAACGAAGGTCAGTGCACACCTGCAGGTCTCCATTTTTCTTCCATACAAGAACAAGGGGCGAGGTAAACTCACTTGTGGACTTTCTGATTATTTCTCTCTCCTCCATCTCATCCAGGACTTGGCGCAGTTTGTGGTACTCAGCATGTGCAACACGACAGTAGGGCAGGCAGACCGGCCTCTCATCGGTGAGGTGAATCCTGTGAACAAATCCCTTTGCTTCCCCAGAGTCAAGGTGATGGCGAGAGAAAATGTCTTCATATCTCACCACTAGGTTTGCCAGCTTCTCTTGCCACTCTGCAGACACATAACACATCTCCAGGTCTAAGTCCCTCCAAACCCATGAGTTTCAGCCTCTCCTGCACATCACAGGTACTCCCCATCTGAGTGGTATTCACTGCAGTGTTGTCCGTGGCCGTTTGGTTACAACACGTGAGTTCAGCATCACTCCAATGTGGATCTGAGCTCTGCATGTCCTCTAAAGCTAGACAGGTAAAAACATCAGCAATTTTGGTGTTCCTCCATAGAGTGACAGGCCTGTCAGAATCATTAAGCACCTTTAGGGGGACCCACCTATCTCTCCATGAAGGTGTAACCAATCTAGTGATCATTATCCCTCTAGGAGAAGAGTGAGAACTAGTATACTCTGCAATTACTGTACTGCCAGTAGATATCTTGACATTCTTGGGCAGTTTACCCCATATTAAATACTCACTACCAGCTGGAAGAATGACAGTCTTGTTGTATCTGACTGTGCCTACTTTGTCAGGAACATCATCACCAGTCCATCCCTTTAGGCCAGCAAGAAGAGACAGGAACTGCTCCGACTCAGAAGTGCTGCCAGAGCTGGGTTTTAAAACAGCTTTCCAGTAACTTTCATCCTGCTTGAATATTTGAAGAACATGTATAATTACATTTTGTTTACTGACACTTTGCATCCAGAAATTTCTATTTCAAGGTTCAGAATATTTTTGGGCCTCACACAACTACCTCCACATCTAATAAGCACAATGTCAGTCTCCATTTGGCTGTTCAGATCTACAGGTCCAGCTGCAATAAGCTTCTGCTGTGCTACATCGCTGAGTGTGCACGCCATGGATCCACTATCTAACATGGCGCCAAGTTTCACTTTGTTTCCAACAAGGACAGGTGTATAAAATAAGCTATCACTGCCACTGAGTTTGTGTGTATTCTGAAATATGTCTCTGATTCTCTAACAATATTATATATTGTCTCAGCATCATCTGAAGCAAAATTTCTTTGGGAGTCTCCAGTATGACCTATACAGCCTCCCTCCACACACAAGTCGGTTAGTTTCCCTGCCCGTTCACTTGGTGAGAGGACTGTTTGGTTGGGCAGGAGCGGTCAACATGCCCAGATGAGTAGCATCCAAAGCACAGCTGTACTGATCTACAATGGGACCTTGTACTGTGAGTCTTCTCATAACAGACTTTACACATTGTGCCTCTGGGGTTGTAAAAACAGCTGCCTGTGGATGGTGCTGGGGCCTTTTCACCCTTCTGCTACACTTTCTCCAAAACCTGCTCCAACATGGACATCATGCAACCAAGCAAAGCATCACCTGCGCTGGACTGCTGCTGGTTCTGGACAATGACTGGCTCTGAGGAGAAGGACTGGATATTACTGTTACATGCATCCATAGTGGCCATACTGTTGTTATCAGTGTGCATTTCATTGCAAAACAGAGCAGCTGCATGTTTTCTCTAATGCTGCAAGTTCGACACTCTCACTGAGGAGCCCTGTTGCCGTTGATATTCATCTATCCTCTCATATATTGGTCTACACTTAAAAACATGTGCAAGTTCAGGTTCTGGGCAGTACTTGACAAACATCCTGGCCACTTCCTCCCCCCATGTTCTCCATGCATCTGCCCTGCTGACGCAGGCCCTCGTCAGCCAGGTCCGCTGCTTTGTTAATGCATATCCAGTAATCAACTGGGTTCTCTCTCTCATTTGAAAGTGTTGAATAAAAATCCGCCAGCGGCAGACATGACGATGTATTGCTAAAATACTGTAGCACTATATTGTAAATGACTTCGGGTTGCTGTGCGGCAACAATTGAAGGGTCACTTCTCAAACCTATTTTAACAACATCTCTATCTTTCCCCATTAGTCTGTTCAGATCATCAGCCTGCATGTTAACATCATAGTTTTGCTTTTTGATGTATGCTTTCATCAACTCAACCCATTCTGTAACTGTGTATTTGTCTGAGCTATCTCCTCTAAAAATGACAGGTTCCCTGTCAGACTTGACCTGTACATTAATGTGAGTGACACCACTGCCACTGGTAATGGTAGCCTGGTCATTGGAGAGACTGGAATTCAGCATGCTCTGATTATCATTTGAACTGATAGATCCACCAGAGGTGAGCCTTGCGGCAATAGACTCACCGATCTGTGAACCCAACTGGTTAATCATGTCACTTAATTGTTTAAGAGTATCAGCGCCACCACTGGGTGTAGACTAAAGTGGCCCACCCCATGAACACTGCCCCACAGGAGACTCAGCTGTGTCCTGACCCACCCCTGATTTCCTATCTCCTGCTGGCAGCACAGGTGAAGCGCCTACATCCCTACCAGTAAAACCAGACAGAGCATCATGTCTCCACAGCCCTCTCCCTTCCTCATAAGAAAAGTGCTTATACTCATCAGAGTCATCTTTTAGTTTAAGCTTACTAGCCATATTCAATTTTATAGAAAAAAACTTAAGGAAAACACTCCTTTCATTTTACATTGTTGTCAGTAGCCTTCAAACATTTACAAAAAGACAGAAAAAAAATTCCACTTTTTTGAAATTAAATTGTGAAGGAGTAGTCCTTCACCCCACCCCAACAGACTAAGTGTTAAATGTTAATTGTTTAATTGTTAAAATTGGTTAAATTGAGGATCCTCACTGTCTATATTCCATCATATTCCATCATCGCGCTTGGAATCAATCAAATACAACTGCAACAGGTTTCATGTTTGTCTTTGATTATTTAATAATTGTTTAATTGTTTTGTTAATTGTCTTGTCTGTCTGAGAACCAGTTAACTGGTCACACCTGCACTAATTAGGCTTGTTATATACAGGTGTGTGGCCAGGTTTAGATGGTTGGAAGTCACTTTGTGTGCTGGTAGCTGTAGACTGGTTCTGTGTTTGTGAGTGGTTTTTTTAAATAAATAATTTTTTTGTGTTTTAGTCCTTCTGTTAATTTATGTGCAGCGCATCGACCAGCTCTGCCACATAAATGATTTACCAGTAGCCTATAAGCATTTATTTCTATATAACAGTACTAATTAACAGTTCTGAAGCACCTGACTGACAAAATGTAGAACAATGAACGTCTGCTTCTCCCCAAGTCGTTGTTAAAGTGGAAATGCAACACCGAAATAAACGCATATTTATAGCACCAATGAATTATCTAGAACTAGGTATACCCGCCAAAAAACTAAATCACAAAAGTAAGCCTTTTCTGGAAAAAAAAAAAACACGAATTAGTACGCTTTTACTAGGCAGCATGCAGCCATCTTTGTTTTTGCCACGGCTGACGTCACAGGAGTGGTTGCGTACCTGGAAGCGGTAGTTAGCTATCAATTGCTACACACTGCGGCGTGCAATGGAGCTCGAAGGATTGGATGAATTGGAAGAACGACAGACCAAATCAGACACCCATCAGCCGCATTTGAGCCAGTAAGACCTGAAAGAGTTTTAAGATCCCCCACAGAATCGAATGACGATGGTGAGAGTGACGGGATTGTATCCGAATCGGAACGCATTGGAAATACTACGTGGTGCCAGTGCGGAGCTTGTATGCCGATGCTAACTGCTGAGGAGAGCGTCTGCTGCTGAGAGCTTAACCTGGAGCATCTCATCCGAGATAACCATACCTGTATTACAGCCAATCCAACAACTCAGATGTTGTGTCTAAACAGAGACGTGCTGGAGGTCTCAGTGCTTTCCCTGAGGTACATCTGAGCTGAGACAATGGAACGCTCAATCAACAGCAGATAAGCTAAATCAGACACACAGGCTAGATGCAAGCATAACTAGAGTAGTCAACAAGTTACAGCCTACAGCGGGAGCCATGACTGTACAAAAATCTGTATTACTTTTTTTGTTGGTTTTTTTTCCACATCTAGACCCACTATGAGGAAACCACTGAATATGGTGCCTATAGCATGCTAAAACAGCATCCTGTCACAGCATGATCTCTGCAGTCACATATTGTTATAATCCTATAGGCCTATATACCCTATAATCCTGTATGTTATTTTTGTTTTTCTTGGAAGGTTTAGAGGCATATCATGATTACTCTGAATTGCCATAGGTTCATGTGAATTCTTACCAGTCTCTCCCTGTCAGTCTTTTCAGGTTCACAGCCTACAGGCAGTTCACCCTTTGGTCTCAGGGTCATCTGGGCAGGAGGAACAGGATTACAATTCCAGCATGTGTTGTGAATGCCATCAGGAATGCCTACCCATCCCCAGAATACCATGGATTTGAGTACTATAATGATTTGTAAAAATGTGCATGGTGTTTCTCAAACAATAAATTAATTTATGTTCCATATCCTCCATTTATAGCCTTTTTGATTTTCATGTTCCCATTACACTAACACATATTTTACTGTCTAAATAACTTTACCAGATATTCTATAACCACACTGATGAGGTTGGAAAGAAGCCTGTGCAGCCTAAAGGCACTAAAAAAGGCCATCACGCTGTTGATCACTTAACTGTTTACATCATCTATTGATGTACTCACTTTCCATTAACACTTATAACATAGAAAACATAACATAGCATAGCGTAGGGTCTGAATATATATATATATATATAGACACTGCTTTGTCAGTGTTCCCAAAACTGTAGCCACTGAAATTGAACACTAATGGCACAGCGTCTGGCTTCAGCCGATTTGTGGTGCGGCAGACAAATGTCCCGCACTCAAAGCCTCCCTTCTCCTGATAATCAGAAACATTAAAGTGGTCACTGCAGACTCTTCGTCCCGGTCCCACAGGTGGATCACGCGTTTCAGCGCAGCTAGCCAACGGCGGAGGAACTGAGGCTTCTTCAGAGGAAGAACATGATAATAGACTGATTTACTCCTCTCCTTTGTTCTGTAATACTCATTTGAGCATCCAGTGGCAATACAAAATGAGCCCCCTCGTTTTTTCCTATGCTCTTTACCCCGTTCCATCTACAGTAGCGATAACGACCAACATCCACAGAAACCAACGAAGAACAGAGAGGCTCCGCGAACCATGCGGGTGACGTCACATTTGGCTTTGTTCAAAGATGGCTGCACCCTTGTGGCGAAAATCTGAAATACTACATCATTTTCCAGCTAAACTACTTGAATTTCAGGTTTAATTGTACAACGATATCTTACCCAACATCAAAAGCAACCGATAAACGCTCACATTATTCAGTGCTTCATTTCCCCGTGTCTTCGTCGTTGCACCCTCGGCGATCTGCATCAAGCTGATCTGACAGGATCGGAGTCACGGCACCAGTGTAACGGTAGTCACCGAGGCAGCGAACGCACGCTCATTTGTTCAGCAGGAAGGACCAGGGACACGCAAAGTTCTGCAATTCCTTTTTATTATGACGAACTGACAAGACTGCTGTCAGCATAAAGTTAGGCAACTGGCAATCTCTTGCAGATCATAAAATGGCGTCTGTCCATAAAGTTAGGCAGCTGGCAATTTCTACATACATTCGTATCTAGTAGAAATGGGTGATCGTATAGTTTTTCAGTTTTCATTCGAAATATAGGGAAATGCACATACGTGTAAACTATTACATAGACATTTAACGAGAACTATATTCGATTCTTAAGCAATATTCTAATGGGGATTATGGAACACCATTTTAGATTCTAGAATATAGCTTCGCTAAGCATGACACGTGGCTTAGCTGGCTAACGTTATCTAGATTTAGATAACATAAAATTGTATAAAATACATTAGCATACCTGACAAGACATACATACAACACAGTATGTCGTCAGCATAAAGTTAGACAACTGGCAATCTGTACAGACACAATAGAAATAAAATAAAATAATTTCAATTTTCCGGTTCATATCATCATTATGCATAACTATCATCACATTCATTTCACATACGGCCGCTGGCTAGACAACAGTGGATAGCTAAAAAACCATGAATGCATGGAAAATACTCTAGATTGTATTTAGCATTGCTCAAGAGTATGCACAGTGTTATGGCAACAGATCCAGTATCTCTGCCATTCCATCAATCGTTGAAGCACTTGAGTAAGGTAATGGACGCGTGCGAAAAGATAAATTCAAGAAAAATTCTTTATCTATAAACACAGAGTAAAATACACTTTCCAGAATCTTATTGAAATAAAAAGGTTTCGCAATATCAACAAGCACGATCATAAAATTGCGTTGCTTCTATGATCCTTCCTTCCATTCAACTTTCTTCCAACTAAAACTGCCAAATCTCTACGCGCAGATAGGGTCATACCAAAACTCTATCAAAATAGGGGTCTCAAATTACGCCTTATTGATAACATAAACTGACATAAATATGACGTCAATGAAATATTCAATAGCAATAATACAGAAATATGACAAATTTGAAATTCTTATCTATGGCT
This sequence comes from Megalops cyprinoides, assembly GCF_013368585.1. Classification (NCBI taxonomy): domain Eukaryota; kingdom Metazoa; phylum Chordata; class Actinopteri; order Elopiformes; family Megalopidae; genus Megalops; species Megalops cyprinoides. The sequence continues at coordinate 23,614,465 of NC_050590.1, read as the reverse complement.
CTAACATATAGCTATAACAATATATTATTTCAACTACATATGACGTTGCTTTACACTTTTTTAGGAAAATTGTGAACGGAGCTCAGGCTTGCGTCACCTACCTCTTGCAGATCGTATAATGGTGTCTGGCAGAGGTAGAAACCACAGAGTACGAAGAATGCTCAGATTCAGTTGCCATATTTAACCAGTAGAGGTCTCTCAAACTTGATTACGCAGAACTGATATTTAAATTTTAGTGAAAGTCACCAAAACCAAGAATATATTTTTAACTCTGTTATACAAGGCCTCTTTGAGATCTCTGGTGATTTGGAATTATCAACATCTGACTGAGTGAAATTATGTACAACGCAAGCTTTGAAACATGGCCCAGGACCCGTGTTACTATATGTGAGCTAATGTGAGCTTCCTAAATGTTGAAGAAACCAATTCTCTGTGTGCGCACGCGCGTGCTTGCGTGTGTGTGTGTCCCTGTGGGACAAACGAGATGGATAATGTATGAGGCAGTAGGATCTTATCTGACATCAGAAATTCATAATGCAGTCAAATTTTAACTCCATTTTCTATCTGTATCCAAGCAGAATGTCCGGCAAAGAAAGGCTTAGCTACTACAGGAATCCCCCATAAAATGGGGATTTCTGCCTTAAATTTGTTTCAGTATTAGATTTTGGTACCAGTAGTACTGACACACTAATTTCTGTAGAAACCTACAGAGCCAAACACAGCCTGCCCTTAATTTCCAGAAACAAAGTATACTTATTAATATGCAATGGAAATTACTTGCTAAACCAGTGTTTTTCTCTATGTCCAGGACACAGCAGCCATAAGTAAATATCCATCTTTGGCATTGTTTTACTTATTTAATGAGCCCTTACCTGTTCTTAATGATTGATAATTTAGCACATATGATAAATAAAAGACATGATGATGCCTTATTCTGACCATTACAATTAGTTATGCATTTTAAAATTGTGTCTGCATTGTCCATGCATATGTATGTTTACAATATACATTGTTTCACCAACTGGAAACCAAAAATGTCTGGCCCACTTTAACCTTTCTAAAAAGTGCCAGTGTATCTTAAATGCACCTTGCACATATAGGTTGATGAGGAACAACAGCCATTACACCATGTTCATTGAAAATAGACTCACTGAAGAAACAAACATACCTATCTAGAATTTGATTTTGTCATATTTCATAATTGTGGATGAACAAAAAAATTAAATGTTTCTGATGATTTTAAAAATAGTTAGAATAAAATTACTCATGGATAGGCAACACTACGTTGAAATCCAGCTTTTTAAAGTCTCCAAAATATTAGTTCTTGAAGTATGGGTTAAGACCCAAAACAGCAGTGAGATAAATTGACATCAGTGAACATCATTGACATCAGTGAATAATCAGAGTGCAATTGATTCCCTTACCATTACAATGACAATCTGCACTGGTGCTGAATATATTTTTGAGTCTTCAAAAATACAATGATTTTAGGTGCAATGCATATATTAAACTGAGTAAGCATTTAACAGTGTCCATATACTGTTAAGCTTTTTTTTCTTTTCAGGTGATCATGAGTAACCAGATGGTCTTATTGTCATGAAATCTGTGCTTTGCATGGTCTTTAAAACCTTGTTTTCACAGTTCAACTCATCTCTAGAGGCTCTGACATTCACTTCCACTTCTCTAGAGCCCATCCCTGATATGCATATTATATTTAAGCACACTGCTTAGAATTCATATTGTGTCCTGTATGTAAACCCAGGGCCTTGATTGTGTTTTCTTCAATTTTTAGCAGTTGAGCCAGATATGGTCAATTCAGAGGGCTTGTAAGGAGGCAATGAATCACATTCCATTTTTAAACTGCACAGGTGAGGTTAAGGGCCTTATTTTGCCATAATGAAAGTGTGAATGAGAGCGTGACTGTTGTTCAACCTTTTGTTGCTCTCCTGTTACTATCCTGCTGTGCCCAGACCAGTGTCTCACTGAGCATTTATAGCTCAATCCCATCACTGCGAGCCTTCCCTCTGCCCCCCCCCCCCCCCCCCCCCCCCCCCCCCCCCCCCCCCCCCCCCCCCCCCCCCCCCCCCCCCCCCCCCCCCCCCCCCCCCCAGTGTGGCTCTTCCTAATAACTGAATTGCTGAAACTGAATTTTTTTTCTCTGTAACCTATAGACACAGTGGATTATCAGGTTATGCAAAACATATCCAGTTTCTATGGCAACAATTATTGATAGCCCATCCAAAGACATGAAAGGTCCTGCCTCGCACTATAGTATGTCAAGGCTAGACTATGGCCCTGTTCACACCTGGCATTAACATACATCTTGGGTGATCTGATCACAAGTGTATGTGTATGCTCTAAGTACAGGTATGAACTCACCCAAGACGCATTGAGGACGCATTGAGATCCGAATGCTCAGACCACATTCGGAGGTGGTCTGGACTGCATATGGCCACATTCTTTTATCAGTGTGTACGCGAATGTGTAGACTCTTAACTCTGAACAGGTCGCTCTTTAGGTAATGCATGCACTTCTTTCTTCGAATACGTTCTTCCATAACAAGCACACTTCAGTTTTAGAAAAGTAATTCATAAATGTATTCACAATACTAGCAATCCAGCAAACACCCTTTTGATATTAAACTACATTATGAAACATTTTCATTGCAGTGAATAACGTAAGAAACTTTGAAAACATAATATCTTGCTTAGCCTATTTAATTTTCAACCATACTGGCAAGGTGTCAGACAAATACGGTGAAGTTCAAAATGTTCTAATCTAGTGTTTCTGCTTTTTCCAACGATAAACAGAATTTAACAAAAGATCAGCTGCAGCTGAGTTAAGGGTATTTAATTTCAGTGATGAACGGAATCTAGCTTGCTAGTCAACTAGGTTTTCATTTACAAATACAACACGCATTATTTCATAGTGACAATCATAACAAGATTCGTTCAAACAGACCTTTAAATGATGCATAAACTTACATTTGCAAATGGAAATGATGTACGTGTTTATTTGCATATAGAGCGGAGAAGTGAGATCCAATCACAAGTGGTCACTCAAGACGCATTTGGAGATGCATTCTAATGCCAGGTGTGAACAGATGTACTTAGAGCTGTCCACTTGTGATTGGATCACCCAAGACGCATGTTAATGCCAGGTGTGAACAGGGCTTTAGTGGCCTAGATCCAAGTGATGACATGGATAAAAGGGAGATAGCTGCAATTGATTTACTAGTTAGTTAAAAGCTGATGTTTTATTATGAGAAGCTCAGTTGGATAAAACATTTTGTGCTTGTGCAACTTGTTTACCACTTAGCAAGCTAGATCTTTTGACATAACATTAATTAATTGTCTAGTGAAGCTAATGACCACTACTACCTGTCGTTTTGCTGTCATATTTCACTGTTGTTGATGCACTGAAGTAGCTAGCAAGCATTATCAAAATTGTACTTCTGTTGATGGATATAAGGATGGAACTTATATCTGAGGTTCAGAGGTACGGGTGCCCAAGAGCAGCAAGGGAGATGACAACCAGGGAGACAGCCCATATATAGGACAGCCATGTAATAGGTTCAGCACAGGTATTTTGGGTAGTTCAGTAATCTACAAAATGTGATCCAAGAATTTCACTTTTTCTGGTAGATTCACATGATTTTTAAAAAACCATTTCCCTTTCAGTTCACCAGAGGTGAGTTTGTTCTCATATTGTTTTTTTTTTGTTTTTTTTGGCCATACTCAATTGTTAGCCTAATATGACATTTTAACACAGTACATTGGTTGACGCAAAAAAAAAAAAAAATCCAACAGTTTGTAGTGTTTGCATTTGCGGTGACTGCAATTGGCTACCATAAAACAAAAGTATCGGCCTTCCGGTACCACTAGAATCAAGGAGCATGGGCTTAGCATGGGCTTCACCACTCTGAAGACATAGAGATATAAAGATATAGAATATAAGATATATAAGGTATAGAATATAACATGCCTTAAAGCTAACTAGCAATATATATTTTGCTGTGTCTCCAATAATCTTCCGAGCTTCCACTGGAAAGGTTCCTTTCATTTTTTTCCATGTTCAAAGCCAATATGAAAATAGTCAAATTTTAAAATGGCAATTAACACATATCATCATACTTATTTTCCCAAATGGGTATGAGTCTGTTTTTTATGTGACATTTCAAGCACTGTGTAATGCTAACCAAACTGCTTTCTTCCCACTTCTTGGAATGACTTTCATTATACCATAGCTTGTGTGGTGGGGTCTTGTGAGATTAGGTACGATTAGAAGGAAGAATTAGGATTGTTGGATTTCGGTGAAACTGATGCACTTGCAAGCTAATAAACTGTTACACAAACAACTTCAGTCTGGATCGTTGTTGCGGAAGAGGCAAAAGATGTTTATTGATGATCTTCAGTACAGCAAGGCTTTGCAGAGTTTCAGATATTACACGCACTAAGTTTCACACTTAGAGTCTTACACCTTACACACTCATCAGCCTCTTACGGCCCAGTCCGTCTCCGCCGCTGGTGCTGCGGGTGCTGGAACTGGCAACTCTGCTTCACAAAGAACATCTTATAGCATCCTAAAGAGTGGGAAACTGATGACCTAAGCTGTACAGATATTTGATTATCACTGACCTTGCATCAACTAGAGTCTGGCTCCTAATTGGAAAAACATTGCTTCAAGGGTATTCTTGGTTGGTAGGGGAGCACACACTGACCCGACTCCTCTTTGTCACAAACACTGACATGGGAGGCAGAGTGGGAGAAAGTCCCACCAGGTAGAGAATCCCTACATCACCCAAGAACAAAACTTTTAATATAAGACTACAGCTATATGAGTGCCCGAAATCATAGGCCTCTCTGTTGGGACGGCCTTGTGCCACGTACACATGTTCAGCATGTCTGTGTGCACGATTAGTTCAACATATCAGCATCTCTTGGAATGTAGGTCACAGGTCATAACTCTGTGATCAACCTAAAAACTACACAGAATACAATCATCATTGTCCCGGTGTATACTAATTCTACTAAACTAATCAGTCTATTGGTATAATGATCACTAAATAATCACCACTATTCTTCAGTCCCCCGTCTGATCATTCTCAAACTGATCAATGATCACAAAAAAAGGAAAGTGATTATGTGTGATGGATACAGATGAGTATACATAAACAAGTGATTAGATACACAGGCTAATATATGTGTGGATATATATATATATATATATATATATATGTATGTGTGTGTGTGTGTGTGTGTGTGAGGAGGCAAATTTTATGCTCTCAAGAGGCATCTTGCGTACCAGCATCAATAGAAAAACGAATTCTCAGTCAGGTTCAATGTCACTGTTATCTGGGCAACATGTGCAGGTGTCATAGCTCTGCTGACTAAACAGGCTACACCCTTAAAAAACAAACACATGCCCAAAATCAAAACAATAAAAGGTGTCACAATTTGAATAATCTGGGGTAACAATTCTCCTGCCCAAGATCCTAACCATGATTCCCAACTCCACTTCTGAGATTCTTTTAAGTGGGCCACTTGTTTGTGAATGTCCTGTACATATGCGGTGACATTAACAGATGCATCTGGTACATACGTGCAACATTCTTGCTTCAAAACTGCACATGTCCCGCCTCTATCTGCCAAAATAATGTCTAAAGCTATGTGGTTTTGCAACGTCATTTGACGCACTGAATGTAGTTCCTGATTTATCAGTGTCAATGCTCCTGCTGTATCATTAGTAAATTTTGTCTAAGGTGAAAGCCATCTGTCTAATCTCATCTAAAGCGACAGTAATACCATAAATTGAAACTAATGAAGCAAAGAAACGTTGAGTTGGGGTGGCAACAGTTTCTGTGCTGTGAAACAAATCCCTTTACCTCTATGTTTGATGTTAAGCACACGCATAGCCGGTACTACATATGCTGTGTAACAAGATCCTGACCGTACAGCAGGTAAATACAAATAAGCATGTTTCCCACAAACATACATAGTCCCATTTGGAGCGGCTCTGTCTACAACTCCTAAATTTGGCATTAAAACAAAGATATTACAGCAAAACGTCCTTGCCAGTGCATCGCTTCCCATGGTCTTAAAGTAGAGAGACTATAGTTACATGAACTACGTCCCAAAAACATACCTGTACCATTGTTTTCCCAACATAACATACCCTTGGGCACGTAACTCAATTTCACTTGATCTGGGGGACTTGATGGAAGAAGGGGCTTTTTGTGTCATTATAAACTGTGGCATAATCTGCTAATGTGAATGGAACTGATACGTATGGATATGTGTTAGAAGATGTTGGTAATAACCCACACACCCAACATGAATCTTGACATTTTGTCCTAGCATAGCTGTGTGCCATAGCTAGAAATGTGTTGTCTCTGTGTGCATCATGATGACTGTCATAATGTGCTTGAACTCTCAAAAACATCACAAACACCAAAACAAACCACATATTCATCATGGTTATTATCACACAGAATGTCAATATATCAGTTCATAGATAATCTTGAACGATGTTCCCAGGGATTCTGTTGTCATCTCTCAGGTACTCGCGATGACAGATGTTGACAGGCAATGTTGCAGTTCAGGAGGAGGCTCACTCGATCCACCGGGACCCGGGCCAACTCCCGTAACCTCTGGATGCTCAGAACACGGAACCCTGATTCCTGAAAAATACACAAACACACACACATACAGGAAAATGAACGACTCATCACAGTTGTAATGACATTTTAAGCGTTCTAGCTAATTGTCAATTCCAGAAATTTCACTAATTTCCCCCATCTGGCCCTCCGGCAGGGTCGTAACACAATGAGGAGTGTTAACATGAAACAGTGTGAAACACGTCATTTCATGTTTTCTTCGTCTTTGGGTAACCCCTGGAACCTACTGCCTCTAGTTCTACCCTCCAACACTTCCCATAGCGCTGCCGTTTGCTCTCCCTATTCTTTGGGGGCTCAACTAATTTACAATGACTCGCATGAATCCATTTCTGCTTTCCCTGCACCTTGACTGTAGCACTTGTAATCAATAACACCCAATAGGGTCCCTCCCATTTTGCCTCTAACGCTAGCCTTTGGGGCTTGTGAATCATGACCCATTGACCAGGCACTAAAGAGTGTCCCCCGTCAGGTGGCTGTCTCCACACCTCCTTCTATTCTTAGGGGTGGTGGGGTTTAAAACGGCAGGGCAGGAACATTACTGCACAATGAAGCACTGTAGAAAATTTCCAGCTTGATTTAACAATATGTACTCCACCCTCCCATGTCTTACAAACATACTCATAGATTTTAAATAAACAATGGAGCTGTGGAAAATACATTAATGGGTTTATAAAATGCTAATGAATTGGGATTTCTGAGATGACTAAAGCAGTGCTAATGGATTTCATGGATCTGTCATATTAATGCTCTCACTAAACTCCTTCAACTGATTGATAGTTCAGACCTTAAAATATTCTGCCAGAGTAATATAAACAGTGAGGGGAATAGAAGGGGTCAGAGCCATCCTCACAGTATTAGTTACAATTGACTGGAGACATACTTAAATCAGATGTGTCTGGCACAGATCTGAGCTTCTGTAATCAACAGTAGTAGGAGTATGACAGTAGTAGGATGTATGTCAGGGATAGTTATGGTTCTGATAGTGGGTGAAAGCTCATATATTCTCAGGTGGTGGCCCCATGTATGGTATGTTTAAAGCACTGCTGCTAAGAATATTGCCAAATACATGGTAATGTAAATACATAGTGCAGGTCTTTTCTGTGGGTCACAGGAAATACTTTCCTCATGCTTGATTGAAATGTGTTCATTAGTAAAGTATTGTCAAGAAATTGGACACGAAAGAGTGCCAGTGATGCTCTTACTTTTCTGAACTGTCAGTTCTATCGTTAGGTTATTGTCAGAGGATTAACAGAAATCTGATTTTCAAAGTAGACATGCAGCAATAATAATGTGTAACTAAAGAATTTAAATTCAGCCCAAGATGTCACTGCAGGCTTTCTTTTGAGCAGTGTGTGTGTGTGTCTGTGTGTGTGCGCGCACGCGCACAAGTGTGTGCATGTACGCATGTGTTCCACAGACAGTGTATGTGAGACACAAGCTACATCACTGATACTTTTAATGTTGACAAGGCATACAGGGGATGAAATCTACTTGTAGAAAATTGAATACAGGTGCCTTGGGGAGGACAGAGCTGACAAATATTATTGAAGTATATATATAAAGTTTCATAATGGAATTCCACTGTTTCTCACCAGTCCTCCTCATGAAATCTGTCAATAAAAACAACATAAGATATTTGTATATCCCAGGTACTTATATCTAATGTACTTACTCTGAGGAAAACAAATACAATGAGCAAATATAGTGCAGATAAATAAAAATGTCTTACTGTACATGAAGAAAGCCACATATTAAATTTTACTTCTCTTCATACCTTCTTCAACAGGTTTTCCCAAAGTATGGTCCGTAGGCCTCATACACCCCTGAGAACATTCCATGTGCCCCCCCCCCCAAAGCTGCAGTTTACATTAAAACTGACACAGATCCCTCTAAAATATTGGCTAGGGTCCCTTTTGAAATCATTGGTACCAGTTAGACATGGTTATTAGCTGGCTGATTAGATAGCTAGCTGTTTTTCATTTTTTAAATTTAGCTAGTTAGTTGGTATTTGCAAATATATGACCAGATCTGTAAAACCCATGCCATTGTTGGAGGAGCAGAATTCATGCTATAGCTTCCAGATGCAGAAATGTTGATTTTTTTGTTGCTTTTATGGGGAGCATGACACCCATCGCACTAAACAAAAACACTTCCCATGAGGAAGGGGGTATGTAATATTGTTCAAGCCCAGCAGTCTAGATTTTTGTTACTGGTGTTACTAGTGTAGCTAGTTCACTAGTCAGGTTAGATTCATACTCGTTTAGAATATCCTTTTGTTTCTGTCAGGAGAGTAGACATTGTGGGTGTTTAGTAAATGAAGTGAATGAAAAGGTATAGTTTTAACTGAATTTAGTTTAATGAGCACATTTTTTTTTCCTTTTGTGGCCCTCTATTCCAGTATTTCTCAATCCTACTCCTGGAGGCCCACTGTCCTGCATATCCTCTATCTATAGATAGGAGTATAGATAGAAGCAGGATTGAGAAACATTGCTCTATTCAATATAAGCTCCTTAAATTGGCCCTTAAACTTTGGAAATCCCTCCATCCCTGGTCTTTGGAATAGCAGCTATTGAAAGATTCAAGTGTATATTGGCAGCATATTCAGTTTCTCTTTCTGACAGTGAATTGTTAATAATATAGCATAGGGACAGAAGCCTGACTGCTATATTTTGTAGCAATCCATTGTTTTAAGAGGCTCTAATAAGAGAGCATTCTCTGCTGCCTGAAGTGGCTTGAAGTGGGACTTTTGCTACCAGTACAGATATTGGCATCAAATATAAATATTTATCAGTGTGTAGCACCCTCTGTATATGTGTTTCATTGGTCTGCAATTTGGGATGAATTGTTCTTGCCAGGAAGGGCAAACATTTTACCAGTGGATCTCATGTTTTTCTTCACTCAATGGAAAAGGTACACTGCTCAATATATGTTTTCTTTTACTACTAACAAATCCAAAGGTTTCCCTCAATTACATATACCTAGAAGAAAATAATCTCAGTCAGGGGGTCTCTGATTGCCAAAACAGAAATCATACTAATTTTGTACTGACATGTTTGAACATGCTAACTGCTAATGCATTCATATCCATTAAAAAGATTGCAAGGGTATTGCAATTTTCAAGGCCCATCTAATAATCATTGTTTTGATTCTGGGAGTGGAGTTGTGCCCTGTCCCTGTGAAAACTGTCATAGAAGTGCATGAACTTGATTTTTACACATTTATTATTAAAAAAAACTAAAAGACTTAAAGACCACAAAGACTTCAAGAAATACTTTGGGGTAAAGTTTAGGTTTAATTAACAAAAAACATTTCATTTTAATTTCTTATATATTTTTCAGGCTTGTTTTTTAATGTTTTCTATTACACTGTGCTGGATAAAAAGGAGCTACATCTGTGCTCATTCTCTGACAATGTATTCAACCATTTCTTTATAATATCTCTTTTTTGAACCTTGCTGGTAATTAAAAAAGACCTTTTGAACAAGTCATGGGGATTTTTCCATTTTAAAAATAGTAAGGAATTAACCATGGCTGCTGGGAATCAATAGGCACAGCATTATATTAAATTATATTAAATTATATAAAAATTATAATGGCAGCTCTTGAAACCAGTGCAAGTGTTCTGAGGTATGGTCATTCAAGTGCACACAGGAGAGTGAGACAAATTCATAGAAAAATACGATTGTCGTCATATTCTCTTTTTTTCCTCCTGTTTCAATTGATTTGGGTAGATTATGAGAGGGCACTGACTTAGGAAGCTGCAGCCTGTATAGGAGAGAGCTGCAGGGGGCCTTTATCACAAAGTCCTTTATCACAAAAAGGGCAGAGAGGATGAATCAGCAGGGAGAGCAAGCATAGCAGTGGCCTTTCAGCCCAATCCAATGACTGTTTAAAGGAACTGCGTACTGAACCAATATGTGGTCCCTGATCAATCCAGTTGCAAGTAAACATGGGTCTTTACAAAAGTGCTCAACAATAGACACTTACCCATCCTTTTCAGGCACATATGGGCAGAATGCCATTAACTATTACAAGTCATCATGCAGTCATACAGTAGATCTCACCAATCAAATTGCTTATATATGCCCCGCTCTTTATTTGTCAGTTAAGGGGAAATCAATGGATGATGGCAACTCGAATGTGAAGCAATGCTAAATGGTGCACTGGTGTCTAAAAATGTAAGCATGATTGTACATTATCCGTGTTACCTGTATGTGAGATATGTGCTGGCCTAGTTTACTCAAAGACATAAATAAATTTGCTTCTCATGTTTTATGGAATATTTCTGGGGTATGAATGACAAAACTGGCAAAGAATCCTTGTAATTTTTACACTACAGTCAGTTACAGCACACTCCAGTAGCTGTGTGCATGCTGTGTCTGATCCTGTTAGAGCAGCATAGCTCAGTAAGAAAAATATAATAACATTTTAATGCCATAGATGCACTTTAGAACAGTGGAGAGTAATATCAAAACCTGAGAGCATGAGTGTTTCCTGTAAGGAAGCTTTAGTCATGCACTGTAAATATTGAAAAATATATACATTATATGGGGGGTGAATTGCCATCTTAAAGGTTAAGAACATTGGCTCAAAATAACTTCAATCCAATTCAATTCAGTTATATAGCGCTTTTTACAACATGAGCTGTCACGAAGCAGCTTTACATCAGTATTCCAGGCCTGATACCCCCTTAGGAAATAACCTTCCTGTTCAACTTTTTTCATAACTCTAGCTTTCACTTGCATTGAAGTGTATTGTGTTTTTTTATCAGCACAACTCTAGGGTTTTACAACATACTCCTTGCATGAATAAAGGGGCATAATTATTACAAAGAAGTGTTAATAAAAACATCCAAGAAGAAGACCACTATGATTTCTGAATATGCTGTATATGTCTAGGAAAAATGAATTTGGTGCATTAAGAAAGAAGGTGTAGTTTAATATTTTGGCTCTCAAATACATTTTGGGATTCATTTTCCTGAATCACATCCTCACTGTTATAAATTAGAGGCTGAATTTCTTTGGAGATCAACCCTGTAGAGAGTTGAAAGTAATTAGGCAGACAAGGCTGGCTTTCCAGAAAGGTGTTAAAATAATAGGAGTACTTTTTTGTAATTGAATTAGTGTACATTGAATAGATGGAAAGTGAAATAGAAGGAAAGTGTCCCAAAGAGATGTAGAAATAAAGGAATAAGATGTGAAGTAAGATAAGATTAATGACAGTCATGTTACCAAGTCTAGACACTCAGAGTAGAGCTTCTAATTGAAAGATATGTAGTGTTGAAAATAGAACTGAGATCACTGCCAGAGCAGGGAGTGCATTTGCAAGAACAAAGAAGCAACAAACATAAATGTGTTCAAATACATATGCAAATACACATGCACAGAAACATTCACACACACACACACACACGTCTATCACCCTGGGGGGACCATGGTTTCTAAAAATTTTTAGGAAACAAAGAATAAACAGAAAATTACATTTAAATTCATTGTTCATAATGTTTACTGAGATAACATTTTAAATGTGTTTTTTTTTTTTTTTTTAACTGCCGAGAGGGGACCTGAACCATGCCTACCTCACAGAGGGGACCTTCACATTCTGTATTAGGCCTGTGTTTATGTCTGTTACATGTTCTCCACAAATCCTTTGTTAACTTTAAGAACGGATAGTATTGCTTTACATTTTCCAATTACACAAATATTTTGATACAATAGGTTTAGTTTAAATAAAAAATAAACCACCATGAACATTCTCTGATTTGTATAATCCATATATATTAATAATTCTAAATTCAGTCATGCCAATAACCAATAAAATATGTTTATCGTCATCCTTTAAACAGTATAGGGTTCCCTCTAAAGGATGTTAAATATTGTAGATATCTTTTTCAGTGTTCATGTATACATGCTGGAGTGTGATCGTCACTCCACACCATCCAAGAGAGGACCTGTATCACTTTGTGCCAGCAATGAGGGGACTCATGTCATTCTGTAGCATCCAAGTGTGGACCACATTATTAGGAGAAATCACACACTGTGACCCTGGTTGAGACATACTGTCGACTGATAGAAGCTTAAATATGAGCAGTCATTGTTGACCAATGATAGCCAATCAGTCATTAAAAAATTAGCTGACAATTTTTTCCTATTATCTGAAAGAATCAGTATATTAATTAGATGTTGTTTTCAGAGTTATTTACTATGGTGTTTGTACTTATTAAATGTCCTCATTAATACAAAAGGGCATTCGATGTAGAATAACACAGATTCTGCTGCTGAGAACATTGAAAGTTTTTATAAATATCTAAAATTGTGACAAAGGAACTTTTTTTTCTTAAATATGTTAGTTGTTACAACAGACACACACACACACACACACACAGCCATTCATAAACTAACAATGTGGCATGTAACGACTTTAAGGGTTTGACTTTGATTGAGGTTACAGTCAAGATGGGGGGGGGGGGGGTGGTATTCAGCAAGAATAACTTTCGTGCAAGGGTGGATCAATGTTTGATCAATGTTGTATGGCTCAGAACGTGCAACCATAGTTTCTGTCCTGCTTATGGACAGAAAAATGCTTTCTTTTGCAATTGCATTCTTTTGCTTCCCCTGTTCTCTTATACTCTGCATCCCAAATTGGCCCTCCCAGAAGTCTCTACTTCACAATATCCTTCATGACTATTTAATGAATTACATGACTATAATACCATGTCAGGATGAAATTGTCAGATTAATCTCGTGGAGCTGTCAAAAGACTCACTGTAAAACCAATATACTGGTCTATCGTGCTTATCTCTTGAGTTTTCCATAATACATTGAACAGCGTGAGTGCCTATCACTTTACATTATGGTTCAATGGTACGCTTATAAATAAGAACACAGAGGACTGTCTGGGTTGAAAGCAGTGAGTGTCTATGAAAATCCTTTAAGTGCAATCTGTTTTAAATTTTCTGAGTACATGCAACAGGGCAACTGAAATTTTTTGTGGGTTTAATTTTGACATATTTATGGTATTTTTTTACATGGAGGTTGTGATAAATATTATATTTTTTATGATAAGAGTAAAGTGTTCACATTTTTTCTTTCCAGAATTCATGTGTGACCTTCAGCACTGTAAATTATTCCACTCACAGTGCATTAGGAGTTCTGTTATGCTGTTGATTATATCATTTCCACACAGCATATCTAGCCTGAGGGATCATTTGTTAATCTTACACGGAGTGCTGGGGGATAAATGAATGAACACACAGTCTATACAGATATGCATGTATACAGGTACAGAGCTGGCAATGGAATCCTCATTTCTTTGGTGGAGTTGAGGCAATCTGTACCCAATAATTAGCCCAAAGCAATTGTGCATGCTTGTTACAGAATTGCAAGTGTTTCTGTCTTGGGGGAGTTTATGGGGATGCCATTATCCTTAACGAAAATGGATGGAAGATTATAAGGTGTCTGCATCATGATGATTTTTGGAGTGTGAGAGAAATTACACTTGGGTTGAGGTTATCGACATGAGCCCTAATGTGCAGACCACACTTAAACCAGTGCAGCAGTAGTAAGATGATTCAGGAATTAAAGATGTAACTTTAGGCAGATAAATTATGATCTGCTCTAAGCTATCTGCTATATAAATATTTCCCCAGCATAGTTGGGTTTTGTTAATATCCAAATGAATCCAAAGCCATTTATGCAGCAACCATTTAACAGTCGATACATAGATTTATTCCTGAGTAGGTATAAGAGCAGGAGAAGTAGGAGTGCACATTCCAGATTAAGTGAGTATTATTAGTAACAATTAAGGTGTATCTCAGCAGTGACATCACATATTATAGCCTTGACAATGAATGGCAGCCTTTTCTAACCATTTGACTGTCAACGTCTGTAACAACCACCCATATCAAAGCGGATATGCTAATTAACAAGACAAATTCAAATTTATCCACAATCTAATCTGCTATATGCGTTACCCTTTTGTGTTTAAATTCCTTACAGGGAGATGCTTCGATGCTTCTGCACCTAAACACCACCTAATCGGACATACACCAGAATCTCCTTTTCCAGTTTCCAGAGCCTTGAGAAAAAGCTGTGCTTGACTAGGATTGCTGGATCAATTTACAGTCAATTGGTCAATGCACCAAATACAGAGCCTCCTTTTCCAAGGACAAGGCGGTTACACATTTCATTACATGAAAGGCAAGAATTAACTACTTCATGTCAAGGACAGTCATCTGTATATCTTGATCAATCTAATTAGGTAATGCTACTGCTTTTACTTATGGTTAATTTAGAATCTACAAAACTCTTGCATTAGATCTCTCACAATATATTTCAATTGTTTTTTAGTTAGAGGAAGGATTGAATATCATATATCTTTCTTTAATTATTTTTAGTTACCACTTATAATAGATTTAATAGACAATATAAATAGATGGTGTATTTTTTATTATTTTCAATCTATCTTGGAGTAGCAGCCATCTTAACTTTAATTTTAAAGTTATTCAAAAGCACAGTGGATGAAATCAAATAAAAATTGTTTATAATTGGCAAGGAGACTTAAAAAACAGATGTCATCTTCAATTCAGGCCCACTGAAAACTTTGTAGGAGGCTATTTCAATAATCTGCTCGCTTTCCCTGATCTACCCACACCATCCTGAATGTTTAGCACAACAAGACTGGTTTGGTGACCTGATGTGGGAGGAAGTTGGCATTCTGGAGCAGATGGATTTGATAAGAGAGGCAGATGGCATTTCATATCTGCTTGCAAAGTGGCATCTCATTACTGGCTTCCAAAGTTTAATCTCATCTCATTAAAACAAAAGTTGATGCATTAATATATCTCCATGCAGTCAGGAAGCAGATTGTTCTAAAATCCTAGCTTTGCAAGGGTATTAAACTGTGATCTTGATTTTAAATACCAAACCAAACCAGAAGAATTATACATAAGTAAGAAATCACACCATAAAGCAATATGGCAGTGAAACCTGTAACACTAGTAAATAAAGGTGGAAAGTGCTAGTCTCAGCTCATTTCTGTCATTCCTCATTAGAATGAAACTAATCAGTTTAATATGTAGAACTTGACTCCCCCATCATTTTTAAACAGAAACCCAATTCCTTTCACTTTGGGGCAATAAAAGCTCCAACTACTGATGAAATTAAGATTGCTGATCCCATAAAAAGAAATACAGTGATAATATATAATAGTGATGACCAGCTTTTGGCTGAGAAAGAGCAGCAAAACATATTGCATTTGTGTTAGAATATTTACATTAAACTACATTGAAATATTGTCTGTATATTAGTAATCATGAGAATAATTATAAATCTCTCAATACATACAAGGAAAATAAGTCAAGAAGTTCATTTTAAATATGTTACCTATCTTTATATAACAGTTATTCAGCACATTCAAATAGCTGATACACTGCCTGCAATATGTTACTGCTCATTTTATAGGAATATATTCTGTAGCAATAAATATACAGACATCTGTACATCCAGACAATAAATGTACAGACATCTTTGTGGACAGTTTTGAACCTGGATGGGTTTTGGAGTCAGTCAAATCACTGCTATCTTAAGGGAAAGTGTAATTCATTTGAAAACAAATTGTGTGAGATTAATCTGAAACTATACCTGAATAAAGTTATTTTTTCCAGACATAGTGAATTATGGAGATGTCAAATCAAGCAGCCAACGGGTCTTAAATACATATATACAGTACTGTGCAAAAGTCTTAGGCACGTAAGATTTTTCACAAAACATTTGTCTTAAAACAGTTCTTTTCTATCTTCTCCATTAGTGTGTAAATAACAAATAACATACTTCAGATTTCCAAACATTTCTTTTGAAAATAGTGAAATGTGCCACTAAGACTAAATAAAGAAAGAAAGTGGCAAACTAACACAAAACCTTCCAGACCCTCCAAACCTTTTTTGTAGGCATATACTCCAATGCATGATAAAACTATTATTCCAAACAACTAAACAATACAGGTGGTAATCATTAGCAACATAAGCAGGTTTAACCACAATTATTAACTGAAACAAAAACACCTGTGTAGAGGGAATAAAATTGTGTGAAGATCAGCCATACTTAAAAGGTGAGGTTGCAGAAGATTGCTAATCTTACACCATGACAAGGGTGAGCATGGAGACACGCCACAAAGTGGTCATCCTGCATCAGCAAGGTCTATCACAGGCAGAAATTTCGAGGCAGACGGGTGTTTCCAGATGTGCTATCCAAGCTCTTCTGAAGAAGCACAAAGAAACAGGCAAGGTTGAGGACCAGAAACGCAGTGGTCAGCCAAGGAAACTTAGTTCAGCAGATGAAAGACACATCAAGTTGACGTCTCTCCGCAATTGGAAGCTGTCAAGCAGTGCCATCAGCTCAGAGCTGGCAGCAACCACAGGGACCCTGGTACACCCATCTACAGTCCAGAGAAGTCTGATCTGAAGTGGTCTCAAGGGAAGACTTGCACCCAAAAAGCCATTCCTCAGATGTGGAAACAAAGCCAAACGACTCATCTATGCACAAAAACACAAGACCTGGGATGCAGCACAATGGCAGCAGGTGCTCTGCACCAATGAGTCCAAATTTGTAATATTTGGCTCTAGAAGAAGGCAGTTCGTTCATCGAAGGGCTAGAGAACGCTACGAGGATGTGTGTCTGCAGGCAACAGTAAAGAACGGTGGAGGTTCCTTGCAGGTTTGAGGCTGCATTGCTGCAAATGGAGTTGGGGATTTGGTCAAAATTAGTGGCCTCCTCAATGCTGAGAAATACAAGCAGATTCTAATCCATCATGCCACCGATTCTCAATCCTGCTCCTGGGACCCCCCTGCTCTGCACGTTTTCCATCTTTCCCTGCTCTACCTATCTGACTGAACTCATCAGTGGCACTTTTGATTAGCTGAGCACACCTCATTTAATTAAGAGCATGTTAGTCATTTCAATCAGGTGTGTTTGGAGCAAAGATAGATAGAAGATATGCAGGACAGGGGGGCTCCAGGAGTAGGATTGAGAAACACTGCATCATGCAATACCATCAGGGAGGCATCTGACTGATCCTAAATTCATTCTGCAGCATGACAATGACCCCAAACATACAGCCATAGAGTGATAAAAAACCAAATAATCTTCACCAAAAAGAGGAAAGAGGAGTCCTGCAACAGACGGTGTGGCCCCCACAAAGCCTTGATCTCAACATCATCGAGTCAGTCTGGGATTACATGAAGAGACAGAAAGAATTGAAACAGCCAAAATCCATAGAAGAACTGTGGCAAGTTCTCCAAGATGCTTGGAAAAACCTACCTGCCGAGTACCTTACAAAACTGTGCACAAGTATACCTAAGCGAATCTGTGATGTTTTGAAAGCCAAGGGTGGTCATACCAAATATTGATTTAACTATTGATTTTTCCGTTTTGTGCACTTTGTAGGTTGTTAATACATACATTAAAAACTATTCATTTCATTATTTTGAAAGCATTCTGAATTTACATCACTTTTTCACAAGTGCCTAAAACGTTTGCACAGTACTGTATAATTTTGACGGAAGCTGTCACTTGCCTGGTAACTAGCCAAAGCTCCAGCCTTCTCATCATTTATTTTATGTCACCCCTTTTGCTGGATTTTAAGCTCTTATGAATTTAAGGCTGATCCTTATCCTGAGGATAGGGCAGATTTGATTTGTTATAGCTGTTTTTATGATGATGATGCGTAACAACAGCAACAATAATAGTAATAATTTAATTCTTTTAATTGAATTGCATTTTTCCCTCATGAAGACTGCTTGATGATTTTAATTTAATACCATATTGATTTGTACAAGTATTGATATTGATTCAGACAATTTCTGTGTGCAAGGTGTATATTCTTTTTAAGTTAGTAAACTTTGAGGCCAGGAATGTGAGGGCAGGGATGTGTCAAAGTTATTTCATATTTGTATAAATAGGCTGTTACAAATGTTACTCTTTTGTACTGGAAAAGAAAGTATGCTATGAAAATAAATATACCATGATGTTAATGCTTAACTGCTTGGCAACAGAAAATGAGTGAAAGAAGTGTGCTGAAAGACCCTTCCATGATTATGACCTGGACGTTTTTATGTCTCTTACCCATTACTATCACCTTCACTCCTCCTGCTGATCTCATACAAAACATATGATGGGACTAGAGTATTTTTCTAATCCTAATGCTATGCTGCAAACAGACCAGCTTTTTCAACATACCAAATCTATACATCTTGTTGATTTATTACAAGATTGTCAATCAAATGCTTCTCAAACGCCATGTATGCTGGATTTCAACCCAGCTGACTGCTCTGTTAATTAGGCTTGACTGAGCTGTTAACTGAAAGGTGATCTTCATTTGAAATCTGCACATAATCAGCTATAAATTATTTGTGACAGAAATGTGGGAAGTACATTAGTGCTAATATGAAAATAAAGTGAAATTGTTCATTTGAATTGTTAACAACCTTTTCAGTTGAAGAAGGATCACCCATTTGCAGCTTTTTGTTTATCTGAGTCTAGAATTGTAGCACCATAGTACCTTTATGCACATAACATGAAATAATTGCAGTTATATTGGAAATATTAGATTTGACTATAACAAAGAGATTAGAAATGGGGATTTAACTCGAAATGTGTCATTCTCTTCCTCCAAAATTTGTAGTTTACTGACAAATGTGTTTGAAATTGGCTGTGAATTACAGGTTTAAAGGATGCAGCTCCATCAATATCAAGACAGCCACTGATAAACCTTTATCTTCTACATCCCTGGCACACACCAACAGACATAAGTAATCATCAGCTGCAGTGTTTACCCCTTTGATACGCATATCATAACTTTTGATCTCATAATTTCAGCCTCACACATATTTTTGTGCATTTACCTCTACTTCAACTCTCTGTCCTCTATTAACGCTGTTATGTTACCTCAATGAAAAATAGATATTTCAGAACCGATTTAATACTGTGTAATGATGTTAACGTGTGTTTAGCTGTTTAGTTATTTATTTTAATCCAGTCTTTGTCTAGATTTTACAACCTTGCATCATCTATGTAGATAACAAAGGTCTTAAACTCTTTTCAAGATTATGCACATAACAGAATGTAGGCAGTAACATAATTTGCTTTAAAGTCAGACACTGTACTTGCTGTTGATCTACTCTCTCTTCCACGGGCTTCCACAAGTTCTGTATAATACATCCAGAATTCATTCACCACAGCTACACCACAGACACTACAGCCACCCTTGCTAAACTACATCACCAGGAATTACCAGAAGAAACACAAACTGTATTAATGTACAGTATCTAAATAGTTAGCTAGCCACATGGATTGAGTAACTGTCAGTACTTCCACGTGATGTCCTGCTTGTGGTGTTTTTGTCTTCCTGTCTGTCAGTGTGGGTATGTCATTTGTTTTGCATGTGCTTTTGTTTTTGTTTACAGCCATCGTCCCACCTCCTGTCCCGCCTATCTGCCCTGCTGCCACACCCACCACCTGAAGCCCATCCTGCACACCTGTTCCCTGTTCTCTCATCACCAGCCTGTGTATTTATACCCCTCTATCTGCTCTGTTTCTCTGCCAGCTCGTCACAGTGTTTCAGTCTGTTTCGTTCCTGCCTGTTTGTCCTTTGCCTGCTCTGGGTTTTTTTTTTTTTCTCTTTCTGCCTGTTTGTTGGATTTGGATTTTCTGCTCATGGATTCTCTGGTTTTGACTTGTACTGTTTGTTACTTCTGATTTTTGGATCTTCCTCAAATAAATGCCTGGTTTGTCATCCCGGTTTGGGCCTGGGTCCTCCTACCTGAAAGCCTGACAAGTAACCTCATAGAAGAAATGATTCTTCTGTGAGGTTACTTGTCAGGCTTTCAGGCAGGAGGACCCAGGCCTCCTGTGAGCAGTCACATTTTTGTTGCATAGCTAAAGAAAGGGGTATAGCTAGTAAGCTATCAAATTGTATCCCAATACTACAATCATTTGCTTATTTATCTGATGTATAATTATTACTTGACACAAAGCCTTTCTTTATGGTGCTGGGAATATTATCTAAGTGTAAAAATCTCAATGCAGTTATTGCACTTGTCTATCATACATCAAGGCTTATATTCCACAGCAGTGGGCTGTGTGCAAATGTCCATCTACAATCTGAATCATGTCTCCTGGTGTTTCTGGGCAGTGTGCAGAGAGTAGTCACTAGTACCTGCAGAGTAGAGTACAATAAATGAGAAGTTGCACATGGAGCCACTGTGCTGCATAGGGCCATAGACCAATATTGTTTGACTTGGCTCAGTGCCTCAGTAGTGAAAAATCCCACAAGCTGCTACTACTACATTAACCCAAATACTACAGAAGCTAAATTTAAGTGATTGGACTGAAATTCCATCTGCCAAGGAAGCTGAAAGCCACAAGGACTAAATAAGAACTCTATTACTCTCTGTAATTCAAGATATTGGTATCCAAGCAGAGGCGCATTGAAACTTTTTCAGTTATTTTTTTTCTCTACTCAATTAATGTGGACAAGCAATCTGTCAAATGTGGGAAAAAATATTACAGGAGAAATGAACCAAAGTCATTTTGCAGACACTTTCTAACTTGATATTTGCATATCAAGGACTTTTTTTTTTTTGAAACCCTATTTTCATTTTGGTTTTATCCTTTTTCCATTTGGGGTCTAAATCCAGAAACCCTAATGATTTTCTTCTGCCTTTTATTAATTGGGGGCCACACATACAGTATCCCTGCCTGAAGTTTCTGAATCCCATATTCCAGGAAACTTGTCACATTTCTGGACATTTAAAACATGTAATAACCTCTCATGCTTGCCCTATCAAATTTCTCCAAAGATTTTCACCCACTGTCCCCCACTTACCATTGATAAGCGTTTCTCATTGGTATCATTGCTTGGCTCGTGAGAGCATAGATGTATGCATTTTTGTGGAGGTCCAGGGGAATATACAGTTCTTTCAAAATGGGAACAACAAACATCCACCATAACATATCTATCAACATTAAGCTGACAGTCATTCCCCTCCATAAATCCTTTTCTGTCTCTGCAGTGATTTAATATAGGTATATTGAACCTCTGACCTTGGATGGTTTTATTATCACTTGTGTGTTATGTATTACTATGAACCAAAAAAGAGTAGTCCTAACGCATGTCTAAATTTATAAATCTGACCCACTTTGGCAATTAATATGAATGTTATGTGCCACAGATGGTACATTTCAACAACCTAGATATGCAACTCTCTTTTTTTCCTTGAGGAATCTCAAAGTGATGATTCCCCTCAAAAATCATTTAAAGATAAATGTAGTCAAAAGTGGTAGTCAATATTATGGAAGCCATTTTATTATGACCACCTTTAAAATTGCTTATAACTTGTAGTTTCAATGTATCATATGTTCTTACACTTAGTGCTCTCAATTTCTAAAACAATTTGATATCATCACTCATTTCTTTGAGGGAGTTTTGAAAATATTACTTTCTTGTTCTACTCTGTTAGCTAATCCTACAGTAGTGAATTACATCTTAAAATCTACTGGGGCTTTCCTCTCTGATAGCCTGACACCTATTACATCCTGTCTTCTTGCAGTGCTTTGCTGAGCTGGTGCAGTAAGTGTAATCGGTGACATAAACTGTTCAATTTCTATACTTGTCCTTACCCCAGATGGAGATTACTTTTGTCTCCCTTTTTGTAATTCATTGGATTCAAACTGGGCACTGAATACCCAGCCCGGCAAATATGATGTTCATATCTTCATGTCCTGCGCATTTAGAGAGGAGTTTCTTCCATCACATCAGCAGAGCCAGATACCTAAACCACAGGCAAACATTTATAATTGGCTTTAAACGCTCAAAGGAAATGGCTCAATGCTCCCACAGATTAATACACATTTGAAACAGTTCCAGCTCCTGTCAAGCATATAGCAGGTATTAGAAACAAATCCACACTGATCATAGCTCCTAGCCTTAAAAATGTGAGCTATATAACAAAGTTTACTATGGGATTATTTAGGGTTTGGATTATCTAACACATTTTCATCTATGACAAAGGGAACAAGACAGATGAATAACACAATAACACAGCTACAGTAGAACTCATATCTTCAAATTTCTTTTTAGAAGTTTCTGGAGTTTCTGTGTATCTATAAGTACAAACTGATATATGCAGATGGAAAGACAGAGACCATAATTTCCCAGCAATGTGCAAATGGTATTTTTTATTGGAAAAAAGGACTCATGCTTCTCTATTTAATCTGTAAATATTAAACTGAACCTCCTTCATGTTCACACTTTAAACATTCTCAGATTCTCATTTTTCAATTATTAATGACTGTCTCTTTAGTTATTTAAAAATGAATGTTAAACACAAGTAAACATTCAGCTGTGAAATGAATTCATTTTCAGACAAATAGTTGGATTACTCCTGCTAATTTCCTTTGTGGATTCCCAAATTTTCAAATTAAAATCAACCAGCTGCCGCCTTTAGGTTTCTTAGCAAATTTTGATTTCACTGGACTCTGACTCACATCTCTAACATATGAGGTCCAGCATTATCAGTACGAGACAGGATATAATTAATTTAGGCTGAAATTACTTCATGGGCAGTACAGTGTCTTAAACTGTAGTAACTGTCTAGCACTGATTTGAGAAATTATCACAAGTGCCAAGATGACTGGTAAAATGAGTAAGTCTTTAACATAGGTGTGATGAAAGTGTGACTGTACATTGGCCAATTAGGATGGGAATGGTAGACAGCACAGAACTGCAATACTGGTACATGCCAATTCATTACAGTTAAAAGTAATGAAATTATTCACAAACTTCCTGTGTGAATTAAAAGTTAACAGTTTTGTAGTCAAATGGCATCAAAACTGTTCACTATATCTTCAAATCAAATCAAAAACACAGGCCTTAACTTAACACATACACACACACACACACACACACACACACACACACACACACAGATATACACACAGAGTTATAACTACCTAATGTGTTATACTGAGACTTACTCATCCTCCTCAAGAGTCACATATTGACATTTTGGTAATGAGACCAGACTGATAACCAACAGAAGTTAAATTAACTGTAGCACTTAATAGAGGCAGAAAGGAGCATTAGAAGATTGTTGATTACAGCGACCATGGTTACAGCTCTTAAACTTTCCAAAAATTAATGGATAGAACAGAGTAGCAGAACTGCTGAAAATTGGCTGTATAGAGAAATTTACTTCACAGTGATTGTTTATGCAGTCCTGAGATTGCCCTGATAGTGCTGACTACAGGCCTGGCACTATGGGGGTGCTTAGGGGTTCGTTGCACCCCCAGATGGACCTCATGCACCTTCAGTTGTCTGCTTATATCCCGATGTCTACATAGCATTTATGACCTTTTGTGCACCCCCATGGATTGCAGTTGCACCCCTCTGTATTTTCTCCTGGCACAAAGCCTGGCTGAGTATTGACTGTGATTTAAAGTATGGTACTATATGGTACTATTTACTTCTTGTTCATAGAAAACTGTATCATTTATTCAGTAATCACAATAATGATCAATTTGTATAGGGTGTGGTAAGAGGAGACATATAACTAAGCATGACACAGTGCTGACAAAGCAGTTCTGATCACCAAAAAGCAACACAGCTTTGGGGTTTGGCTTCAAGAAAAATGTTATAAATAATAAAAAGCTAAGATTGCTCTCAACATGACAGAAATATAATCCTTGGATGAAACATGCAATTAAAAGCAGACTTCATGAAAAAGTATTAAAAATGTTAATCAAATATCTAAACTGTAAAGTAGTAAAATGTGCACTTTAACATTCATTCTTGATATCAGTGTTAAGTTAACATTGTTGTGTGGTGTTGCAACTGTTAGTAACTGTTACTTGCTGTTCAGTGTTGCCTATTTGGTTCAGTATGAGGATATTGCTACCTTGTTAAGCCTCTGCTAATTTTGAAGTTCCCTTGGATTTTCAATGGAAATGAGACAAAAATCTGATAGCACAGTGAAATTCTTAAATAAACATGAGAAGGCCCATTAGTCACAATTGAAACTAAACTATGTTAAATTAGTATCTTCCAATATGATTGCTATTAAAGATAAACATCTGTTTATTACAATACCAGTAGTAAGGTGCTGCCAGTTTAGCAGCGTAGGGGTCACAGTGCTTGCCCTCAGCCACAGCATAGGTTTTGTCACTGTAGGTCTGGGTACAGCCTTTTAGTAATTTGTATCCAAAAAATTGGAATGTTGTTCATATCCACTGCAAATGTCAACTAACTGGAAAGTTCACCTCAGTGGGGGCTCTGGCTCAGTGCAAGCTTCATCAGAATATCCTCATGCAGTATATCTGTGGAATCTCTGTAACAAACAATGGCCCAGCAGACATAAAGATAGTACATGTACCAGAAGATATCAACAGCTGAAGTGGTTTTGTCGACACCTATAAAAACACAGAATAAGGTGTTCCTTTGGGAGCTCACATATACCAGAGTGCAGTAAAAGCCACAGTTACAACATGTGTATGATCTTTAAATACTGTTCACTGACAAAGATTCCCACTGTTTGAAATGAAAAAAAAATCAACTCAAGAGGTTGGAAGGGTCTAAAACTGATATTCCAGTACCCATCTGTAACTACATCTAAGGCTTCTGGGGCCAAGAGGTGACCTTCAGGGTAAAGAGCTAAATAAATGAAGTACAGGTCAGCGAAATTTCTTCATATTTATCAAACGGTGATGAAGTTGTATAAACAATCATGTAGAAATGACACAGTCTCTCCCATTGTACCAAGTCTAGCCACCAGAGAACATCAGTATACCAGATTGACCCTGCTTTATGTGTTGCCTGGCAATGTTTGGCAACCCATTTGTTTCTCTGACAGCTTTCATTTAAAATGGCCAAGAAGGGAAACACTGCTACAGACCACCGTTTGGGACAAAATTCAAATTCATTTGTGTGCATTCATTTCTATTGCTAAAGTCAATATTGAAATGTTAACAGTGCAGTTGGTTTACACTTCTGGCCCAATTTCATGCTGCACTGTCTGCAGCACAGCTGTGTGTGCTCTCTTGTCATCATTGTACTTGGCACAAATGACAGCAACACGGTGACAGTAATTTTAATCTCAATAATGCTAGAATTTTGCCCAGAGTACACGAATGATGAGTGATGGTCATACTATGCAGAAATAAAGCTAAACAAAGCCTGCTTGTGTTGGACAACCAAGTAAGACCTACTGCAACCCTATGTTCCCTCCCAACTGTTATGCTCTGCTACTGAACGGCATCTGGTGATCTTGTCACATCGTGGCGTAACGTCACTATCCAGGACCTTCTTCACCATTGTCCCCCAATGGTGGAATGAACATTTCAATTTCAATTCAGTTTATTTATATAACGCTTTTTACAACATGAGCTGTCACAAAGCAGCTTTACATCGGTATTCCAGGCCTGATGCCCTCAGAGCAAGCCAAAGGCGACAATGGCAAGGAAAAACTCCCTGACTAATAGGAAGAAACCTTGGGCAGGACCCGGGACAGAGGGGAGCCCATCTGCTTCTGGCTGGCACTGGGTGGACAAATAGAGTAGGAAAGAGTTTCCTAAAAAGTTCTTAACAGTACTTAAGAATGGTGAAACATGTAGGTAGTAAGACACAGCAATATACGGTGCATAAAACATAATGAGTCTTGTAAATCTTAAATCTTAAAAGTTATACAGCAGAATATGCATAGCATGTAGTCCTCGAGGGTCCAGTTCTTGGTACATGGAGGGCTCCACAGGAATGACAGTGAGGAAGCTGAGCTGGGGGTCCCGAAGTGGTGCTTGAGTTACAGATCCAAGCAGGAGCCCGGAGCCGAGTGAGGAAAACAAAATTGAAAAACATTGATTAGTGGACGATAAGAATGGCAGGAATGTACAGCAGAGAGGCAGGAGAGGAGGGGCAGGGAAAAAGATGCCAGTATGCAACAAGGAAAAAACCCCGACAGACTAACATTATGGCAGCATACCTAGGGGACGGGAGGCAAGGGACCGGCATAATCATGAGGGCAACCCTAAGGCAGTCAACACCAGATCACAGAGTCCATGCCATGATAAAGTGACAGCAATGACCGCTTAGTCCACTAGAGACTCTATGATCCATGCCAGCACCAGGCCATGTCCCTCAGCTGTATAGATATGTTTTGACCCTAGACTTAAAGGTCGAGAGAGTCTGCTCCCCGAACCTCAGTGGGAAAGCTGTTCCACAGGAGAGGGGCTCGATAGGAAAAGGCTCTACCGCCTATAGTAGTTTTGCCCACTCTTGGAACGATGAGAAGCCCGGCATTTTGGAAACAAAGGGCTCTTTGTGGAAGGTATGGGTGAAGAAGGTCCTTAAGATAGGGAGGGGCAAGCCCATTTAAAGCCTTAAATGTGAGTAGAAGTATTTTAAAATCGATCTGGTATTTAATGGGTAGCCAATGGAGAGAAGATAGAACTGGGGTAATGTGCTCAAAACGTTTACTTCTAGTTAAGATTCGAGCAGCTGCATTTTGTACCAGCTGAAGGGGTTTTAGTGAGACATTTGCACATCCTGACAAGAGGGCATTACAGTAGTCTAATCTGGATGTTACAAAGGCGTGAATTAGCTTTTCAGCGTCATTAATTGATACAATTTTCCTGATTTTGGCTATATGTCTCAAATGAAAGAAGGCTGTCCTAGAGGTGTTAGTTATATGTGTTTCAAAAGAGAGCTCAGGATCAATAATGACCCCAAGGTCTTTGATAGCTGCACTCGAGGCAAGGGAGACATTATCAAGAGCCGTTTTCACATATGAACTCCGGACAAAGTGCAGAGAATCAGGTCCATAACTTGGCCGGAATTGCCCTTTCACACATGTAGCATGCAACAGGAGATTGTCCATGACAGACGCGTTCTCACCTACAGGAAATAGTCCGCTTTGGTTTAGATGAGGGGCGGCACCCGGGTAGAGCGTGCAGGAGGCAGGACATGACGCAAAAAGTACGCTGCAGAAATCGCAGTGGCTGTATTTGAAACCGCCTACTGCATACTGTGTACTGCATGCTACACAAGTATATACTGTATACTGCATGCTATTTTTCAGTGTAGTACCCAGTATGCGACCATTAATAATTACATTTGTAGTATGTTATATTGTTGCTTGAAATCATTGTGAGTTTAGAAATGTTCAGATTTCCTCGTAGTATTTTCCAGTTAGATGCCACTTGCATTCTCACAAGTGACAAGTATTAACGAGATCACTTAAAGTATTCACGAGTTGAAGTATTTTCAGTCTTTTTCTTTTCAATGTCTTACCTTTCGGTGGTACGGGTACATAATGTGGCACAGAGGAGGAGAAGGCGAACATAGCTATTATACTTTTGGGTAGCCTATAAAAAAATCACACATAGCCATCCAAATGGTGCTACTGGTACACATAATTTATTATTAATTATACATTTATTATAACAATAAGGTAAGTTTTTCTTGTTCGCTATGTAATGTTAGGTCACCAGTTCACCTATCTCACTATACCTATCACTATTACTTAGCTACAGCTTAGCTAGCTACTAACCAAATAATAAACCAACATTATTAATCATCGTAAGAGACAAGTTTTGGCAGTATAGCTATAGCTAACTATCTCTTTAATGATCACTGGACTCAAAATAGCATGTATTTGGACATCCGCAATGTCAACGAAACAGTGGAAAGCTATGTACAGGTGCGCGGAAAAGAATACGAGGCAGATGTTTGTATTCTTCTAGTTTCGCGCCAGTTGCATGCCAGAAAAGTCATCAACATGCCCACTCGCTCACGGTGGATTCTCTGGAATGTTGCCTGCTCAGTTCACACATGGGCTCACTCCGACATGAGGCAGACTTTTTATTAGGGAGCTGGCAGAAAGAAGTCTGTCACATGTCCGGTATGACTTATTCGGACATTTGCGTTCAGACATGCAGCTCGTCCGGCTAAGGGCCGGATACATTCCGTACATGTGTGAAAGGGGCTAAGGTCTAGTGTAAAATGAGTGAATTTGCTACTGATTGAATTTTGGCCAACAACCAATATTTTGGTTTTGTCTAAGTTAAGGAGGAGAAAATTTTGGGCCATCCATTTCTTTACATCTGTTAGACAGGCCTCCATGTTTGATATATTCAAAAGGACATCAGGTTTGACTGAGATGTATAACTGTCATCCGCAAAACAGTGGAAGCTAATGCCATGGTTACGGATGATATCGCCAAGAGGCAACATGTATAACGAGAACAGCAGAGGCCCAAGCACAGATCCTTGTGGTATACCATATCTTACTCTGGAATGAGCGGAAGATTCATTGTTAATGAAGACAAACTGATATTGTTCTGATAGATAGGACCTAAAGCAAGATAGAGCCTGTCCACTTATGCCAACCAGGTTTTCAAGGCGGTTGAGGAGGACACAATGATCAATGGTATCAAAGGCTGCACTTAAGTCTAATAGCACAAGAAGAGAGATACAGCCATTGTCACAGGAGAGCAGAAGATCATTGAGCACTTTCAGAAGAGTGGTTTCCGTACTATGATGAGGTCTAAACCCAGACTGAAAGACTTCCAAAATGTTGTTAGTGTAAAAATGCATAGAATTGCTTTGATACTGCTTTTTTCAGGATTTTTGAGAGGAATGGAAAATTCAAGTTGGGCCTGTAGTTTAACAGGTCATTGGGGTCTAGGTTGGGCTTCTTCAGAATAGGCTTGATAACTGCTACTTTGAAGGACTGAGGTACATGTCCACACGTAAGGGAGGCATTGGTAAGATTTAATAATGGTGTGCCAATTGCAGGTAGTAGCTGTTTTAGGAAGCCGGTTGGTATGTGGTCTAGTTGGCTGGTAGAGTTTTTAGATGAATTGATAAAAGAGGAAAAGCTGATAAATTCAATGGGTATTAAAGAGTTAAGGCACAAGGCAGGCCTAATGGACATATCTACGCTGTCTGGGACGGGACTGGCCAGGCAGCAGGCAGAAGTCGGTGGAAATTTTTGTATTGTGTCCCTTATCTTTATGATTTTGCTATCAAAGAAGTTCATAAAGTCATCACTACTATAAATTGCTGGCATGTTAGGGTTAACTGATGCATTACTCTTAGTTAACCTGGCAATAGCGCTAAACAGATACCTAGGATTGTCCTTATTTTTCTCTATAAGGGTAGAGAAATATTTGGATCTGGCAGCTATGAGGGCATGCTTATAGGTTAGGAGACTTTCCCTCCACGCCAGGAAAAAACTTGTAATTTGGTGGAGCGCCATTTTCTTTCCAGTTTCCACGTAGCTTGTTTGAAAGCACGGGTATGGTCATGGTCATTGTACCAAGGTGCTAGCTTTTTGTCTGTGATTTTCTTCCTTTTAAGGTAGGCAGCGAGCAGTGAGAACCTCGGTTCAAAACTTGCTTGCTCGCCGACCCACGTAACATATTAAAAAACACAATGCAGCAAGATCCCACCCGTTACATCTATAAAACCCATGTTGTTAGAGGGGTACGGCTCAGACAACCAGGGATTGTGTGATGTTAATCTGATGTAGATTTCGTCACCACACCACATGGGGATGGGGCCAGAGAAGATTACTGACTCCGACATTTGCTTTGCAATCTTGCACACCGATTTAATTGTTAGGTTAGTTATTTCCGACTGTCTCATGTGGACATCGTTAGCGCCAACTTGAATAACAATATT
Organism: Megalops cyprinoides; assembly: GCF_013368585.1. Taxonomy (NCBI): domain Eukaryota; kingdom Metazoa; phylum Chordata; class Actinopteri; order Elopiformes; family Megalopidae; genus Megalops; species Megalops cyprinoides. The sequence goes on along the minus strand of NC_050590.1, from coordinate 23,584,064 downwards.
AGAGTATTTACTTTTACCTTTACCCAGCACTTTCAAATTGGCTTCAGTGTCAGTCGCTCTGGCTCCAGGAATGCAATTGACTATGGTCGTTGGCATTTCTACTCATGTTTCTCAGAATAGAATCGCCAATTATCAGGGCTCTTTTAACAGGCTTCTCAGCAGGTGCGTTACTGAGGGGGGAGAACCTGTTTGAAATGTGAACAGAGGGCTGGTGGTGCACCTAGGGCTTGCGTTTATGTCTATTTTCCCGAACCATAACCCACTTGCCTTGCTGCGAAGGCTCTGCTGGGATTGAGCTAGGGGAAAGGCTAACTGATGCATCCGGTACCGAAAAAGATTCGATAAACTTCTCACTAGCGAATATATCACTTTATATAAGGTGCAGATGTGTGCCGAGTGTTTAGCTCACATTTAGCACAAGTAAAGTTAGCAGTACTAGCGGAGAAGGAGTAACTAAACATGTTGCACACTGAGCAGGGGAGACAGCGAGAGGGAGGAGAAGTAAGGATAGGAGAAATGGAGCTGCGAGAAGCCATCATAGATAGCTAGCTAGCTACAACGTTTATAGTCTACTTTATGAAGGTGTTGCTATCCGCAAACACTCCGAGTTTGGGTCCTGGTTGGGTCTTAGCTGATTTGCATCTTATGTCTGGCGTTTCGGAAGCGAGCAGCAGGAAGTGCAAAGCAGTGAACAGGTAGCGAGCAGGTAGCGAGCAGAACTCTTCATCCATTCTACTGAGTCCCTCTCTGTCCTCAAGAAATATCTGAAGACACAACTCTTCTGCTCTCACCTGAGTACCTGAAACACTACCTTCTGAAGGGATTTCTCATGTCTCAAAATGCTCTCCTGCTAAGCTATAAAATAAAATTATGTAAATAAAATGTAATATAATGTAATCTGTAATCTAATGGTTTAACACACTTGTTATCTTTACCTGTTAGTTTGTACTTTGCCTAGCCAACCATTGAAACCTGGTCATGAAGTGCTTCTAATTTTGTTGAGTCCATATGGCTTTTTACTTGTGTTGTACTCTACCTCACCTCTAAGTTGCTTTGGATAAAAGCATCTGCCAAATGAATAAATGTAAATGTATATGTAAATGTAATTGTGAGACACAGGAAATAGCAAAAGAGCTAATTAGTTTTTCAGTGGTATTTCCCTCAAATGACCATGTATTGCCCAAGTGCAAGAGTACACATAAGCTCATCAGAGGGCACTAAATCCATTCAGATAGCTGTTTTTGTGTTTTGAAGTTGCCTAATTGTGCAATTGTACTGGAATATAGCTTCTGAAAGTTAAAGGTTTTATATAAACCATTTCAGTGAAGCAGTTGGATTATTGCAACATATTGCACTACATTTGGATTGCATTATTCAGAAGTAATATTCAGAAGCCTAGGTGTTTACCTTATATGTGACATGAGATGAGAAAGCTGTATGTTTGTGATATTTGGGTAAATTATGGTTTATACAATTTATTAAAGGTACTTGTTTTTTTGGTGATATTCATATTAGCTCCATTCTTTCTGCACTGATTGTTAATCCATTTGTGTAACATTTTAGCACAAACAGCACTCTGCTGATTATCCAGCACCTTACCTACTGGAAGGCAATACGCCAAATCACTGGTATGTTCTTAGTACGACAAAGCTGCTGGTGACCAGTGGTAGGTCACAGACTGCATCTCTAACATGCTATTTCTACTTGAGGAGACACATAACATCCTACATTAAAGCTCTTTCAAGTGCAGCTTTTATCTGTGACCAGGTAACCTCCTATTTAAAGGTCTGTTGCTTCTTCTTGGCTGATAGGCTCACTGGTCAGAGTTGTGTGATAAAGCCTGAACAGTTGGCAGCTGTCTCCTGGGTTAAAGAGTTCATTGTTATTGTACCAAAATACTGAATGAATATGCAATGCAAATGAAATTGATTTGGGAAAAAACTCCTTTGTAACTTTTTAAATTTTAAATTTAGGGCTGTCAACGCTAATGCGTTAACGCTTGTTCGCGATTAATAGCAAAACTTTAATGCATTAATGTTTTAACCCAAATAAATCATATTATCAAGTTTGACCGCAACTTCCTTCCGTAATTCCAGTGCGGATATTTACATGGCTGAATTACTGAAAGGCGTGGCAAACGCAGATGTGCTGAACGGCAAATTTCGTTTTAACCCTTTCGTATGTAACTTATTTTTTATGACATGTAGCACGCGTGTTACATTATATGGTTTGTTATGTTTTGAGGATAATAAAAATAAATAAAAATAAAAATAAATATTCCTCGCTACTCATCAGTAAGTAGTGGTATATGATGCCTTTGGATGAAAACATATTTTGTGAAACAAACATATGGCACCAGCTTATGGCTGTAACCAGAGTTTGAAAAATAGTGACGGTGGGGGGGGGCATTTAGGTGTTTAGGTTTTGTCAATGTTGTATGTTGTTGTCCTGGGAGGGGGGGGGGGTAGGTTTTGTCAAAATTAAACATATAAACATTACATACATAGAAACCTTAGCTAGCTATAAAAATAAAAGAAAAATGCTTGAGAGTAACACCATTACAAGCTAACGTCATTATACACATATTCATTTCCAAATTTGGCTTTGAAATGTTTCGTAGGCCTACTGTTAGTGATACCGTCACCTACATAAGCTGTTTTTCAATCAATGGCATTGTGTGAAACGTTAGCAAGCCTACTAATATGAAAGAAATAGCCTAGCCTTCATCATGAATACACATATTTAACATGTTTCATACAATTGCCTTTACTCCAGACATTGTACCAGGTTACCGTTTTGAAGGTTTCGTACAGATAATGGCATAACGATCATTGCTTTGTCTTACCGAATGGTATACTGCCAGTCCACACACAAGCCACCTGCTGCTGCCAACGTGCGTAAATTCCAATTGCTGCTGTCAGTGGAAGTGCTGATGATGCAAGGGGCTGTGCTCGCACCCTCTCTCACAACTCTCACACACAGCAGACAGTACATAACAATTCTAAACTGAATTAAGCATGTACTCGTGTCGAGGAGAAGTTCTCAACCACTGATTTTTTTATCCAGTTACATTTAGCTTCAAATTTTATTTTTAGCTCTAAAAAATTACCGAGATCCAGACCTAGGTGACCTCATAGCTGGTTAAGGGCATGGACACACTGTAAAAGCATGAGACAAAAACAGAAACAACAGATTTATCTGCCAAAGAAAGTGAAGCCTTTGATGTCTTCACAGGCCAATAAACCTCTTCTGATTACCAAAAACAAAAGCTTTGGCACACTGGGCACATCTGAAGAACCAACATCAACTTCAGGCCACATTTAATTAAAATGCAGGGCCAACGAGTGAAAATGGAGAGAGAGATAAAAAGCCTGGCACACAGAATTTGTCAGCCGTCCCCTGGTAAAATTACTGACCGTAATTACCTTAGCTCTAAACTTGTCATGCTGCTCTGTAAGTGGTTGTAGTTGTTAATAAACAGTTGGGACAAAAGGCCACAACAAAATCTGCATCACCTCATTGTGATTAAACAAAGCAGTAATTTGCTTCAATTAGCTGCAATTAGTGCAGTTTGTACACCCTGAATTGAATATGGTAAGTAGAAGATGGAGGAAGAAGAGGTTTTGAATAGATAAGGCAGGAATTCTCACTAAAAAAACTTTATATATTTTACATTGCCATGCATATACAAAGTATAGAACTTTAGCAGCTAATAATCTTTTTTATGTTTCAGCATGGTTTGCAATGTTCAAATCTGTCTTAACACATGCCCAGTGCATGACAGTAATACAGAGTTTTGTTTTTTTATGTTATACATGTCCAACACAGAAGGTTATTGAAAACACTTACAATAATCGATGTGCTTTCAGTATTCATTAATTGTGCATGGTACAAACAAAATGATTGACAGAAAAAAGGTATGGCACAGGCATGCCTGCGTCAACTCCAGTGCTTCCCATATTTGTTGTAAAGTGGCTGGTGGTGGATCTCGACGTTGAATAGCTTTCTGCACAAATGCTCAATTGGCATGAGATGTGGTGACTGGGGAGGCCACTGCAGTAAGCTGAATTCTCTGTCGGAACCATTCCTGGTCAATTCTAGCATTGTGGCATGGAGTATTAACCATTCTGAAAAAGCCCATTCACAGATGGATACATTGCTGACACCATGGGCTGCACCTGATCGACAATGATGCTTAGATAACCTGCAGAACTGAACTGATGCGCTACTTGTATCAAGGTATCTAATGTGTGCCATCAAAACACACCCTACACCATTACACTGATCACCAGCTGCCTGCAGTGTTGACACTGGACAGGATGGATCCATGGACTCATGTGGTTTTCTGTATTCTGGTCCTCTCATCAGCACGAAACAGTAGGACCAAAGATTCTTCAGACCACGCTGTGTTTTTCCCATACTCCACTGTCCATTATTTGTATTCCTTTCCCCACTTCAGCTGCAGATTATTGTTTTTCTTTGTCAAGAGTTGAACTCAACTGCCATAACACATTCAAGACAAGGAAGAACAAGTTGTGCTTTCGGATATGCCTCTTTCAGCACAACTGTTGTACTCAGCTGTTCGCTGACTGACTGTAGCCTGTCTGATACTCTGCACAAGTAATGTCAGCCTCTGTCAGCCTGTCATCAATGATCTGTTTCTGACAACAGGACCACTGTTGGCCGTACATTTTTGGGCGATGGACCATTCTTGGACATCCATGACCCTGTCCTGTGTGAAAACCTCAGCAGGGTTGTTGTTTCTGATACTCATCCTGGCACATCTGGCACTCAAAGATACATACAGTTTAAGACACTGTCTTGTCTATTTTCCAAATGAAGTGTACATGTGTGATTATGCTATATCATGTATAATACAGATATAATGACTTCCAACACCTTCAATCTCACCCAAAAAGTGACATTGAATTAAAGAAAAATTGTCCTGAAGCATGGCCTGATGTAGAATGGGGTGTGAAGGAATGGACGAGAGGGCGCCACTGAGGGCTCCTGGGTCAGGCCAAAAACTCAGAGTGCGAGTGAATAAGATGGACAAAAAGTAATTTTTATTTTTGGTTTAATGTTAAAACTAATCAGTAGGAGTCCATATTCAAAGTTCAAATAACACAAAAATAGTTTTAAGTAGAAAAAGAAAGAAAAAGGCAAACAAAAAAAATAGTAATCTCTGAACGCAAATAACTACAAAACAAAGTACAAAATCTGCTAGGTCTCTTTTGAAAAGGCAGAGAACAATATTACAGCAGCAGTACTCACGGTCCAACATCCGACACTAGACTCCTCCATGAGACTAGACAGACAGACATATCCCAGGTGACCAGCACCATTCACATAAAGGGGGGGGGAACACAAAACAATCAACCAACACAAACAACAACATGACAAATCCTGATGCAGCATCATAACACCCTACAACATTTAAACAGCAGATTTGAGCAAAAATACAATTCAACAAAATGACACATGAGGATTAAAACGGAGGCGGCTTGATCAGGGCCGTCTCTGTCACCCCTCATGGCCACAAGCAAGGTAAACTGGGCCAATCGTGGCCGGAACGAAATAAACGCTACGCTGTTTCCCCACGGCACTCCTTTGCCACCGGAGAGACACTTGCCAACACTGAGGAGCAGCATTCAACACGGTATGACTATGCTACGTTGTTCTTTTTTTTTTTTTTTTTTTTTTTTTTTTTAATGCACTCAAGTTTGCGCGCCTACTTAAGCACAATAAAAATGTTTTAAAGCATAATCACAAGATTGTCTAGCGTTTTCATTCACCGTTATAAAACGCAGATTTCGTGGGCGACAACATTAAGTCCGTCAATAGCGGCATCGCATTGACTTAAGCTTGACGGCTCTTATCGGCATCTGTCAGCGTGTGTGTGTTTGCGAGTGTCGCAGAGTACACACAAAGGCAACTCGTGCCCAAGGAAGGCAGTGGACATGTGCGGTCTCTCCATGACCGTCACATGGGGCAAGGGTGGGCAATGCCCACCCAAAATTATCTTCTGCCCCCCCTAATTGGTCAGTTTTATCTGCAGCATTTGAATCTGCCAATCACATTTATTTAACTTGTGTGACTGCTAATTTGCTGGTCGGATAGAATAAATACAGGAGCTGCCGCGTTCTACTACACTACAGTGCAGAGCACCTGCCGGTTTGTCTAGTTTTCAATAAATTTTCTTGTTTAGATTTATACTTCTGTAGTTTGTTGATAGTTTAAATAAGGTTTTTTTGTAACTCTAGCCTCATTTACGTTAGTCTGTTAGCTACCGTTATGTTAGTTTTCTATCATGATTTAGCTTGTACTGTTCACCATTGTTAACTTTGGATTGTATTTAACTGTGCCTCAGTTAGCTCATTTAGGTAAAGTAGTAGTTACACTCACACACAGATAAAGATGCAGAGATTTTTGATTCCTAAATCAAAGCCTACTACTGCTGCTCCTAGCCCAGACTCCCACGCTTCAGGACCGCTGCCTTTAGATCAGGCGGCTAGTACAAGCAGCAATAACATTATGCTTCCCTTGCCCACGTCCCAACACAGCCCACAAAGTATGTTCACTGAGCCTTGTCTCGATCTGAATGATAAGGCACCATCTCAACCAATACTGAAGGCTTATCCTAAATGAATGTTCAGTCAGACATTTCGCTCATTTAACCCGTGCTGGTACCGATCACGGCCGTAGTCGGAATATTCAGTAAAACTGGATGCATGTTTTTGTTTCCCCTGTCGTCAGTTTGCTGGCGCGACTGACTGTGGACTGTGGTCTGATGTGGTCTTCACCAGGACCGGCTATACTAATTGGAAAGCGGCACTAGAAAAGGACAGGGGATTCCAAAAGCATGCATCTAGCCACTGCCATTTAAACGCAGCAAAGAGATCGATTGAGATGAAACATAGAGAGGAAACTGGTGAAACAATTTCATCTTTATTGGGACAAATGCAGGCTGAGAAAAATCAATACTATGTGAAAAACATAGGGGAGGTAGTATAGCTTCTCTGTGTGAATGAGCTTGGTTTCCGTGGGAACAATGAAAGCACTCGGTCTCACACAAGTACTGAGGATGATATCTCTGTTGGTCTTTTCCTCAATCTGTTTGAGTATACTTTGTCCAAGGATCCCAAATTTGCTGATATAGCAAAAACTATTCCCCACAATGCAATGTACACACCAAAAAACATACAAAATGAAATCATTGACACTCTTGCCAGTCTAGTGTTGCATGAAGTGAAAAGGAGATATGAAAATGCAGATCATCCTGGCTTCTGCATCAAAAGTGATGGGACTAGAGACAGGTGTAACACTGAGAATCTTTCTGTAGTGATAAGGTTTGTCTGCAACTCTGTTCCTGAGGAACATTTAATTGGCTTGCTGGACTTGTCTCAGCTGGATGCAGAATACATTACATCAGAAATAATCAGACATCTATCCACTGAGGGTTACAGTCTTGATAATATTATCAGTCAGTGTTATGATGGGGCCTCAGTCATGAGTGGCATCAAGGGTGGGGTGCAGGCACTGTTGCAGCAGAAGCTTGGTAGGCACATTCCATATGTGCACTGCTATAGCCATCAATTGCACTTAACAGTGGTGCATGCAATTCAGGGAGAGCCGTGTGCAAAAAATTTCTTTGACCTCTCTGGGTCACTCTATTCTTTCTTCCACCACCATTACATAGCCCACAATTGCAACACCCCCTCACTTAAAAGGTTACTGGAAATTCAGTGGACAAGTCACTATGTTGTAACATGTTGCCTGGTTGAGAATCAGGATGCTATCCTGAACATTCTATCTGAGGTCTCTGAAGACAGTGTGGCTACAATGGCTATTTGCACAGAGGAAGCAGGGCGTTTGGTACAGTTGCAAAAGCACCACTTTTTTCAGGTTGGACAATTCCTTGAAAAAATTTAGTGTCTTGAAGCCTGTGAATTCTATGTTGCAAGGACAGTCTGTAGACTTATGTCAGGCTGGGGAGGTCATCAGTGCTTCTCTGGAAGTCTTTGAGGAGATCTCTCCTAAACATATTGGACAGAGTAATTGGCAAAATGGAGAACAGATTTTCAAAGACAAATCTTGACTTGATGAGAGCTGTAAACTGTCTTCTTCCTCGGTCAAATTCTTTTCTAGATCTGGACCTCTTAGCCCCCCTCCAGCATCTTACTGATCGGCCTACTGATGCCTCAGACAGTAGTCTGCAACATGAAATTCCACTGGCAAAAGCCATGTTGCTAAAGAAATTCTCCTCAGACAGTGTGAACCTTTCAACTGTGTGCCAACATGTACAGTTGTATAAGGAAGCATTTCCTAAGCTTCATGCAATGTATGTAACTGCACTGGTGATGGGTGTATCCTCGGCTGCATGTGAGAGTTCTTTCTCCACTCTGTCAGGTGTTCTGACTCCTTTCCATCGCACCATGCTACATGACAGGAAAAAGAATTTGGTGATTTTGGCACATAAAAAATCAATCACGAAAGCCATAGATATGGATATGGATTCTATTTGCCCTCCCAATCCGACCTGTCAAGATCAGTCCTACATGACATCAAACAATGTGTACTGTCAAAACTATATTCAGAAATTTTTCCAGCAACTGAACACTGCTCCCAGTTTTCATATCAATCTAGAATAATTAATGACACATTGAGCATCCATACAGTACATGTATGGAGATTGCATTATGTGAACCATTTCGGGGGATATCACAGGGTTTGTCTGTAAATACAGATTTGAACCATTTTCAGCCCATGTGACACAGATGGAATCACACTGGGGACCATTTAATACAGTCAGTAGGGAGGTGACCATAGGAGCAGTGTTGAAAATACCATTGCAACTTTTTTTTTAACCCAGTGAAATTTTCCCATTAGTATGCAAGCCCTGGGAGACTGTACATTTCTTCAGAGTCTAACAGCTGGATATGTAGGCTTTGTTTTATTCTCACAGACTTGCTAAAATATCAGCTGAAAATGGACGAGTTTCTAATATCAGTCTCAGAAATTACTTAAATATGCATGCACATTGCACATGCTCCATCTGACTGCCTTCACAGCATGTGATTTTCAGTAGCTGTCAACAGCAATGGATTTAAGCCTTATAATAGTAGATACAATCATACCATTACCGTAAGTACAAAGAAAATAATATGTTCATCTGTTCCAATTAGGGTCTTTTCAAATGAAAGCAATTCTAGTTAAATTGCACATATCTTTAAAACCCATTAAACAGGGGAATTACAATGAGAGAAGTGATTAAAAACATATTTTTGTTTAATGGCCTCATTAGGAGATAAAATTCACTGACCTTACATCTCTGACATCTGCCTTAACTCTCAAAAGAGGAATAAAAACAAAGTATAACCTTCAAACAGCATGGACAATTAAGAAGTGGTTATGAAGGGCACGTGTAGATCGGTGTTGTTTATTTGTGTGAGCAATCTACATACATAAATGACATGCTTGGTTCCTGATCTGGGCCATATCAGTCTGAATCTGATATGTGACTTGCAAGGAGGCACAGACCTGTTGCAATGGTCAAATATTGTGACTTGTCACCAGGGGAATCCCTGGAGCACTCTCAAAGAGAAACATGAGTGTCTATGAACATAAGAAGGCCAAGGCCTCGAGGAAGCCCTAGTAGTAAGGCTAATTTTACACAACACATGTCATTCAGCCATATTACTTCTCTTATTTTTCCAGAAAAAAAAAAATTTGAATAAAAAGGAAGAAAGTGCACCAAAAATGAAATACAACTCTCCAGTGTTTCCTTGAAATTAAACAGGTGCCAAAACCCAAGACCTCCAAAGAGTAATAAATGAAAAAAAAACACTTTAAACAAGCACTTTTACTGTTTGAGTCACTCAGGAGCCCTGTAGTATAGTTTTAATAGCAACAGTTGCTAGCAAACTTTTGGTTTGATTTTTTTTTTTCTTCAATAACAGTAACAATTTTTTTTTTATTTAATTCTTTAATTCTTAGATTACCTAAACCCAGGTTTACCTAAAAATCACAATAAATGAAATTCACACCACCAGAATGGTCAGTTTGGAAAAGGAGACAGCATAGCCCGCCATCAGATTCTTTCCTTTCTGCTAGTTGTGAATCACTCTTCACAGTTTACAATAATCTGTATACTGTACACTGTGTGCCAGTGAAGTTACATGTGTTCTCCGTCTAGATAAGGTGGATGAGAGCTTCTTGCCCTGGTCTGTATAATGAAGAAGCAGTGCAAGTTTTTCACTGTGTGGTGTTAAAGTGTGTTAACATTTTGCATCAATAAGAGGTCCAGTACTGCAGCCACGGGAGCCATACAGCATGAGAAGGTAACAACTGTCATCTTTCCTTCAGGAGTCTTATTTTCTCAAAGGACCTGAGATTGCTCTGTGAAAAAAGGCAGAGACAGGAATAAAGAACTTGGTGCAGACACTAGTAGTAATTAGGAGACAGAGACAAGCCATAGCTCAGCACAATTGGCTGATGCAACATAATGAGATGCTTTGATCTTAGGACAGCCAGAGCCCTGTGGTCAAATGGGTGAGTCTATGATCAATGCTCTGACTCTTGGGACATACATCAACTGCTTGGGGAATGCCCACCATGAAGGTAATTTCATTACAGTGGGATCTGCCACCATGCGTTGTTTCTGTGAGGTAACACACTGATTGCCTTTTTATAAGTTGTTACCCCTTCCTCCTTTATATAGTATGAGGGATACAGAGCATTAATCATGATCAAGCATAGAAAATTATTTTCTCTATTTTAGAGTAAAATTACATAAACATGTAACATTTCATAATTCTAATGTTTATGTTCCATCCTATTCTACTTACAGGGCACAATGCCTAGGAACATGTCAAAATACAGAACATGTTTACAAACAGATCACCTGTGGTCTTATTTTATATGACATTATGTGGATCCAAGATTATATGATAATTGAGCAAATACCTACCTAGTTCAACTGCCCATAAAGCACTTTGCATAGCAAAATGATCCTCTAAGAGGTAGTAGTAATTTACAGCAACTAAATGGAGAGTGAAAACATAGCTGGGAAAAGTGAGACAAGAATGGCCTAAAGCGGGACAAGACATAAAAATGGGAAAAGAGCATATTAAACCCAATTAACAGTTGTAATGTTTGTAATCTAAAATGCTAGCATGCCTAACTATTCAGTTCAATGACATATAGCTATACAGGTGGCAGTGTAGCATAGTGGTAAGGAGCAGGGTGTGTAACCAAAAGGTTGCTGGTTCAATTCCCCAGTGGGGCACTGCTGTTGTACCCTTGGGCAAGGTACTTAACCTCAGTAAATATCCAGCTGTGTAAATAGACAATATGTAAAAATATGTGTATTATATTTAAGTACCTCTAGAGAAGAGCATTTGCAAAATATTTAGCGATAATGTAAAGGCTGAAAAATGAGAAAAAGTAATTGAAAAACATTTGAAACACGTGCATGTCATCTGTCAAATATTCTGTAACCTTTTCAATGAGATCAATTACCCCTTTTAGTAATATGTAATTAACATATTTGTTATTTCCTTTGTTTTTGTTTGCATTCAATCATAATATATGTGTAAATCTGTGTAAGGCAAAGGGATCAACTTTAAATAGACTAAAAATGCAAAACAATTGCAATAGATTATTTTACTATTGCAAAAATAACTGAAAGACAAATAACTAAAACAAACAAAATAACTGAAATAGATTAAAAAATGCAATGAGCTGTAATAAACATTCATATCCCCAATAATGAATTTTAGAAGCTCTTCAGCCTCTCTCTTACCAGCAAGCCAGTTCGAGCAAATGTGTCCATTTCACACATATGCGTGTCCATTGAAAGGATAACAATGTGATATTTCTCAGTTTCAGCATGTTGATGTAATAACATGTATTTCATGTACTGGTTGGATGAAAGGTTGTCAAGAGAAAACAATGGAATCTCAAGTATATAGTTTATTATCAAATTATATAGATTATTTATAAATTAATTTACAATAATTTGTAATCTTAACTGTTTTGTTAATGTTAAAGAAAAACGTCTCACATTGTTCAAATCAATGATTTGCGTACTTTTATATCATTTGAGTTGCACAGCAAATGCCCTTGCTGTTGTATTTTTTTTTAACATCGAGAGACATGACCACAATAACAGAAATGGATGATGAGTCTTGCAAAATATAGCAAAATATTATAAAATATAACTTAGGGAGCACTCATTCACAACAGATAAACTCTTTGAATCCATCCTTTTATATCTTAGCCAGTCTGAAAGAGACCTGGTGTCTGAAGGGGGAAGACAAAGATGACTCAATGGATCTTCTGGACCATATAGGGTAGAGTTATTCCAAAGAGGCAAAACCTTAAAGCAGCTCTATTGCAAGGTGTCCAGAAACAACCTATTCAGAGACCAAAGTCTGATGACATGTGCGCTGTCTTGGCAGAAAATCTGAGAGCAGTTTTGACAGGAATTGAAGAAACTGAAAGGATGTACAAAAACCCCAACAAGAAAGTCTTGAAGTTGTTGCAAGCCTTCCTGATAACCTAAGAGGAAAAACAAAAATTGAGAGTTCTCCATCAAAACATCAAAGTTTTAGATTAAGTTGCAGAGTTTCATGACTTGCTTAGATGTCATGTACACTGAGCAGGTCAAAGTTGAGTTCATATCCAAGAATGGTCTGAAAAGACGATCTGTTGTACATACATGGTCCAATACTGGAACTTCCATCCACTTTTCAAACATAACATGAGTTTTGAGGAAAATAGAAGACACCATGCCAAGAAAAGGAGTGTTTTAGATTTTACAGTGAGTGACAGAGATTTTTTGTAACTTAGTTACAGCTCTTTAATGAAATGTCCTTGTAGTTTATAGTTTCCTAAAGGGCCCAGGTAATGCAAGTAAGATTAGACCAGGTTAGATCAATTACATACTGTTTTGATGTGACATTTAAGAGCACTATATTTGTTTCTGTCAATTAACACAAAATCCACACTTTAAATTCTAAATTGCTGTGGAATTAAAGTTTTTCAGGTATGTGTATTTTTATAAAAACCAGTTTTATGCATTTTAAATATGGAAAATGAACATATGTTGTGCCAGCAGATCCTCCTTTAAGAACTAGTTGTTTTGTTGTGCTATATGTAAACATCATTTTTGTTAGATAAATACAATATATTGAAATACTTCAGCTCATATCATTAATTATCTGTATTTGTCGTAATGTCTGTCTTCGGTACTATATTACCTTACTTAAAATTTATACACAATTTTGTATAAATGCGGTAAAGATGTATAGCACTTTATATTCCTACATAGAAATGAATGACGAGGAAGATTCTATTCAGTTCATTTGTTTGATTCTGAAGTTAATCTCATGACAGCACAATACAAGCCTAGTTAAGACGATTATCAATTATCAACATTTGTTGTTGAAACTAAGTAATCAACCATTTCATGTCATGTAATAAGGACAAAATGGGTGTCTTTTAATAATAATGCTGGTTTTAAGATGTAATGTAAATCCACAGCAGTCCATAACTGGTTGATATTAAGGGCAGGTGTTAGGTAACATTCAACAGGCTCCAATAAAGTAGAAAAAAACGATCCCAAATGAATAAGTAAATATGTGCTTAATAAAGGTGACCGTTCTATGGTCTCATCTGGATTAGTTGGTGTAATTAGCTGAAGCTCTGCCATTGCAAGGCAAGATAGAATTTAGACAGTCTCTTTGAAAGCATTCCTGTCCACAAGCAAGTACTTGTGCCTGACTGACCCATTTCAGGTAGTCTCTGCCACCATAAAGCTGTGGAAGGTTGTACATCAAGATGTGGTGTCCACTATGATTAATGGCATTTCTGCTTGGCTGTACTGTGTGTGTATTCCAAAGATGAGAAAAACACTTAAGTTCATACTTAAAACAGTTATATCCCATACAATATTAACAAACGAGTCTTTAAACAGCACCTAACGTAACAATCTTCATTTCAGGTACATTCCCCAGAGAGTTTTTGGAAAATTGTTATGGGCTTTGATTCTGTCTTGTTGCATGTCATCCAAGTCTGGATTAATAGAATGTAGCAGCTTCATGCATATTAATCTCCATTGCAATTCCTGAGAAAAGTGTGCATGTTCTCGATATAGCAGTGTCCTGTGATGCACATAGATATTCTTGTTGTAATGAGAACATTTTCTTGTTAAATGAAATGTTGAATTATGTCAAAACTTCATACATAGTACGCAAAAGGTAGTTTCAAATTTCGGGAGCATAGCTTTAAGAAAGAGCAGTAGTTTCTCTTGAGTGAGATTCCTGTCCTCGCTACTGATGGGCATGTTGAATGTTTTTACTGAACTGAATCATTTCATTCAGTTCAGTATCATTCATTCACCGAGTCACTGATTTCCTATAGTTTTTTTCACTTCGTTCAATGTATCTTGTTCACTGAATCTCATTCAGTTCATTCAGTGAATTTCCTTCTCTGGAAAAGGGTGGCAACTTGGCAATATTGGCAATGTTATCAGATTTAAGATACCTCAAACACAGATGGAAAATTATGTCATTAAACCTGAGGGCAGATGACATGCCAGTTCAAATCAAACAGACACACAGATGTAAAAAATAAAAATGCAATCATTACAAACGATGCAATGTTATCAAATGCCCTTCCTTCTTTTATTCTACCAAATATTTATCTATAAAAGTAGAGATCCTGAATTATGGTAGTTATTAACAAAAGAGAGGGCATCTCTGAATAAAAATATAATATACCACACTTCTCCAATGCATATGAAATACTGAAATAATAAAAAAAACCCTCCTCCCTTTTAGAAGTTGCAGAAAGTATTCAAGTTACTTCACTGAAAAATAAACAGATGCTGGTAGGCTTATCATATAAAACATTGTATTTAACCATTCACTAAGCATTCACTAGCAGAACTGTTCATACTTAGTTTTAGAAAAATCTAAAACTAAGGTTAATCTATATCTAGACTAAAAAATAAAAATGTCCTTCAGTGCTTCATTATTAGGCATTTGGAGAAATTACTAGATAGATACAATATTGCAACACAGGTCCGACCTCCACATGCTTTAATTGATTGTTATTACTTTGTTCTGTTCAGCCTTAATGTCAGATGAAGGACTCTAGCTAGCAGTGGGCAGCTATGCAATGCCAATTTGTTGCAAATCTCACACATCAGCATCAACTAAAACAAGATAAATAGCCTAATCAAAAAATAGTTTCACTGCTGCAAAGCAGTTCTGTAAACTCCTTTTACATTGCTTACATTTTATATAAGCTAATATGCAAATGAAATGACTGACAAATTGCATATTTCTTACTAAAATTTCTACATATAGTTATAATATAATGAATTACACTATACTGCCAAAAATAAAGTAGACTATTAATTCTATAATAACCTAAACTTTGTAAGTATTTTCATTAGTAATTGCTTTAAAATGACAAAGGAGACTTTCTTTTTGTTGCATGCTGCAGTCTCAAGTATACGATATTTACATAATAAAGCAGTTTTTTTTTTTTTTTTTTGCAAATTGCACAGTATAACAACAGATGGAGTCAACCTATAGTTGTTTTCTGCTGGTACTGGCTATTGCCTGGTGGCTTTCTGCCACCAGCTAGTGCTCACGTGCCGCAATGTTTGTAAACATAGGTAATGAGACTTTGTTCGACTTCCAATCATGCACAATGTGCTGCATTTCAATTTGAAACTGACAAACCATTTGTCGGACCACTGTTTAAAATGTCCATTGTTTGAAAAGCATTCAATTTGCCCGGAGCCAATTTCTACCTCAGCGATTTTGAAGAGCGATTAGCATGAAAGAACTCTCCTAAAAAGAGGATGAAATACACCAGGAGGTTTCTCCCTGAGTGGAGAATAAAGTCTTAATATCTAATTAATTTTGTTGTGATTTATAGATTCTAAGGATTTTCTATGGATTTTATGGATGTTTCCAGAGGGTGACACAGGTGGGCATCCGAAGGGGTTGACGTGTATGTCTATCTGATACACTGCCTGGACAGCAGCCTGCCCAAATGTACCTTTTCCTCCACTCACATTATTTTTTTTAGCTTTCTATAGGCTGATGTAGTTGTCTCTCAAAGCATTTTAGTGAGGTCGCCTGACTGGTAAATCAAATGAAGGAATCTTTTAGAACAGTGAACCAGCACATACAGTACACTGAGATTTGTTTAAAATGTTTGGTTGATAGGAAGAGCATACCTTCCCAGCACACAGCACTATGAAGGAGTCTTCTTTTTAAGTCTGTTTTAACCTTAGGTCCACATTATTTCAGGGCATATCTGTGAAAGTGCAGTTACATTTGGTTATTTGGTTTTACCAAGCTTTTGTACCACTTATGGTACGTGTTTAATCTTCCATTTACTGTAGTATTTTTCTAACTAGGATGAAGTGCCTAGCTAGGAGAAGGTAGCAAAGGGGGTCATTCTACAGCTGCACCATTATTTTTGATTCACAAGTAAATTGTAGTTGCACTTTGAACTATGGCTCATACAAAGCTTGAAAACCAAAGCATAAGAGTAGGCACATCATTGTAGACATAATTTTATATAACTTTTTTGCTAGCTACATTCATGCCAAATGCATTAATGTGATTATGGCTAAAAGCTTAGGTTGCAGGATGGAGTTTTTTTTTTTTTTTAAATATAATGAACATGACAAATAACCACCTTTTTTGACATGGGCATTGTACAATACTTCCCCTTTCCATTTTCCTACAAGGCTGTTGCAGAATATAAAAAATGCATTTAATCTATTTTGTCTAAATAGCAGAGTTGAGGAGAATTTAACTGCAGTTATACCATTTGTGAGCTATTAGATGGGTTTGGATCTCTTCTCTATTGATTGAGAAGCTAATGTAAAAGTTTGAATTTGGTTGGGTTGTGTAACATCACCGGAAAGAATCTATGCCACTGTGTTTGTTCAAGTTTTAACTAATTTGAGTATTATCTCAACTTCAGGATGCTAGTGCAGTAGTGTCCTGTTGTATGCCTGGTGTTTTATGTCTTTTGTTGTTATATAAGGAAAAAAGGAGTCAAACATGCTATTCTGATCATATTTTTGTTTTGATGTAAGAAATAAACAAGAGATTCTACATTAGTAATTTTATTATCTCTGCTGTAAAATACTCCTGGATTATATTCATATATCAGCCTATGTCTCATTCATTTTGGTAAATACTTCTTGCTAGGGAATCTTGGCATTAATACACATTAAATTAATGTCCAGAGGCCACCAATGCTGGCCTCCGCTACCCCAGCAAAGGTTCTTCCAAAGGATCCGCCCATCACAGACAGCCAGGACACCGAAAGTACGGGTACGAAAACTTTATTGGGAAGAAGGTACCACAGTTCATAGGCAGACAGCTCACGCTCTGCAGACCTCCCCCCCTAACCTTCCTCCACCCCTTCACCATGGCGGCCCTTCCACCATCCTGTCCTCTCACCACAGGAGTCCAGCACCAGAAGTGGGACCCCCCCCCCCCCACACCACCACAAACCCGGACACACTATAAAATAAATATTCCCCCCGTGCACACACACACATACACACTACTCCGTGACCACTCTCCGACTTGTCTCCCATGCTGGCCCTCACAACAGAGGCAAGACCCCTCTCAGCCGCTCAAGGGGGGGCACCACACCCCAAGGAGGAGGAGGTCCCCTCATGCACATGCACACAAGGACAAAAAAAAAGGGTGGGACGCAACTCGGCCCGCGCCTGTATGCCATGCCTCGCTTGCATCCCAAAATAAAAACCAAAAAAAAAAAAGTGCTACTGGTGTTCTTGGTTCAGACTGCTGCCTCCAGACGCTGAGGTTTGCTGCTTGTCCTCCTCACGCAGCTCTATTACTACGAAACTACAACCACACTGGCGGAAAAGAACACAGCGGCTCAAATCACCCTCTCTGCTAGGCTGGGCAGACTTAAAAAGGGCGCGCACTGTAGATAAAATGAAATCCCCTCCCGGGGTTTCCCCCCAAATTAAACCAAAAAGAAAACAAGCAAAGAATGAAACTTATCATTAACAAGGTAATCGTGAACAAAAGAAAAAAAAGAAACCCAGCCGAAAACGCAAGACCGAACAAGAAACTGCTAAGAGTCAAAATATCTGTGATAAATTAATTCAAAATAATTTTATATACACTTCTATGTGTCTGATGGTGTTGACAAAAATCTAGTGTTGATCCAGCAAACATTTAATTTATAAAAAAAAATTACAACTGGGAGTTCCATAACATGGTTAGCCAAAACCTCATTTAACAAAGACGTACATGTAGGTTTTGAAAATGATCAAGATATTTTTTAGAAAATCAATACCTGTTTTGTCTCTGATCTCAAGAATCACTAGCCCCTTTCAGACATGCACTGCAACCCTGAACTTATCTAGACATTACCCGGAGGAGCTGTATGTGAGAACACAAATGTCCGAATCAGTTGGACCGGACATTAAACGGACTTCACCCTGCCAGCTCCCTAGTACAAAGTCCATGTAATGTCTGATTGAGTCCATGTGTGAATAGAGCAGGTCATTGTCCGGAGAATTCACTGCGAGCGAGTGGGCGTGTTGATGACGTTTCTATCATGCAACTGGCACGAAACCGGAAGAATACAAACATCTGCTTCGTACTCTTTTCTGCTTGCCTGTATACTGCTTTCCATTCTTTCGGTGATATTGTGGATATGTCAAAATACATATTATTTTGAGTCCAATGATCGTTAAAGAGATAGCTATAGCTATATTGCCAAAACTTGTCCCTTACGATGATTAATAACTTAGGTTAGTAGTTTATTATCTGGTTAGTAGCTAGCTAAGCTGTAGCTAAGTGATAGGTATAGTGAGATAGGTGAACTGGTGACCTAACATTACATAGTGAACAAAAACTTACCTTCCTGTTATAATAAATGTATAATTAATAATTAATTATGTATACCAGTAGCACCATTTGGATAGCTATGTATGATTTTTTTTTTTTTTATATATATAGGCTACCCAAAAGTACAATAGCTATGTTCGCCTTCACCTCCTGCATGCCACATTAGAAACAACCTGAAAATACTTCAACTTGCGTATATGTTTTGTGAACTCATCAATACTTTTCACTCATGAGAATGTAAGTGGCGTCTAACTGGAAAATACCACGAGGAAATCTGAATGTTTCTAACCACGCAATGATTTCACGTGACAATGAAACAAACTACAAATGTAACCATTAATGGTCGCAGACTGGGTACTACACTGAAAAATAGTATGCAGTATACAGTATATACTTGTGTAGTATGAAGTACACAGTATGTAGTAGGCGGTTTCGAATACAGCCACTGTGATTTCTGCAGCGTACTTTTTGCTTTTACCTAGGTGCCACCCCTCGCCAAAACCGAGTATTTCCAGTAGTTGAGAACGTGTCTGACATGGACAATGTCCTGTTGTGTGCTACACATGTGAAAGGGCAACTCCGGACAATATCCGGAGAATCAGAGCAAGAGAAGTGAAAAGACACAAAGAGCAGGACGACAGAGAAAAAACTGAAGAAGACAGACATGAAATAAACACTAAACGGAACACAGTATGGGCTATGGCAGTGTTTAAAGACTGGCTAATTGAAAAGAAAATGTCAACAGACTTTGACAGTTACCTCAAGAAAACAGTCAGGTGCTGCGGTCATTTTATGCATCTGTTCAAAACTCCAACTGTAAAACTTACTTGATTGCCAGTTACATGGGATATGTCAACACTTGACATAATGAATTGTGCAACCTTCAAATCCAGCAACAGGGTATTTAAATCTGTAATTAAAAACCTTCGCAAAAATGGGAAAGACGTCAGCCAGCACCACCCCCCATCTCAGCTACAGATTTGTGGCACCTCAGGTGTTCAGAGGTGCTGTCTCCGAACACAGCGAGCGGCCTGGTCTGAAAAGTGTGGTTTGAGTTACAGCTGCATCTGGCAAGACGAGGCAGACAGGGCAATTGAGACTTAACAAGAGACTCTTTTATTTTGAAACAGGATGAGAATGGCAGTGAGTACATTTCTCGCGCCCACAACGCTGAGACCAAGAACCACAAAGATGCTAAAGATCCATGTAAAGAAAATTACAGGGGGTGCATCTTCGCTGAGCCTGACAATCCAAACTTTCCTGTTGCCAGTTTTAAAAAGTATTTATCCCTTTGCCCTCCTTACGCTAAAGCTTTCTACCTTCACCCACTAAAAAAAGACCAACAGAACTGAACAGACAAGCAGTGTGGTACTCTCGTGAGCCCATGGTGCACAATTTCCTTGGGCAAATGTTACCCCAAATCAGCCAGGCAGCTGGGCTTTCAAGGAGGTACACCAATCACAGCTTGAGGAGCACAGCTGTCCAGTTCCTCTCTCAGGCTGGTCTTGAGAGTAGGGAGGTAATATCTGTGACTGAGCACAGATGTGAGGGCAGCCTGAGGAGCTACTGGGCTCGTGACTTGGCGCACAGCTTATTACATTCATGCATCAGCTGTTCGCCGCTGTAGTTAAGGTCAATATCTGCATAGCTGCATTGTTTGTGATGAGATGTTATTTAAATGGTTGAGCTAGGTGAATGTAATGTTAACTGTACTTATTGCATTGTCTTTTTGCTGATGCGTGAATGTAATAAACTGTGCGCTAAAAGTCAGGGTGATATGCAGACTTTTGGCAATTCACCTCGCAGTGAACAATATCTCCCAGTTATCATGCATGAATGTTTAGACCCCCTGTGCACATCTGAAAATACTTACAACTATATTTTTATTGTGCTTGCATGAGGGAGACAAAAAAGCAGCATGCCATATCACTTTGTTTTTAGCCCGCACCTGCTATATGGACGCCTCCCTACTGCAGTTCGCATTACAGCATGTTGTTAATTATGCCTAACTGTTGAGCCACAGTTTACTGCTTTTATCCTGCATTCAGGGAATGTTGTTTTTTTATCTGGTTCATTTATGCAATATTTTTATTGCATGTTTGATGCATTTACTTGTACATTGTACATAAATACACATGCACACACACAGACACTAGTTTAAAGAGGGGTACAGCTGACAAGGCTGTGAGGGGTGTTAGTAAGCTTATTTACCCTCACAGTCTTGTCAGCTGTACCCTGCATTCAGGGAATGTTCTTTTTTTTCTAATCTGCTTTATTTATGGAATATTTTTATTGAATGTTTGATACACTTACTTGTACATTGTTCTTAAATACACACGCACACACAGACACCAGGTTATAGCGGGGTACAGCTGAAAAGGCTCTGAGGGGTGTTGGTCAGCTTATTTACCCTCACAGTCTTGTCAGTTGTACCTTGCAGTCAGGGAGCATGTCTTTATTTAATAATTTAAGTTTTTGAATTATATGTTTATCATACCGTTTATGAAATGTTTTTACCAAAGTTAATTTTGCCCAAAGATGCCTTAATAAAATTTGTACATACATCCAATGCCATTGTCATTTTCTAAGTGATTTAAACCTGCAATTTTACACTACATCTAACCATTAATTATATCTTTTTGGCACCATCTAGCCTTGGTTTACCTGAGATATTGAATAAACATTTTGCAAATTAATAATTGAGTAAATTATGCAATATGTACTACAAATAATAGTTTCATATAATCATATCTATAACGCAAAGCTAAAAACAGTTCAGTGTGGTTTTGATATTCAACTGGGCTATGTTTGAGAAATGAAGATGGAAGACACAAAACTTACAAAAACTCTGTATGTTAAGGAGGGAGTGTAATAGCCAAGGTAACACAAAAATACTATATTTTTTATTACTTTGAGCACAGGTGTGTTTGTAAACTTTGGAATGTTTGAGATTATGTTACTTGTCATAAATGAATAAAAGAGTCTTTGTTTGGCCCTTAAAAGGGCCTTTGTTTTTCTTCAGGTTGCTGGTTGCCAGGACACGGCATCTTCTGCACAGAAGTAGGTGGCGAAGGTCTCCTTCACATGGATGGCCTCCCGTCCAGCATTGTTGCTCCCCGCTCTCCCGATGCTCTGGAGTGCAGAGGCCTCTCCCGCATCTTCTGGAACAAAAGCTGGGGCTCCGGTTCTTGTCCTCCTCAAAAAAATGTGTAGAACGCAGGTTGCCTTCACACAGGCTTTTGCATTGGCAGGGCTGACACCAATGACACAATGGTACATTCGCCACTGCGCAGCGAAAATGCCAAATGTGTCCACGACTGCCAACCTTGCCCGTGAAAGCCTGTAGTTGAAGACCCTTTTCCTCCCAGGGGGCTGGATACATAGAATGGGTCTCATTAGGTCACGTCGGAGGGTGAAGGCTTCACCTGCGACGAAGACGTAAGGCAGTGGTCCATAGTGCTCTGCTCCTGGCAACAGAGCATCCTCTGGGAGATTGAGGGTTCCGTCCCGGACAGTGGCGGCGGGTGAGCTGGAAACAAGGGAAGCCCGAACACTACATTTAAATCTATTATTACTTTCAACCTCTTCCCCTTTATCCTCCTTGATTAACAACAAAACAAATAATTCACAGAATAATTGACACCAATCCTGTAATTAAAATTAATCGTTATGCTCGCGAAACTCCGCATTGTCTGAAATCTGTGTGCTATTGCGAAAGCTACAGCATGAGATTGTTTATATAACAAGGATGGTAATTTGAATAATTAAGTGGCAAGTAATCGCAAAGCAACAATGGAGGAACTCGGCAGCAATCTCCCTCCAGTCATCCTGAGTGGGGACTGGCATAACCTCAGCCACCAGGGAATCCCAAATGGCCCGCACCACATCCACCACCATCCACTGTGCCCACTGTGCTGTGCCCAACACGGTAGCTGAAGGCAATAGTGCGGAATGAGTCCTCTGTGCCAAGATACAAACATGTATCAAAACAAATATGCAGACAACATATACATCAATATTAAAAAAAGGAAATTCAAGAAGTCAACATTATAGCCCATTACATTGAATTAAATTATTAATTCAGTGAGCGCTACTCTCCGTGTAATACAACAACTGTGATAGTTTTATTGTCTTTTCCTCACGACAAGCAAATTGCTAGTCGTTCACCCTGAGAGATGGCTCGCCATCATGTAGTATCAATCCTCGCTATTTGTGGTCTCACCTTCGCCAGCAGCTCGTCAAACTCAGTGCGGTTCAGCTTGAAGTACTGCTGGAAGCGCACTTGGTCCAGACGGAGTTCCCGAACAAGCCGATGGTATTCGCCATGCTGATAGCGGGCTTGAAGTGTCGGGTGAACCCAGATGGAGCGGTGGCATCGCAAATACCGTTGTATTTGCTTCTCAAATAGAAAGCGGTGACGGCAAGGACTCCTTAGGGTACAAATTCTTTTGGTCCAATCCAAGATGGCAGCACGTCTATCTCTGTCTGTCTGTTTCTTAGAGTTTTTAAGTACAAAAGTAGTTTTATATATTTAAATTGGCGTCCTTGATAAATTTTTCACCTCGCTGTAGTAAAAACTTTTTCCTCACCTTGCAAGTTCCACGTCGAACCTAAAACTCAATTTGATCTCTTCATGTCAAGGCACTGTATCTGTATTTGGATCTCTGCCGCTGCTGCACCCTTCCTATTCTGGACGTGGTTGCGAGTAATTTCAGCGCTCCCCATTAATTTGGAAGGATCTGCAATTCACTGAGCCTCGCACCCGAAACAGCAAAATTTACACACGCTTGCTCAGAGAGCATTGTCCACCCCGTCTTTTCCCTCATCCCTTCCCCACTGTCAGAGCTCTTAAAGCTCGAACTGCAGTGGCTATGAAAATACTCTGGGTTTTGTTTTGTTTTTTAACATCATGGGACTGCGAGAAAAATGAATTTTCTTCGCTATTTGAGACTGAAAATGTCCTCCCCCCAAGGCTAAATGTTTTCTATGGCGATACCCTATCTATCTCGCTCGTTCTAAAGGGTACAGTACCGACGCATGTATCTGTGACTTTGAATGCTACAAACTTGTGCTGCCTTCAAAGCCTATTAATTTTAAATGACTCTTTCACAATTACTTTGAACTCTCCTCCTGATTTTTTGGACTCCATAAATCCAAAAAATGATATCCCACGCAAAGCCGCAAAGCATAGAGTTCTGATAATACTTCTGTTAATGATGTCAGGGAATGTTCAGCCTAACCCTGGTCCTGACATGCACTGTATTCAAACCCCTACGGATTTTAAATCTAGGTCAGGCTTGGTCATTATTCACCTTAATGTTAGAAGTTTGATCTTGAATTTGGATTTGGTGAGAATTTGGGTGATATCGACGCAGATGTTGTTGTATTATCTGAAACCTGGCTAACTAAATCCGTTCTTGATAATGAAGTTTGCATTGACGGCTATAATGTGTATCGAACTGATCGCCCAAGAAAAGCTGGTGGTGTTGCTATTTACATCAAATGCAAATTTCATGTTAATTTGTTCTGACTCCTTGACCAAACAATTTGTGATCCTCACCCTAAATCTTGAAGTTTCTAAAGGGCATTTTATTACTGTGGTTGGGTGTTACAGGCCCCCATCTGCATCAAATGACTCTATCTTCATTGCTTAATTTTTTGTCTCAGTTGCACTACAATGAAATTGTTATAGTTGGAGATCTAAACTGGGACTGGTTGATGCCTGTGTCAGATGCTTTTAAAAGACAATGTGATTCTATGAATCTGACACAAATAATTAGTTCACCTACTAGGCCTAACCCCAAATGAGAAATCTTCTCTTATCGATTTAATTTTAACAAATGTTCCTTTTAAATATTTTGCTTTTGGTGTTTTTCCCAGTGATGTAAGTGATCACTGTGTTATAGCAGCTATCAGAGATGTTAAGGTCCCTAAGTGCAAACCTTGTTTTGTGCAAATAAGGAATATGAAGGTATTTGTTGAGCAGGGCTTTTTGCATGATTTATTTTATTTTGATTGGCACAGAATTGCCCTATTGATTTTAGTTGAATCAGCTTGGATTTTTTTCCAAGACAGCGCTTTAAAAATTTTGAATAAGCATGCTCCCATTCGCAAGTATAGAATTAAGGGGTGGGACAACCCCTGGTTCTCAACGCAGCTCTCGAGTATGCTCCATGAACGTAACACAGCCTGGGCAAAGGCAAGGAAGTCTGGTGCTCAGGCTGATTGGCTTATCTTTAGACAGTTAAGAAATAAATGTACGTCTCTTATTAGGAAGGCCAAATCCGAGTTTTATCTATCTGTAACTACAGAAAACTTTATTAAATCTTTGTTAGCCTGTGATAACTCTAATAATATACCATCCTCTATAATCAAGGACTCTATTATTGTATCAGATAGGCCAGAAATGTTGAACTGTTTTAATGAGCATTTTATATCCTCTGGGTTTTTATTTGAATCTGTCGTGACTTCCCCTGTTGTGGAACCTGAGATCTGTATTGACAATGCTGCTCGTGCTGATCAAACATTTTGTTTTACTCCCTTTTCTGTTGCTGAGTTTCACAAAGCCCTAAAGCAGTTGAACCCACACAAACCGGCTGGCCCAGATCACCTGGAACCAGATTTCCTAAAATTAGCAGCAGACTATACAGCTGAACCTCTGACACATCTCTTCAATCTTACTTTGGTTTCTAATAAAATCCCTAAGGTCTGGAAGGCTGCTTATGTTCTCCCCCTGTTAAAAGGGGGAGATCCTACACTGTTGAACAATTACAGACCAATCTCATAACTTTCAGTTTTAGCAAAGGTTCTGGAAACTCTGGTTAGTGACCAGATTAAGGAGTATTTATATACAAATGATATTTTATCTAAATATCAGTCAGGGTTCAGAAAAAATCATAGCGCTGTACCTGCTGCCTTGAAGGTGGTTAATGACATAATAGAAGCTCAGGATAATAAGCAGCATTGTGTGTCTCTGTTTATCGATTTATCAAAGGCATTTGACACAGTGGATCATGACATTTTGAAGCAACGCCTTTTTAACGTCAGACACTATACCAAAGAGAACATGCACGTAAGAAACATGAATGAATATTAAACTATCATGATATATGTTATGACAATGAACCATTGGATAATTTCATTACACAGCTTTATTGATGTGTATTTACAAGCTACTAGGTGGCATGATCTAATGTTAGCCATCTCTCCGTAGCTAGCTGATATTATCCTCATAATTAAAGATAAACTGATTGTGGAACATTTTACATTTTTGTTTTGCAATATATATCCACTGTTTCAGCAACCTTTGAGAGCCGGAATTTTAGCAGATATGCCAAAGATCTGGAGAAAATCAGAGAGAGACACACATCTTCATTGAAGGTAGCCATTGATGACCGGATGTAACTTTACCCACTGTTGCTTTCCAATATGGCGGTGTGAAAAAGGCCCATTGGCTCTAAATAAAAGGAAAAAAATAATTAAATGTGAGTAAGTGCCTTTTATTTGTCGAGTATATAATTCAAAATGTAATAAGAAATAGGCCTTTCCATGTGGTCATTTTATATAAACTATTTATTCATTGAATTTACAGAAAATGTGCTATATCGTGATATGTATCGTTATTGAGATATGAAATGACCTATATCGGGATATGAGATTTTTGTCATATCTCACAGCCCTAGCCTTTACTAATTCTGTTAAGATAGAATATACATGCAGGCTGTAACCAGTAGTTAGCAACTTTGTTCGATTAAACATCAAGAGACACCTGCCGCTGGACTTCAAGGAGTGCACCAATTTCAGTCTGCCCGGTGAGCGTTTTGAGAGTCTTATGTTTAGAATAGAATTACATTGTTGGATCAGGAATTAATAAATGCAAATTTACCTTTTATAGACTGCTGTGTACTCAACTGCGTCTTTGTGCTGTGGTTGTGGTGGATTAGTGTTACGGCAAATTTCGTCCACTTTGTTATTGTAACATTGCTGGACTTTCAGCCCGTAACACAGTGGTTTTGTTCCTTCTGTTATCAAACCTCACACCAAGAACTTTCTCCACAGGACTAACCATTCCCCATTTTTCAGAAAAATAAATGCTTTGCTTTGCCTCAGAATTCAATTCAATGTGTTCGGGCAGGGAGCGTGAGAAGATGAGGATGTCATCCAGATAGACAAATACAAACCAGTTGAGCAGGTCTCGGAGGATGTCGTTGACCAGGGCCTGGAAGACAGCCGGGGCATTCGTCAAGCCGAACGGCATGATCAGATATTCATAGTGCCCAGATGGAGTGTTGAACGCCGTCTTCCACTCATCCCCCTCTCGGATCCGGACCAGGAGGTAAGCGTTGCGGAGGTCCAGTTTGGTGAAGACGGTGGCTCCCTGTAATGACTCAAAAGCAGAGGACAGAAGCAGCAGGGGGTAGCGATTCTTTACTGTAATGGCGTTGAGGCCCCGATAATCAATACAGGGACGGAGGGAGCCGTCCTTCTTACCCACGAAGAAGAACCCAGCCCCTGCGGGTGAGGAGGACGGACGGATGATGCCTGCAGCAAGGGACTCCCGGATGTACCGGTTCATGGCCTCGGTCTCCGGGGGTGACAGGGAGTACAGACGCCCCCTCGGAGGTGATGAGCCAGGCAGGAGGTCGATGGCACAGTCGTATGGACGGTGCGGAGGTAGCGACGTGGCGCGGGACTCGCTGAACACTGGTTTCAGGTCCAGGTACTCAGGAGGCACCGCTGACAGTCCTCGGGGGCAGGAGAGACCGGCAATACAGGAACCAAGGTATCCCAAAGGCAGTGGGAGTGGCAGTACGGGCTCCAACCCAGGATCGTATTGCCCACCTAATCAATGTGGGGGTTGTGCTGGGCTAGCCAGGGGTGACCCAGGACCACGGAGGCTTGTGGGGTGTTAATAATGTGCAACACGATCTCCTCGCGATGGTTACCAGAGACGAGGAAACTCACCGGAGGAGTGGTGTGGGTGATGCGGACCAGCGGGGCCCCAGTGATGGCGTGGGCTTCCAGTGGCGAGTGCAGCGGGACACGGGGCATTTGCATCTGGGCCGCGAGGTTGGCATCGATGAAGCTCCCATCGGCTCCTGAGTCAATCAGGACGGAGACTGCGTGAGGCTGACCCCCGATGAGCAGCGTGGCCGAGAACAGAGGGCGGACTTCAAGGGACTGGTGTAAGGGGGTGACGCTCACCTGTAACCCCCTGGCTGTGGGTGAGTGCTGGCCTTTTGCCGGGCAGGTTGCGATGAAGTGACCAGGCTGTCCGCAGTACAGGCAGGATCGGGTGCTGATCCTCCTCTGACGCTCGGCGGAGGACAGACGAGTGCGGACAACCCGCATCGGCTCTGGGGAGGCAGGTGGCGGAAATGCAGGGCTCCGTGCAGCCGGCGCGGGCAGATATTCTTGGGTGAGGCTGAGCGGTCCACTGGCCCCTCTCTCCCAGCGTCGCTGCGATAGGCGCTGATCAACTCGGATGGCCAGGTCCACCAAGGCGTCAAAGCTAGCTGGCAGTTCCCGGGTGGCCAGCTCATCCTTGATGGGCTCCGAAAGACTGTGGAGGAAAGCGTCGTATTGCGCCTCCATATTCCGGCGCCTGGCGGATCAGCAGCATCTCCCTGGCGGCCTCGTGACCGTGCCTGGAGCGGTCAAACACCCTCTTCATCTCCTCGGCGAAGGCTCCGAATGAGTGACAGAAAGGAGCGTCGGAATCCCAGACCGCGGTGCCCCGCTCCCTGGCACGGCCTGTCAGCAGGGTGATGACATATGCGATCTTTGCCCGGTCTGGAGCTCAAACACAAGGGAGCACTGGGAGAAGAACGATCTGCAGGTTCCTGGATCCCCTGCATACGATTCAGGGGGTGGCAATCAGGGTTCCCAGCTCAATGGTACAGGTGGGACAGAAGAGGAGGCTGCTGCGGGTGGTGCGGGGCAGTTCTCCTGGCTCAGCTGCAGCTGCTGTAGCTGAGCAGTGACGGTGGCCATGTTGGTAGCGAAGCTCTCCAGGGAACTGCTGATGGCTTCCAGCTGGCTCTGATGGCTCCCCAGCAACGCACCTTGCAGCTCCAATGCCACCTTCATCTGGGGAAGGTCCGCTGAGTCCATACTGGCCAGATCGTACTGTCAGGACTCAGGCACGGACTCAGACGCGGACCACGAGTGCTCCAATTCCAGGCGTTTATTAACTGAATCGTCAAACAAGCAGGCAGTCCAAAACAGGCAGGGTCAAAATACCAGGTAGGCAGTCCAAGAGCAAAACAAGGATCAAAACAGCAACAGGCAGGGTCAAACCGTGAAGGCAGGCAGATCAGGCAATCAGGACAGAAGGGCAGGCAAAGACGATGTCGAGGAACAGGCGAGAAACGGGAAACGAGACAGGCAGAAACACTGAAACGATCTGGCAAACAACACAGAGACAAGCAGGGTAGATATAGGGCTGGGCTGATTAGGTGATGGGAAGCAGGTGTGCGGGCAGGCAGGTGGAGACAATCAGGTGGGCGGATACAGGGCGGAGAGCGGGGCAGGGCTAGAACACAAGGAAAACAAAAGCACATGGACAGGGAAAAACAAAAACACAACAGCTAGGGGGCGGGAGCCCTGACAATCAGTGTTTTTCCTTCGCAGACAGAATGCTTTCTGTGCTACAAAATGCATAAATTGATTACGAAACCATGTAACACTGTAACGCGTGAAACCACAAAAAACACAAACGCGTTAGCATTGTGTCCACGAAATACTGATGTATACGAAAGTTCAAGCAGCCTTTGCTTTCGTGGACGGAATGTCTTCTGTAACTGACGGAAGGCATTCCA
This sequence comes from Megalops cyprinoides, assembly GCF_013368585.1. Classification (NCBI taxonomy): domain Eukaryota; kingdom Metazoa; phylum Chordata; class Actinopteri; order Elopiformes; family Megalopidae; genus Megalops; species Megalops cyprinoides. Next base: position 23,554,312 of record NC_050590.1, on the reverse strand, counting down.
TCCACGAAAGCAAAACACCGATGTCTATGAAAGTTCCAGCAGCCTTTGCTTTCGTGGATGGAATGCCTTCTGTAACTGCAGAGTCACGGAATATATTGTGCTAAATCCCTTTCGTGCACATCATACTTTCAGTAATATAGCAAAACAGTTAAGTGAACAAAATGAACATTCGATGGCACGGAATGATAATAGGACAGCGCATTCTGCATTTTGTGCCACAACAGCAAAAATGCTGGCCTAGGACATCTGTTACGTGGACAGAATTACTTTTGTCTACAAAATGAGTTTCTTTTGTCCACATAGTGCGAAGTGCATTCCGCCTTTTGTCCACAAAATGAAAAGCACAACGGTCAATTCAGTGCACGAAAGGAATTATCCGTTTTGTTTTCTGTGCACGAAAGTATGTGCTCTCTTCAATAATTCGCGGACACAATGCTAACGCGTTTGTGTTTTTCGTGGACAAAAGATGTTACGGTGTTATATGGTTTCGTAATGAAGTTATGTGTTTCGTAGCACAGAAGGCATTCTGTCCACGAAAAAAGGTCTGTTACACTTGGCGCCCCATACTATGTCATCGCACCCAAAACAACTCCAGATAAGCCACGAAGTAAGTACAGTCATGAACTCCATTGTACTGTGCGAGAGAGCTTTTCTTCAACACTAAGCAACTAGAATTAAGAACTAAGCAATGTTGTTTACCTTGACTGTCACTGTCATGACTGTCACAGGTGTTGATGTAACATATGCTGCCAGGTGGTTATGTACACAGGATATTAAGGTGGTATTCCAGGTGTGGCACAGTTGGTAACCTTCATTTACTTGGTTTACTGCTTGCTGGGCCCACTTTCAGATATCTGTGGCCTGCCTAAACCATATATATATTGAGTTACTAACATTTATAAATGCCAAAAGGGTGCCTTATTGTTAAGTGTAAAACACATCAGCATGTATTTATGAGTTACAAACATGTATAACTGCCAAATGGTGCCTTATTGTAAAGTGTAAAACACATCAGCATGTATTTATGAGTTACAAACATTTATAACTGCCAAAGGGTGCCTTATTGTAAAGTGTAAAACACATTGTTTGTAATTAATGAGTAACTAACATTTATAACTGCTGAAAGGTGCCTTATTGTAAAGTGTAACACACATGACCATTTATTAATGACTTACTAACATGTATACTTACCAAATACAAATGTGTCACATGAAATGCAAAGTAAGATGCAACAGAAGGTTAACATATTAATGTTGAAAATCAACACTTTTCAAAATAATGAAACTGTTGAGTATGACTGATAAGCCGTCTTTACTCAATCATGAATAGAACACTGGGAAAGAAATAATGAGATTCAGACTGGAAAGACTTTTTGTATATCCTTGAACAAGCGTCCAAGTGGCCCATCAGGGTGACCAGAGCCAAGCCAGGATGACCATTCAAGAACTGTGAAGTGCTCCTTCAACAAACTCTCTGTGATTTCCTCTCAGTCTACGGATATGTCCTTTGATTGTCACCCAAGCTCTTTCAATATGTTGCGTATGACTGCCGGACTAGGGGTCTTCAAACCATCTTCTGTAGTTTATGTGGTGTAGTGTTGTACCCCATGCTTCTCAACACACCCCTATATGTTCTCCACTCATCACTGATAATGCTGCTTCCTGTCTTAAAATGCTGTCTGATCAGAGGGACAAGGTGGTGTCGTGATCCTTTCTCCACTGGTTTCAACACCAGTCTCCGCCTTTTGTCTTTAACTCCCATCATGCCGCAGACCCATTTCTTCCTTCTTCAGGTATTTCCAAACCGTCCACATGCATACTAAGAGAATAAAAATCATAACTACAATTTAAAAGGGGAAATTATCAACATAATGCACACAAATTACAGTAAATATTGTTTCACATCATGTTTCCAATTACCATACTAATTATTACGTACATAGTATAACCTCCTATGTGGGTAATTATACAAAAATGGTCCCTATTAATGTCTCAAGTATTTTCTTTGAAAGAGTTATGTTAGATTCTCTTATACAAGCAAGCCCAGTCTATAATATAGAGAAGATTTAAAAAACATATAAATGAATAATTCCCATAAAATAGATTTTCATTTATCCACAGAACAGAAATCGCCAAGAGGTTGGTACCATACCTTCTCCCAGACATACTCAATAAAAATAATTTTCTTATATTACATTGAAGAATTAAGGGAACAAAAACAACCTTATTTCTAATGTGTTGTGTGTGTGTGTTAGTACGGCGGCTTCTTAGCCGGCTTTGTTGTTTTCGCTGTCCATGTGCTCATGTTTACTGTTTTCCCCTGTGTTCCAGCCCTGCCCTGTTCTCTGCCCTGTCTCTGCCCACCTGTGCCTCATCACCTGCCTACCTGCACACCTGCATCTCATCCCCTCATCTGACTCGCCCTATATATTCCCTGTTTGTTGTGTGCTCTTTTGCTAGTTTGTCTCAGTCCTCCTGTTTCGCTACCAGCTGTTCTTTGTTCTGTTTTGCCTGCCCGTTTTTGCAACCCTGCTTGTTCCTCTCGACCTCGATTTTTTTGTATCTGTTTTCTGGTTGTTGTCTGCTGTGTTTTCCCTGGTTTTTGACTTTGCCTGTTCTGGCCTCGTTTTTGGATACCGTTTTGGAAACAATAAACTCCTGAAGGCACGAGTCTGCACCTGAGTCCCTGCCTGAGCCCCTTGACAGTGTGTGTGTGTGTGTGTGTGTGTGTGCGCGTGCATGTGTGTGCCTGTACATGTATGTGCGGGCTTGGGTGATAAATGCGCAGATGGTTGGTTATTGGGTTAGCCCAAAATAGTGGTGTCTGTAAGAAGCTTTAAAGAAGTTTTAAACAAACTGGAAAGATAAGGTATGCAAACCTCTTGCTGATGACGGAAGCAGCTCTCATCTATCACCACAAATTCTTTGTGACCACCAAGACACTGTCTGCTCTTCCTTCTGTGTCTGTCTATTGCACAAATACAGACCTCTTGAATGCACCTTGCCATAGTAGGCTACTCAGTGTTCTGGAGCTGCCAGCAATATCATCATTGATCATATCAATCTGAGTCTGAGCCCTTGTGAGAATCTGTGGTAGAGAGGAATAATATTTAACACATTGATAAGACTTCTGTAGCCAAATGTGCATGTAAAAGTATTTGCTTATAACGTGTTGATACGAGAAAACAACATAGCACCTGTAAATGTACTTCATCCAACTGAAGAGAGATATTTTAGATTTTTCAAAAAGGGAGCCAGCTCTGATTGTTTTGGAGACTCTCCTATGATGTGCTCTTTTACAGCTCCTATGAACATACCAAAAAAATTATAAGAATATATATATATATACATATATGGACAAGCAATAATTCACACTAGATACTAGATAAACTGGACACCACAAGACAGTACGATAGAATCCAGACAAACCATACATAACAACCAAAATAATTCAACGTGTACAGTGTACAGTGAATTGAATTAATTAATTGATTAATGTAAATAGCTATAGGTTGTCTGTTGTTCACATTAAGGGAGATTTGACCTTTGAAGATTTGCATACTATAGTAGCCAAGGCCTGATACAGTGGTGCTCAACACCACATGCTTTCAGAGTGTTAATGATAAAATGAAACTAATTTATTAGTAGTATTGTAATAATAGAAGAAATGGAGTGAAGTTAGCCCTGCATTGTGCATGCCAGAGAAGGACAAGTGGTCTGAAAAGTAACCTAATGAAATTAAGTGTGCTTTTTGGTTGACAGATGTAAAGGGATGTAGTCTATGATCAAAACGTGAATTGTCTATACATCCTGAATAGAAAGGTAGATTAACGAATATCCTAATCATTACAATTCAATTCAATTCAATTTTATTTGTATAGCACTTCTTACAACACAAGTTGTCACAAAGCAGCTTTACATTGAGCCCAGGCCTGAGACACCCTGAGAGCAAGCCTAAGGCAGCGGTGGCAAGGAAAAACTCCCAAATTAACAGGAAGAAACCTTGAGCAGAACCGGGCTCATTGGGGGGGGCCCATCTGCTTCTGGCCGGCACTGGGCAGATAGAATTACAAAGAGTCTTAAAGTTGTACAATGTACTTTAAGACATTTGGGTCAGATAGGCAGCAGTAATTAACGACATAGTAATTATGAAATCTATCCTATAATGTCCGGTTCTTGGCACGCAGTTGGCTTGATGGGCAGGGCAGGGAGGTAGCAGGACTGATCGGTTCTTAGTGCACAGTTGGCTTGACGGGCAGGGTAGTGAGGTAGCAGGACTGGAAGTCGGGGTGTGACACTTGAGCTACAGCGCCAGGCAGGAGCCTGAAGCAGAGGTAGGAAACAAACAGAGAACAGTGATTAGTGGATGTTAAGTGTGGGAATGGAAACAAAAGGCATAAAGGCAAAGGGGGGAACAGAGGGGGGGAGAGGGAACGGTGAACAGTCACATTTCACCCCTAACTTTATCTCACTGCATCTGCTATCCTGCTATTTAAAAACGGATAATAATATAGACATACCAATAAGAAAAAAAATCCTTTCCATAGACATACCAATAAGAAAAAAATACTTTTCCCATCCTTTAAAAAATTCTTATCTGTTTTGGGGTGTCTTCTCTTAGCATGATGATATGAAGCAATATGCATTTCTAGTCGTTACACAAAGAAAAAACCAAACCAAAAGAGATTTTAGCTCTAGATCGAGGGAAAGTAAAATATCCAACCGCAGACCATCATATAGAAATATCCAATCACAAGGGAAGTAAAGTTGCTTTTGTATTGGACATTCCTCACACATACGCGTTTTGATTGTCATCACACTTTTAAAAACAGTTGCTGTAATTTAATTGATCAAACGTTCCTATTCGGAAGAAGATACAGTCTTAACTACATCAGGGAATTTACGATTTTAATTACCATTTTTTGATTTGTGCAGTGATTAGTATCATTTAACTATGACGACATCACCGTTGCCTTCAAAAATTTTAGGGACTATCGTAAAAGTGCTGCTCATTTAAAGTGGGCTAGCGATAATATTGGGCATACATGTATTATGGATAATATTCATTTCAACCGAAGTTCATTCTTAATGGCTGTATTTTAAAGAACACAATATGGCTAATACAACGGCTAATGGATTTTGAAAAAAGAAGCATGTATATCATTAAGGAGTTTTTATTATACACAAAATGCAATAGCTTCCCATCCATAGAAACCAGGAATATTTCAAAAAGCACTCAGTGTTGTTCTTACTATACCAAAAGGATGTTGACAAAAATATACATTAATATTTTTAAGGAATTTCCATTATCTACAAAATTCAATAGCTTCACATCCTTATGAGATAGAAATCACAAACTTTTTGATGATGCGTGCCACAGTCCCACCTCAACCATGTTACTGGCAGGAGGACAGTGCATGTTTTTCCTCTGAAAATCATGGACGATCCGCATGGTAAAGAATCGTTTCCCTCTGCTACCTCTGCGGCCAGTAGCCATCGAAAGAGGTGTCCAAGGAAGAGACTGGACAAGCCAAAGATGTCAACGAATGAGCGAGACAGTAAGTTTTTCATGTTGTTTTACTACCTAGCCAGATAATTAAACTATTCGGTTGTTAGCTAGCTAATGTTAGCTAACCTTACTTGGGAGTGTAGCAGCTAGCTAGCTCACCACAAACCTTATCAATTATTAGGTTGCTAGCTAGCTAAAACGAGCTATTACTAGGATTGTTCCTGCACAGCATTTTTTTCGGTGGCCACCAAGGTGAAATTGCATACCGCTGAGGCGAATAAGCAAGTAGTCGCCCTTCACAATGTAATTTTATTAGATATATTTATTATTTATTTATTATGCACCTCCGTTGCTATTAAACCCATCACTAGTAAACACATTTAGACGCTGGTATTTCCATACAATAGTTTGGGAAAAGGTAGAGGATGCGTGGGAAGAAAAGGGTTTAAAAATGGAGACACTTCATCTTATTATTTCTTACTGACATGCATGCATGGAAAGTCCTATGGTTTTAACAGTAAACACATACACATTCCTCAACAGAATGAGTGAGAAGTGTGAAAGATCAAGGCAATACCTCCGATCCTGGAGATCAGCTAAACGTGTCCTCAAAAAGATAACAGAGAGTAACACAGAACATCTGATTGATGACAACAGATATCAGAGTGAATCAAGTGATGCTTCCAATCACATGGAAGACACTGAAGGCATGTCACCCCCACAGTCCATTGGAGCATCATTTAATGAGTTGGAGGATGACATGAAGGTAGCCTTGGAGGATGATAGGGAGGTAGCCACTGACCTTGGAGGGAGTAATGATGAGGAATCCGACCAAGACGACAGCATAGGAAGTGCATCACAGGCATCAGATCTGGCAATCTGGGCTTCTCACTGTCAGGTGAAGAACAGTGCCGTGGACCAGTTGTTGAGGATTCTTCAGAACCATGGCCACACTGAACTCCCATTCTCAGCTCGTACTCTGCTTAAAACACCAAGGCAGGTAAATACAACACAGAAATCTGGAATGGAGCATCTGCATTTCCCATTGCATGAGAAGTTGCTGGACACCCTGAAGAAATACCCTTATGAACAGCTGTCTGACTGTGACACAATTAACCTGTCCTTCAACATTGATGGATTACCGTTGTTCAAGAGCTCAGGGAAATGTGGCCTGTCCTGTGTGCTGTCCACCTCAAGCCCATCACTGTTTTCCCAACCACACTGACTGTGGAAACAAGCGGCCAAGCGACCTGCATTTTCTGGATGACATGGTGGCAGACCTCAACGATCTATTATCTAGTGGCCTGCAACACAGGGAGAAAACATTTAAAGTTAATATTCTTTGCATTGTGTGCGATGCTCCAGCAAAAGCCTTGGTCCGAAACACAAAGTTGTGCTCAGGTTATTACGGCTGTGATAAATGCACTCAGAAAGGACAGTGGTTTAACAGAGTTACTTTTCAGGAAACACAAGAACTCACCCTGCGAACAGATGTCGCATTCAGACAACACATCCAGGCAGAGCACCATCATGGCATCACTCCCCTGCTCAACTTGCCTATTGACATGGTCAGAGCCTTCCCCATTGACTACATGCATCAGTCATGCTTGGGTGTCATGCGAAAGCTTCTCCTCATCTGGAGCAGGGGAGAGAAAGGTTGTAGAATATCTGTGACACAAATACAAGAGGTGAGCAGCAGGCTTCTTCACCTTCAACCTGACATCCCCTCCATCTTCTCCCGCAAAACGCGAGGCCTTGAAGAGCTAGAAAGGTGGAAAGCCACGGAATTCCGGCAGTTCATGCTGTACACCGGTAAGGTGGTGCTGAAGGGAATCCTGAGGGATGACCTATACCTCCACTTCATGTCATTCAGTGTGGCAATGTGCATTTTAGTGTGCCCTTCAACTCTTAAGCAGTATTCGCAGTATGCTCAAGAACTACTGCAGTACTTTGTTTTGAGAGGACGGGAGCTTTGTGGCAACGACTTTCTCATGTACAATACACATGCAATGCTCCACATAACTGCAGATGCTGTTTTCTTTGATGGGTTGGACAACTGCAGTGCCTTTAAATTTGAAACTTTTTTACATACTATGAAAAGGATGGTGAGGAATGGAAGATACCCCCTTTCACAGGTTGTGAAGAGGACTGAGGAGGGAAAAGAAGAACCCCTGCAAGAGCAAAGACAGAAAATAACAAGGAGCCCAAAGGACAGAGCATTCGTGCCGGATAGTGAGGAAAGCTGTGATGTCATTGATGAGGCGGAGAAAGATGGGTGCTATCTGTGCCGTGTATATCATCATCCGGAACCACTGTTGTTGGAGCCTTGTGACTCATCCATCATTGGAGTGTTTCAATATAAGAACACAACCACAACAATGAGATGGATCCTCATCAAAACAATAAAAAAGAGAGCGATAAGGATTCGAATGGGGGACAAAACAATCTTCATGAAAATCCTGCATGAACTATGAGTATGTATAAATATTTTGAGAGTAGTAATGAGTAATGTTTTAAGTAACTGTTTGACTTATTATTCTTCTTTTCAACAGAATGTACTACATTGTGGATTTTGTTGAAGAGAACTTGGTTGGAATAGTGGCCCAATGTTGGACCTTTGAAGAAAATGGGGAATTGGAAATCTGTCATAGTCTTGTTAACAGTTTATACTACGGCTTTGTTGAATACTCCATTCTGATTGGTTGACACGATTTCCAAGGGTATACATTATGTCTTGATAATTGTACAGAAGTAGATCTATCTTCAAGTCATGGTTTATTCCTTACATAATCATTTTTAAAGTTGTACATATAAATATAAAGAAGTTGGAGTGGCAGAAGAAAAGAATTGATGAACTGGAAAAAGAAAGAGATTTTCTCCATGGACAATTGTCCTCCCTCACAGGTACATAGCTATAATTAGCTTGTTTTATACATCAACAAAGGAGTTGGTTTTATGGGCATTATCAAGGTGATACCATGTACTGGGGAATTTGAAAATATGTTAGCCTCACTTTTTAGTACATGGGCCGCTGCCATGATTGAGGGGCTAAATTGTGTTAAATAGGTAATAAATAAGAAACCTCATTGATTCTTTTAACTTTTCAGTTAAACAAAAGGAAGAGGCCATGGACGATCCATTTGCTGTGAATGACCCCCAAGAAGCGCAAGCACAAATTCAAATAGAAGCACCGCAAGAGAGCCAAGAAACACAAGAAAGAGAGCAAGAAATTTCGCCAGTGTAGCGGAGCTGAAGTGATTAGCTCGTGTGAGTCCTGCGTAAGGCCTTAGGTAGCGGGTAGCAGGTAGCCGAGTGGTTGCAGCGGCTACGTCACTCCCCCTGAGACCTGGTTAAGTAGCGTTGTCGCCGACAGGCTAACGGTAATTTGCCTTTAGCTCAACTGGCAACGACGCTGGCTTTAAGGGGTTGGCAGCGAGCAGTAAGAACCTCGGTTCGAAACTCGCTCGCTCGCCGACCCACGTAACATCACATTAAAAACACAACGCAAGATACCACCCGTTACATTGGTGCCGTGACCCGGATCACTGGCTAAAGCACAGCTTGGCCGCCAGTGGTCGCTGAGGAGTCAGAGGAGGTCAAAGGGGGGTGAGTGTAGCGGAGCTGAAGTGATTAGCTCGTGTGAGTCCTGCGTAAGGCCTTAGGTAGCGGGTAGCAGGTAGCCGAGTGGTTGCAGCGGCTACGTCACTCCCCCTGAGACCTGGTTAAGTAGCGTTGTCGCCGACAGGCTAACGGTAATTTGCCTTTAGCTCAACTGGCAACGACGCTGGCTTTAAGGGGTTGGCAGCGAGCAGTAAGAACCTCGGTTCGAAACTCGCTCGCTCGCCGACCCACGTAACATCACATTAAAAACACAACGCAAGATACCACCCGTTACACCAGCGTGGTAAGTGTCAGTTTGGCTAATTGTTACAGGAGTGTCTATGCACTGGTAGCTTGTAAAGGTCGTGCAAAAAGTAACATTCTCTGGTTTAGATTTAGAGTTAGTCTAAATCTGAAATCAAAATTTCTAAGGCATAGAGTGATAGATGGTAGAAGGATATGCAAGTGCTTTGGAATGTAATTTGATTTGTGACTACACACAAAAAATATTAGCTATTCTACCATCCCCAGAAATACTAACCATGAGATTTTGGATCTTGCTTAATAACCACAGCATGGATGTAAACTAGGAATACCTAGCACAGGTGTAGATTTAGGAAGGGATGGTAGGGACGTGTCCCTACCAGAGGTAGAAAACCCCGGCTTGAGAAAGTAAAAGTACTGCCAAGTCTCCACCTTGTGTGCAGCTTTAGCATACAGAAAAGCAAGAGGTATACAGGAAAAGAAGAGTATGCAAGGAGTGTGGGAAAGGGGAGATGTGGCAGGCTATGAAGGTTTTGGCATTCATACTGTGCCAGAATATGGAGAGCAGTTCTCCATAAGCTGTTTTGACTGTTGTGAATAAAATCAGTCCTTCACATGAGGGACAAAACAGACAGAAGACATGATCGATATGTGCAATCTCACAGGGAAGGGAGGGCCAGGTGTCCTGAAGTTACTCAAGAGAGTGGACAAGCTGGTGTGTAATCGTCTGCTTCTAGATATGAAAAAATCATTCACTTTGTTGCCCAGTATATAAGCAGTGTGATATTTATGGTACTGCATCTGTTTATTCAAGGAGGGGTAAAAATATCTTATAGACCTGCAATACGTGTAAGAATCTTTTATAATATATTTACAGATTTAAAGAAACCTGCAATGAAGCCTATCCTGTTAGTAACAGAATATGTGATGTCTCATTGCTCTTTTATAGACACTGAGGACATTGCAATCCAGATTTTTACCATTTAATAGGGAACCCTAACAGCATCACTTTTTTCTGGAAATGGCTGCTAGCTCTCTGCACCTTGTCTCTCACACATTAGTCAGAGTCCATGGAGTTGCAGGGGATTTATGGAAAGATTGGGGATTACAATTTATTTCCAAAATGACAAGAAAATATTACAAGTCATTTCATAAGCCCATTGCTGAAATGGTAGATGCCACAACTAGTTCCCCCCTCGGCAAGTGTGATATGACGATATATATCGTGTGACGATAGAAAAACGTCTATCGTTTCATATTATGCTCTATCGTCTATTTCGTTGTGTCGCAAATCACACACTTTATGGCAATATTTTTCGTCATGTGGAGGACGCTTCGTGTTCTTCCACACTGCACGGATGCAGGCAGGAAATTTGCATGAAGGCAACACAAACAAACATGGAGGAGAGTGAATGTGACAGAACTATAGTTGAAAAGTGTTTTCTATATACCTTTTATACATCAAAATTTTATATTTTGTTACATGCTTTCGCACGTAAGTTATTTTATACTATGTAGTGCGTGTTACATTACATGGTACATATTATGTTTTCATTAGCGTTATTAAGCTTCTCATAGTTTTCAGTTAGCATTTGCTTTATTTTTTAACGTTAAATCGCTGTTTCCTCAAAGCTAAAATGAGCTAGAATTTTTCCGATCTAGTGTTTTAATAGCACTGGTTTTAGCATACGCACTAAACGGCAAATCACGCCGGTGTGACCATAAACACGAAAGGATTATGCCTCGTTTCCACACAGTTTTGTTTGGTGTCCGTAATTCAGTATAATATACGCAATATTCCCTCTAGTGTTCAACGCAAGGAAAAGGAGATGGATCAAAACGTAACTCTCACTCGTGTCGGTGTCATCATGGAACGAACGCAACGGTGAAGCAACCTCTATTTATATGTCAAATGAGAGGCAATATAATGGAGGGAAATCACAGCGGTAGAATGGGAGGGAGGTAGAGTTTTATATCAAAGAGATAAAGATGATCTGTATTTCTTAATATTATTGGTTAAAATTAATAATATATAGTAGCCAATAATAGTTAATATTATTGGTTACAGTGTTTATGTCGATGCAAAAGGTTGCCTGATTACGCAAAAATATGTTTAATTAACTCTCAATTTTATTTAACTTGGATCTACTAGTCAAGCAACTGAATCGAAGGAAATAGCCCGTTAGCTAAATAGTTTTTCCAATGCCATTAACTTCCTGGCACACAGTGCATACGGTCTCCCCGAAATCCGCCGTAAAAGTTCATTTTTTTCAACACACTCGAAGGCAAATTCTGGACCTTAAAAAACGGAAGGAGTTTCGCAAACACATCGGTGACCCACAGAGGTTCCCATAGGAATGAATGGACTTTCGGTTGACTCGCATACAGAGCTATATGGAAACGAGGCGTAAATTGAAAATTTCCACAACGGTTCTAAATAAAAGGAGAAAAATAATCAAATGTAAGTACCTTTTATTTGTCGAGTATATAATTCAAAATGTATTAGGAAACAGGCCTTTCCATGTGGTCATTTTATATAAACCACTAGGAAACCAAACCTCTTAATTTTACCCCTTAAAAACACCTTACTTTGTACCTTAATATCATTGTGTTAAATGTAAGTAGTTTTTAAGGAGAAATGTGCATGATTCTCGAAAAATTAAGGGGTAAAACTACTGAAAATTCTCCTTATTTTTCTAAATTTGCCCCTTAATATATTCTTATATCACCCCTTAATGTTGATAAATTAAAGATTTTTAAGGTAAAATGTGTGTATTTTAAGAAGGATTAAGGGGTAAAACCACTGATTATGATCCTTATTGACCCCCTACTTTAGTATGATTAATTCAATCTTTAATTTCAGTTGTTATACATAAGGCTTTTTAAATATAGCTTTTTTTCCATATTTTAAGGTTTTGTTTGCTTCTGATTAGCCCATTAATCTTTTACCTTTACCTTGCTTAATTCACCCCATGTATTCTACTTGAGCAACCTATTATAAAGTAGTTAATGTATCCTTCCTTGTTTAAAGACAACACAAACCCAAAAACAAATTATTTTTAATTACATTTACTATTACATTTCATAAACATGTTACAATATAATAAATATCACAACAATAACATATAAATAAATTCATATGATAACAATAACAATGTTTAACAATAGATGATGATTACAATAATGAGCTTAAATTGATTAGTCAGTTAAAAGCTTTCTTTTTGCTGGTCGCTTCCTGCATATTGGTTTGAAGGCCTTTGGTGGGCTGTAGGTTACATAGGCATAGCCTGGCCTGCCAACTGAGTGCCTGGGTGCTTGGCCACTGCATTCCCCCTCTTCTTGTCCCACTTCCATGTTCTTGCCCTGATTAATTTTCTTATCATTTCCTTCTCCCTGTCTATTAATTCTCTTCTCCCTTCTAATTTTACTTTGTTTACTTGCATTTCCCATCAACTCTTCTGCCCTCTCTGTTCTTTCCCTATTTTCTTCACTCATCATCCTTATTTCAGCTCTGCCCCTTTCTTCCTCACTTTCCCTTCCCTTCTCCTGTTCTTGATTTCTTCTCTTTTCCTCTGTCCCTTGCTCAATGTCCTGTCTGTGCTTGTTGGTTTCTTTTAAATATTTGTTCTTCCACCAAACTACTTCGCCATCCTATAATTATAAAAAGTTATTTATTAGAAACCTAATCACACAATTTTTAGAAAACTAGAAAATCATAAATTATTACAACACGGCGTACAACAAAATTTAACTAAGGTGACATCAAAGTGTATGTGGGTATCAAAATATTTTTGAGTCTGTACTCATAGAAATTGGACGTGAAATGATGCATTGTCAGGTAAAATTTTCCCCTTTAGATTGAGGGTTTTTTAATCATATCAAATTGAATTGTGTTATTTTAGTTATGTTAGTAAATAACAATGAATTAATTTTCACAACTGTATTTCTATCACTGACCATTACATCAAAGGGTTAAAAGAAATCCTGTCGCTGCTCCATTGACATGAAATTGGAGTCTTTGCTGACACAATAGTCACAATGGTGATATTGGTTCATTGTAAACAGAATTTATAATTTTCCCTTCAATGTTGGACTATTTACTACTTTATTGAGACTAGACTCTTATTGATCATACTTTGTGTTGTCATACATGTCATGTTTTGGAGCTTTGCAAATGACAAATGTTCTGAGCATACCATGCTACATTACAATTATTGGTTGTCTTTTTCATGTTAATAAGAAAAACAATAACCCAAGGGAAGGCAGCTGCTCAGCTCTGACGGTCTTATGACCAAAGGCTTAGTAGTTCTCTGTGCTAATAAGAAAACAATGCAATTGATTGGATAATAAAGGGAATGGCTTACTTTATACAGGCCAGTAAAGGTCGAATGCACTTTTTGCAGTATTATTTCCGAAGACTCCTTCTTGCTACACATGAAAAAAGAAATATTTCAGGTATACTAGATACTGTATAATTTAAGAGCAATCAGTTGGAAACATAATTGAAACAGCTGTGTAAATTTGAATGAAAAATGAGGGTGCAGACAGACTAGCTTGCACTTCGGACTTTTTGCACTTTTTTTCTTTTGCTCTGAAATGCAAATTAAATAACTCTACTGCTAAAACAAGTTCATACTGTTCCTGACCTAGGTCAAATGCTTGTACATCCTTATGAAAAGAAAAATCTTACCTCCAACAACTACACCAGAGGCTACAGTTCTGCCATCTTTTTTGTAGATTTTTACTGTACTAAAAATATATATAAAGGATGATATTGAAATTATTGGTGGTGATAATGCAGGTCAGAAAAAAACTATTAAATTTTAGTAAATTTTACATGTAGTTATGACTAAATGATGCAATGAAGTTTGCCAAGGCAAGTTTTGTTTTATGATCTTCCCACAAATACCTACCGTTTGGTGGAAGCCCTGAGTCCTTTTGTTGTGCCCTAGAGAATTTGACAGTTGTGGACACAAGTCAACTATGATCATAAGGAGCTAACAAATGAAAAGAGACTACGTCTTGAAATTCTTTTTATTGTGATAAATCACAATTTTAGCAATTCACATACTGATAAATAGTTGAGTTGATGGTGAAGCACAGTCTGGTTTTTATGGTACATGTAAGGTTTGCCTCTCCATCGAGGGAGGCAAGATGATTGATTTTGATTTCATGTGTTTAAAACTACATTGTGTACACATTAGAATAAAATGAAAAACATCACATGTCTAGAACATCTAGTAGGACAAAAATATACTATTTCATATAGATCTAGGTTAAAAAATCTAAAAGGCAATATGTGAAGCACTGGCAGGATAAACACCTGAAAGCACCATATGAACAGCTTGCTGCTATAAGAACATTTTATTGTAGCACAATTTTTTTTTATGCAATTACCTGTGTAAATCTTTTGAGGTATTCCCTCCGGGTCTGAAGCATTTTTAGGCACTTTCTTATGTCACCCTCTTTGCCAATGAGGCAGGGCAATTCTGCTGTTATCTGAAAATGACAGAAAAACATTCTGTTATGGATACATTTGTTTAATTCATGTTTTGTATTGTACATAGTTTGTATATCAAGGAAACACTCAATGGAAGATCACAAAACTTTTAGTGAATTTGTGTGAACATTAAAATTGTTTAAAGTTGTTTTTTTCTGACTTTTTAATTAACAAACCTTGTTGATCACAGGGTCCCAGTTTATTTCCCCGCTCTTGTAGGCAGTAGCCCACATTTTTGTGGCAGACAACGCTGACCTTACCACGGCCTGTTGGAACAACAGCATTAAGTTATAATTTTTGTTTCAACAATGTCACACAGGTAAGAGTTGCTTAATACTGTTCAATAGATTAAACACACCTGGTGAATGCATCAGATTTACAATTTTCACAATCTGCTGATGTTAGTCTTAAACAATTAAGGAAATACATACACTGAATTTTTTTTGCTCCTCTGAAGCCCTTGTTTTCCCCTTTTTATTACAGAGGAAGTCCTCTGGTTCTTTTGTGAACTGAAAGTAAAAAAATGATGGTCAAAAATGGAGTGTGCATTCTATCGCCATGCTTAGACTATGGTTGCAGAATACCTATAAAATTGTTTGATTGTTTAACCACCATGAGGAGTAATACAGTATATTATTGGCCAGTGTCTGACTTTCAGAAATGTTATTTCTCCACAAAATGCCCCCTTCACTCCTTCAACCCACTGACATACACACACACCACCACCACTAACACCACCACCACAACAACAAAAACACTGTTCTGTGTTGGTATTTGTGTCCTTTAAGAGGAAGGGTCCACCTGCATGCAGTGATAGGAAAACTAGAAGGGCCTTCCTCAGTCGGAAGTTTTTTGGGAAAACAATATGGACATCATGTTCCCCCATGGCCAAGAGCTCATCTCCAGTCACGTCTTGGTCTATGAGAAAAAAAGAAATAAAAAATAAATTCAGAGAGACCAGTAGTTGCTTATCTACATTTGCTTTTAAACATATTGAGATAGGACTATTTGAGTAAAAAGAGTTGTTTTTGTTCTAAAGATGTGAAGTTTGTAGTTCTAATGAAAAGGTATAGGCCTATTTGTAAAAAAAAAAAAAAAAAAAAACACATATTTTGATTCTGGGTGTTTTATGCTTTGATAAAGCATGTTTGGAAGCTATCAACATTTAAAATGGACATTTTTCAATTATCTTGACTAACAAAGTAGGCAAAAAGGAAATAAAACATTTCTGCTGTATCTGTCTGTGAAAAGTTAATCTACCATATAATGCTTGTGCCAGTTCATTCTGGCCACTCTCAAGAGATTTTCCTCCTTAGGTCCTCTGTTCAAAGTCCTCCATACATCGCATTCCTATGGAAAAATTAAAGGACCAATTAACAATACATTTCTGTTGGAATAGTCCAATCAATTATTGGAAGCATGAACTACTCTTATCTTCAAACAGAAACTAGAGAAGGGGCTCTAAATGTAATGCTTTTCCAGCGGAACTGTATTTCTTTTGTAAGTCAACTAATAAGCCCTAGAGAATGTCTGAGTCTGAAAAGGTAGAATGTCAGGTCTTTCTGTTTGAGCACCCATTTTTCAAGTTTAAGTTGAAGGCCTGCTTATTTATTGCTTTGGGAATAGAGTTGTTCATGGTCATAAAGTTCATTGTAATATTGAACTACGTTACCATAACTCGAAACATTTTGACATTAGTCTCGGAACATAATTGTAACATAAAATGACATGAACATAAAATGATTGTGACTTTCTTGTGTACACTTACAATTAGTCATAAGGCTATTCTTCACCTATTGTTCTGTGTGCCTAGTAGGTATAATAATGACTTGAATAGCTCTCAAACACTGTTTGATATCAATAAAGTGACAACTAGCTAGCTAGTCTAAAAGTGTTAAACATTAGCTAGCTGGCTAACTTAATTCGCTTTATTGAGGGCTGAAAAAAACATGAATCTGAGGAAGCAGATAATCCTCAGTACCTCAGACAGCGGTAGTGATACCACAGTACGCAGCAATAGAGCCTGTTCACGTTTTCCTTGTTACGACCATATGATCACAACCAAGTTATGGAAATTTTAAAGTTCTTCTCATTATTTATAGGAAACGCTGCCAGAAGTCAAGGCTCCCATGTGTTTGCTCTTTGTGTGGGGGAGAGAGGAGCTATTTTTTCAGAATGATAAAAGCTCACCTTGAAAAAGAAAACGTAAAGGTAAACAAAGCCTATTAGCTTGCTAGCCAGTCCATTTATGTTTATTTATTTACATTATGTAAAACTATGTGAACCATTGTTTCAGTGCTGAAAATTTCATGATGAGTGGGGACTTTGGTTGATTTCTATATAAGAATAATTTTCTATATGTCTATATTTCTACATAAGAATGATAATAGTTACATATATATTTTTTTTCAGATTGCCTCATTGGCCCATTACCTTTCTGTGCTGCGTGAGAAGAAGGACTTCTGTCAAGTAAGAAGTTTGTTATTCAAATTAGTAGGCCTAGTTGCACTGCATGTAAGCTATACTGTACTTCAACACTGCCCAGCAGACCTCAGTCTGACCACAACCCCCCCCCCCCCTCCCCCCCCCCCTCCCTGGTGCAAACTAAAGGGCTTCAGATGCAGGTGCCTTTCCAAAAACCTTGCTGGAAATCACAGGTTTTTGGAAACAACACATCCTTTGCGAGCTCAAGAGGAGCGGTTCCCAACCAGTGACTGCAACCCACAGGGTGGAACAATTCTGCTACAACCAGAGACAAAGGGGCATCCTGGAAAGACCAGTTATATGGAGAGAACTGCCCAAAGAGCTAGTTACCAGCAAGCTCCCACAAAACAGGCAAAGGCTGGAGGATGGAGCCAAGCATGACTTTGTGTCCTGTTTGAACTAACCTGTTGCTCCATTAATCAATGGTACACAGATTTAGAAGCAACTGTTGAGCACAATCTTGGGTAATTTAAGATAAAAAATACTAGTAACATGACAAAAAATCATTTCCTGTAACATCTTTTACTGGGAAATTAATCATTAGTTTTTTAGTTAATTTTTGTTTGTCTTAATAATTAGTTTTAAGAAAAAAACCCAATATGAGCTTATTTGTCATATTATAGCATTTTCTTGTTATTTTAATAAACCCTTTAGAAAATAATGCTTGGAGTTATTAATCATCAGTTTAAGTTAGTTGAATACTGCGGTTTAAAAAATTTAGCATACATAGGCATAATATTCAATAGAATATTTGAAAATGAAAAAAATTGTTGCAGGACTGCTTTTATATAAGAGTATAACAGCATCAAAAATATAAACTAAATCATATTTTTAGGTAAATAAAAAGTTATTTACTCAATGCAAAACAAGTGCACACATCCCCAAATGTATGGGCTTCCTCAGGATTAAAAGATCAGTAGGCCATACTGTGTTAAGGTGTTTTTAAGGACCTCCTTAATAGATGCTTAAATATTATATTAAGGGATACTTAAAATGCCCTTGATTAGCCCTTAATCTTAACAAGCACAGATGACCCCAGAATTAATACCTTAAAATTAAAATTAAGGGGTATGTAACTCCTACCTTAATTTGACATTTTAAGGTAAAATTAAGGAATCAGCTTTCCAAATTAAGGACCCCTTAATACAAATTAAGTGGTTTGGTATATTTTCAGGGGTAGATTAAAGTGAATTTAATGACATTTTAAGTACATTGTGTTTCGTAGTTAACTATTTATTCATTGAATTTACAGAAAATGTGCTATGTCGTGGTATTTATCGTTATCGAGAGCTGAAATGACCTATATCAGGATATGAGATTTTGGTCATATCGTACAGCCCTAGTGTCAGCTGTTACACTACTCTGTGAAAAGGTCATGTTCACGCATGTCAAAACTGCGCATAAACTAACTAGCTAGCAAACATGAAAATAAATAAATAAATAAATAAATGGCTCAAACGTCCAGTTGCTGTCGCTCTGGATTCAGGTTAGGGGAGCCCGGTGACAAAAGGAAAAAAGAGGCCAAGCCCAAACACTGGCAGTTCAGTGAAAAAAAAATATATATTTTTTAACGGATTTACTTGTACGTCTGTGCATTCACTGCAGCCACAGTGTTTTCTTTGCGGTAAAGTCCTGACAAATAATTCAATGAAGTCATCTACAGCAGCACCAGAGCACCAAACAGAAAAGGAGTTGAAACTGCCACTGGGTGACTCTGAATATTATTTTTTCACTCACAATAAGTCTAAATGTCTTTGTATTAAAGGGGAGTCATTCAAATGATTTTCATTTAATAATCAGTTGTGTTAGATACAAAAAGTATAATTATGAGTTTAATTGAACAAATTTTGGAGAATCATCAACACGCATGAATGAGGGGGTACTATTGGCATGGCAAAACAGCTCAAGGGGTACATAAGACGAAAAAGGTTGGGAACCACTGACCATAACAGCAACAGTTCCAGAAATGGGAGCAAACATGAGGGAGTCAGCGCGTGGCACACACAGACAGGAAAATGCTCAATTTGAGTGCTATACGCAACCGTGGGACTTTGGTTTAATTTATATTATTATTTTGTCATTAGTATTTTAGATTGTTTTATGCTAGGAATTTATGCTGTGATATGGAATTACCAATTTAATTTATTTGATTTATGTACATTAAAGTTCTCATTTAAAATAAATATCCGTCAACCATGATAACACTTTTGATTTGCATTCTTATTATTCCTTGGCTAGCACACATATGGCAGGTGACAATTTCTAATTTTAAACATTTAATAGTTATCTAATATTAGTGCAGCTATTGTTGCTTGATATGCAATTATGAAACAAATAGCTTATGTAAGCTACATGTAATGTTTGCAATGATGTGCTAAACAAAGTCAGATAAAGAAGCAATACTGTTAGGATGCACCATCAGCTTGAGACTTGAAAGACTGGCTGAGACTTAGACTTGGAGTCACTAAGGATTTATGATAGTGCAAACAAATATCGCTATAACCCATCACTGCTTTGTGTAAAGTTCAGATCCAAGTTACGGAAATTCTACTTCAGACAAGGTTGCTACCTAATTATGCAGAGAAATTAGAAAACCCTTCTCTAATGCAGTATAGTGACAGAAAAAAGCTTTTGTCAGCATTTTTTAAAAAAATGCAGTTACATCTTCAGTCTTGTTGGACTTTTTTCTTCTTGATAGGTCTGTTTGAAGCTGAATATTTAGTGGTTGGGCATTGGCTTCAAAAGAGGAGAGTTTAATGAAGACTGCTTTCCATTAGATGATCGAAATAATCAAAATGCCTGGGGTCCAGATAATTACCTGCAGTAATTTCAAAATCATCACCTGGAATACAAATAAAGCTGCAGCTAATCTGCCAGAAATCAATTTCACTAGCTGTCGGAATAAAGGTAATGTGATGGAAACAGAGAAGCAAAGCCTGTGGAGATGTGTAAGGTGTGTGATACTGTGGTGTCCTCTAACCTGCACCAGTGTACAGGTCATTGTGAGATGCCTCAATCAGTCCCAAATCTAGAGTGCATGTTCCAGATGCAGATCTGTAGAACACTGAAAGATTCCACATGGGCCTGTCTTCTTTTGTCCACAGATTTCACTGTGTAGGGTTAAGGATTTTCCATATGATTAAATTCTATATTTCTGTACATGAAAGTCTGATATGAAAAACATGTGTTGATCATTGACAACTTGAATAAAAAATAATAATAGCAGCAGTTTCTATTATGTATTAAATTCCATCTGGTTGTTGTAAATTTCACTTGGTCTGTTGTCAACAGAATCCAGGACTCATTTACATTACATAATACGTTTAGGTATTTATGAAAATAAAATACAGTACATGATTTTTTACTTGCTAGATGACCTTATATAAAGTTGTTTACTGCATAAAGACACATTATGCAGTCATCTAGCTAAATAGTTTCATAGAAAATACTTTGCTCAAGAGTGCAACAGAAGTGTCCTTTCCTATGACTCTGAGCTGCAACCATCTGGTCACAATTCAAGTTCCCTTAACGGGCTTCTCGGTGGTGATATAACAGGTGACTGTAAATCTCTCCAAAGAACAGAATATGCCAGTCAGTAAGAGAAGAAAACATGTTAATCAGGACAAAGCATAAACACCAAAAAATGCATTTGCCATTGCCAAAATATGACTGTTACAGTTACAAGTCCTGAATTGGAATGTAGTGGCACTGCATGCTGACCTTAGTGTGAAATGCCACCCCTTTAGCCAGTGCAGCTTCTGTGCTGACCTGCTGTCATCTCCACTGAGAGCCCACACACATCACGTTTGAAGATCTAAATGCTGAGCCCAACAGCACAAAAAGCATTGAAGTAAGAGGTCAAGAGGGCTGGCCAAAAATCAAACAGATTCACCTCTTTGTCTTTCACCGTGATATTCCACACTTTCTAAACCCTCTTATGAATGTCCTCTCTTTCTTTAGTCATGTGAGTGATAGGAGTTTTGGTGTTTATGCAACAGATTTTGAGAATGGTATAGATTTAGAGCTCATGGGTAAAACAAAAAAAAATTCACCTGTTTATTTCATCATGCACTTTATTTTTTTAATTCCTTCACATACATGGAAGAGATAAATTTTTATGGTTTTTCTGTGGCACACTACCATCAGAAGTGGCTCCAGAAGTGGTCTAATTTAAAGTTAGTCTGATGTTCTTGATGTATGTAGTAGATAAAATTGATGTTTCTATTTGATGCTTCTGTTTTTCCCTTTGCTGCATCTGAAATATCCCTTTGAAGAAGCCTTCTATCATCTACCATAATCTATCAAGAGTCTGCGGTTATTATTGCTTTTATGTTGGGTTAGTGTTCTGTCATTACCTTTAAGCAACATGACAATCCTCTTAAAAGTGAATTGAATTAGACATATAATGACTCAATATAATATTGGACCATTAATCTGACAAACTGGAAACAAAGGACCATTTACCAGGGAACATTGACACTTGATATCAAAACCAAAGACATGTCTGACATTTTTTACAAAAATATAGCAATGTGTAATCATACAGGAAATAACAAAGAAGCAAAAATAAATGAAGTTTTTCCAGAATGGATTTTTGTATGCTGAATGTGCAGATACATATGGATTTAAATCCATATGGCTCATATGAGGCATTTATTGACAAATCTTATTATTGTTTTTTTAATAAAACCATCTCATTTGCCTCATCCATTCTAACATAGTAGTTCTATATATTTTGATTACAGCAGACAAGATCATATCATAGAATTTAATTACTGAGGTTGTTTGAAAAAGAGTTGTTCTCTGCTCCACACAAAACAACTGTTTTACTTATATCACTTTTTCAAGCACTGCGTGGTTCAGCAGTTGTGTAGTTTTTTTTTTTTTTTCTTTTCCAGTACTGAAATGTTCAAATGTCCTTGACACTGTTTCATTTTCTGCACAATAACATGCTACACGTGTTTGGCTTTGCAAGTTGTTTTCAATGCTAGTGAGCAGTCATACAGCCAAGCTTTAATACAGAGGACACCCAGACAGGTGAACAACTTAAGGGGTCAAAGGTTATCATCCGAAAAATCATCATCTGTCAATCATAAAACTGAAGACAGAATATACATTACAGTGAAGTGACTGTCTGGATAGATGAATGAAAAGCAAAACAGACCTTTGACTGTTTAATGTAAAGTGATTGTGGACTGTTTGGAATGTTATATTGTCACACACAGATGTCAAATATATTGTAATATACTAAGAAACATGTTGTTCAGCCCAATAATATATCGCAAATGTAATAAAAATATATTAACACAAATCAGAAATATACTGCAGTATCAGAAAAATGCAGTAGTATTTAAATATATTTATTGCGCTAAAATACACTCTCAATATATTTCTCAATATGTTTTTGTATGGGTCACACAACGATGCCATCAAAAGCAACTTCATTTTTGAATTCACATTATCATTTCTGTTGATAGTAAATTGAAAATAATGCACTGCTGGTGCACTGCATGGCAGGTAGAAGCATAGACGTAGATTTAGGTAGGGATGGTAGGGCTGTGTTCCTACAAACTTTCAGGAAAGCTGAAATATCCCTACCAACATTTAGGCCTGTAATCGCAGCTAAAACAGAGACCATTTTTTAAAAAATTCATTCCATTGGGCGCTGTCGCGCACTTCATACTCAGCCAGAGAGGGCTAATGGTCCGTACAATCTGGCTCAGTGCACTCTAGGGTAGGCTTACTGCGTGTGAACAGAGTCGCTCAACACCATCTCGTCAGTCAGTCAGTGTACTAGCTATTGATGGAGAGAGATTATAACCAAACTATTTGCTTTCCATCTAAGAGGAAGACTTGGTTTGTCTTTTTACGTCTTCTCGTTGATTGTAAAAAGGTTTGAAAAAAAAGAAAACATAACAGACTGTTTTCCCTTGCATTCTCATCCAGAGTAAGCTATAGGCATGTCTATATAGGTATAAGCTTGCTATCTAGGTAGTTAGTTAAGTTAGCAAGCTAAGCCATGAGTTTTTTTTTTTTTTTTAACTTTAATCCCGATTTATATGATGGTCTCCCTTAAATAAACCAATTTCATGCTTGTTTGTATCGTTGTATCATGTAATGTTATACACAGTGACTCAGAGAAAATTTTTGTAAATAGCTGACGCTAGCTAGCAAAATGGAAAATGTTTTTGTTGGTCAAGTTCTGTTCAGAATGTGCAGGGGATAACGTTAAGATACTTAGCTAACGTTAATTGGCCAGCCTATTTTGTGAGCAAATATGAAGCCAAATGTTTGGTAAAACAGAGGAATGTAAAGTTAAGGTACTTCCCTGAGAATAATTTCTTGTGTATGTGTGTTTATCAGTCAGGTCTGAGTTTTGACGAAATACAAGACAAATGAAAAGAAAAATGGACATTATGTGTTTTTTCACCAAACGCCAGTCTCACAGACTGATGTAGGAGATTCCCAGCTGTATAGTAATGTTATTAAAGATGATTAGCTAATAAAAATATACTTTACATAGCCTAATTAGTGAAGGGCTAATGAAGATTTTATATAATTTTATCATTAGGCCACAAGCATAGAAACACAGTCCACTGAGGGTGGCAGCAGCAGCGCAGAGAGTCTCAGGTAAGGTTTTAAAATTCCAGTCTAGGCACCTGAATGAGATAAACAAGCCTGTCATTTGGTTCTTGGAGCAGTGATATAGCCAACTGCTGGCCATCCTAAATTAACATGAAGAATATTAGTGTTTATGCTCTTTTGAGAATGCCTGTTTTGCAAGTGGCATATATCAATTAATGATGGCACAGTTGTAAACAATATGATGGTGGTTACATTACCAGCTGTGATCCCATAGTTAAACATATATTTTTTTATCAATTTGTGGAGATTGGCAATGCAAGAGAGAACATGGATTTTGACAGCAGTGGCAGCAGCAATACAAGGGAGAGTATGGATCCTGATAACACTAGGGACAGTGGCAGTATCACAGAGGAAGAGAGATGCAGTGAAGATGTCACTACTATGTACGTTACTGAAAAGCCATACCAATCTGACCCTAAATTTATTGAAAATCAGAAAACATCAAATAGAGTCCTGCATTTTAACAAACGTTGGTATAAGCTCTACCCTTGGCTTCGCTACAGTCCCTCCTTGATGGGTGTGTTGTGTTTTCAGTGTCAGCCTGTTTGATCAGGTTGAGGCCCTGGTTAGGCTGTTGTTAGGCTGGCTCAAAACCTGCCTCAGATCTACACTGTCACAACCCCACCTTAACCATTTTGCAGTGTGCCATGTCCATCAAAATTTGCTTGATGATATTGACCTTACAGAAATCTGTCAACAGTTTGAGAGAAATGATAGGAAGAAACATGTGTTTGGGTCTTTTTCAAAGAGTGGATGAATAGACTTGTGTGACAGCGAGATTTTACTGCCATTATTTCATGCATGTTTGTGATACTGGAGGTGCAGTAAAGTCAACTAGAACCAATTTAGAGCTCATGTGATGTAAAGTTCATCTGTATAATCATACCAGTGACCATTGGATCTTTTCTATATTGTTTTGGCCAAGTACCGGTAATAGCCTATGTCTGTTTATTTGCATTTTCTTTATTTTATTAGAAACTCCTATGTACTGTCACAGAGTAATGGTACAGTCTGAGTTTGAGTGGGAGAATGGTTTTGATTTACATGTATGGATTCAATTGCTCAGGGGGCTGGTAAAGTGCATACAGGTATGTCTGCCTATGCTCTGTCTCAGGTGAGTGAGAAGTACTTTGTAACTCGTTGTAAATAGTACCATTTTGAACCTGTTTATCTAGTGCTCTTTATTTCTTTTTATTTTGAAGTCAGTTTCCTTTTTTGTATGTATTTAGGGGCCAAGCACTGAAGGTGCTAGGCACCTATTGTAATTGTTAGAATTTTTCACTATTATACTTTCTCCTCTGGGAGTCTATGGCAGCCCATACAACCCCTTGGTGGATTTTTATGAAATTTGGCACATTGATGATTTGAATGCACCCATTGGCGTTAAAGTCCGCCATATTGGATTTCCCTCCATTTTGAATTTTTCGAATTTGGTAGACTTTGTTGGTATTAGCAACACTGGGTATGCACCAAGTTTCATGAAATGTGACCACTTGGGGGTGCTAGACCATTAAGAATCATTAAAATACCCATTACTCTGGCAGAAAAGCAGATATCTCAACTAAATTTCTTGTGCTTCATCAAAGTTAAGGATCCTATCTGGGAACTTATGAAACCTCCACATCAGCCATTTTGTGTTTCATCCATCTTTGATTTTGTCAAAAACACATTTAACCACCTCCTCCTAGTTATGGCACAATGAGGTTTTGTCTATTACCTCTTTGGACCATTGTCAGTTGTTAAAGGATAGTTGCCAGGTTGAACAATGTGGCCGCAGTGTACCCACAAATTCGCCCGTGAAGTCGCCATAAAGGAAGAGTGGCCATATCCCTGCAATGCTTTTGTTCATTGGCATAAAAGTCGATACACATGCTTACAATTAGGCCTGGGTGCCACACAGCAAGTTTGGTGAAATTTGGCCACTTTGGGGTGCTATACTGAAAAACAGGTTTAAACACCCATGTGTCCATGTACTTGTCATACACATGTCCATGTATTTTAATGACATTTTGTTCAAATGGACATCACAAGGCACAGACCACACAAAGAAAATCAGATATTGCGACCAATTTTTTTGTAGGTCATTACATCATTATCAGGCCCTAACTGGAAAATGAACATTGTCCAAATGGCATGGCTGCCAAGATACAATTGGTTTGTAGCACTCAAAATAGGCAAATCTCCTGCACCTTTTGACATATTGCCACACCTAATACACTAAATACTGTTGAAGAAACACTTGGACTTTCCATATTGGCCTGAATGTTAGACAGCGTTTGTTTTTTTTCTACTTCAGAAATTACATCTGAAAAGTGGGGTTGTCTTACATGGGAGGACTAGAGTTTTTAATGTCATTATACATTAAGAACAGCAGATGGCGCCATTTATCTGAGATTGTTGAGTGGTATTAGAAATCCCAGTAGACTAGTTTATTTTTATTTTTATTTAAATGTGGTAATTTCATCTAACAGATGTAGAAAATATATCTACCTTGTTTTACCTTGTTTTATTCAGTGTATTTTATTAAATTGATTTCGGATTAAGATTTCCTTTATTGTTGTGTGTTCATGATCTTCACAGCCTGGGGTATGAAGCTATTTAGAATTTAGAAGCCTGGTGGTATCAAATGAAATCATTTCTTTAAATAAATAAGATTTGATCTTCAAAAAGTCTTTTGCCAAAAAAGTTGTTAAAAAATGAGGGGTTCTTTTCTAATCAGGGACATTTTATTATATTCAACTAATGTGGTATGTTCTCTGCCATTTTTCCCATGATTTTGGATTTTTTTTCCAAGAAGGCACACTGCATTTTATGGCACTGCTTATGTTTAAGCTTGACATATATGTAGTGGGGGGCAGTGCGGTGATGCAAATGGGTAGCAGTACTGCCTAACATTATGGGGGTTTCAAGCTTGGGGTGCGTCTGCGTTCAGTTTGTACCTTGTCCCTGTGTTCATGTGGCTTTCCCCTGGGTATTCTGGTTTTCTACCACAGTCCAAACACATTCAGGTAATGTCAATTGGACATGCTATATTGCCCATAGGTGTGAGTGTAAGAGTGGGTGTCAATGTGTCTGTTCACCCTGTGATGGATTGGTGTCTGGGCCAGGGGTTGTTCTCATTAGTTGTCTACCTAGTGGCCCTGAGGTGCTTGGCCCCTTCATTGCTGCTTGCAGCTATATTTTTATAAATATATATTTTTCAATAAACCCATCCTTTTTGACACTGTCAACCCTGTCCTCTGTGAGTGCTTTCCTATCCCATCTCCCTTTTTTTTCAAGACACATTTACAAGATTTTATTCTGTGATATTTTTTTTCAAGATATGAGTAAAGAAAGTTGTTTAAAATGTTCTTGCAAGGATAGGAAAATGTTTGAAGCACACCAACATTAATGCCTCCAAATTTGTAATTATTGTACACTGTTATTGATCTCTACAACTAAGTAAATCTGATAGATAAGATCCTATGTAATGACGCCATTCAGAATATAACATATTTAGCAACAAATATTAGAATATATTTAGAATAGAACCAAGACCCTGTGATCTATTGCTTTAATTGTTGTCCCCTTTCTACTGTAGTTTGCTTACAAAATGAATCACATTATGACCTCTGGTTTACCTCCATCCTACACATTCCACCTCACCTATGTGTCCCTACCAACTTTCAACCCAATCCTACGCCCTTGGGTAGAAGAACCAAAAGATAGCCACCAAGATAGCATATTTTGCCAAAAGTCATGTCAAATACATTTTTAAAAAAACAACATTTAAATTTACTGTGACATTGGAATAGTATACTAAAAAACACAAATATTCAATATGCAGTATACATTCTACTATATTCAACACTAAACCATATTTAACAAAATGGCTGTGACATATTTGAAACGTATTTAACATATCAGTGGGTTTAGAAAATCATTTTTTCAAATTATAAACATCCTGGGGCAGAGGGAGATTCATGACCACGGAAAGGCATGCTCCTTGACTATGGAGACGTTTTTTTCTTGGCAACCACCAAAAAGACGACAATTCTGAGGGAGCTGCACAACCTCTGTGTCTTGGCATACATGGTCAGGAGATTTAGATTTACATTTTAGTTATTATTTAAGTGGAGCATCCCAGGGCTGGATTGCAAAAGTGCCAAACTGCATCCTCTCATTGCCACTGTGACCCAGAAATCTGGGTTGCCATTTTAAATACTAATCCAGTTCTATAGAAGATATCTAAAGGAGACAATCTAAGAAGAAGAACACTGTAGAAAGTTGTCTGAATATACACATGGATAAAATTTACCACCCACATGATATTTTTTCACCAGTGCTTCCAGTGTTTTGAACACATCTGATGGAGACTGCATGTTTCAGATATTGGCCAGAGCTTTACAAAGCAGGAGTTGATCAAACAAGATTAATTAATTTTCCTGTTCATCGCAGACCCAGATAATGATCAAAAGTATTAGTTCTGCTATACTAACAACCAGCCTGCCCATGTTCAGCTTCATATCTAGAGTCTTACGCTGGTGTTCATTCATTTATTTGTTGGGGGCTATTGATTCTGCTCAAGGATGCCTCATTTAGCAGTACATGCATAATGTGTGGTTAATTATTTTATGATTCACAATTTTAATTGGTCAATAGAAAAATACAAAAGGTAACAAAGTAAAACTATTTACAATAGGGAAAGTAAGCTCATGAAATCATTGCTAGTAAATAGCGCATACAAGCATCATACAGTTTTCTTCAATTTTCTAGACAATTGTTCTAGTACAATATTCCAGGAAGTAATGGTATGGGATTTTGCCTTATTAATTCTGGCTGTAGAGCGTTCTAGTAGCACAATGTTTTTAAAATCAGAAAGCCAACTGGAGCTCATGGGTAGTTGGGGGTCAAACCGGTGTTTCAGGATAGTTTTTTTTGCAGCTGTTATTCCTGCATATAAGGTCTGCCGTTGACTAACATTAAGATATAGAGAGTGATCATCATTTAACAAAGAAAGACAGGGTTTTTTTTAGATACTTTTTGTTTTGATAATCTCAGATATTATTTTTAATACATAATTCCAGAACACTAATATTGTGAATGTATGTACCTGTTTGTCCGGAACTACACTGTACAAAGGGGGCTTGAAATCCTTCCCATTCTGTATAACAGGTATGGTGTAGTATAGGCTCTGTGTATTAATTTAAAATGTATTAATTGATGTGCAGGGTTTTTAGATAAGGTGGGGATGTCCTCCCATATCCATGTCCAATTAGGGGTGCAGCCAAATTTAGATAATTCATTGTCCCATATTTTGATCACAGGAACTGGTTTGTAGGAGTGAGATAATAGATTCAAATAAAAGGGTGAAACCGACCCACTTATAACATCTAACCATTCAGTAAGTGGATGGGGGGGGGGGGGGGGGGGGGGGGGACTTTCTTTTCCCAAGGAACTCCATATGCACAAAGTGCAAATCTTAGCCTGAGGTACATGAAATAAAATGACCCGGGTAGTGAATAGCACTCTCTTAAATCCTGGAGTGTTTGAAGGCCATGTTTATTAAAGAGGTCTTTCAGTACGAAAATACCATTATCGGACGATGATGTACACATAAAAGGTTTATAATCAGTTAGAAGATTGTAGTTGTTCCATATGGGCGACTGCTCAGTGAATCTGAGGGAACTGTCCATGTAGTTTTCAATGTCATGCCAGGTTTTCAGTAAGCTGAGAACAATATGTCTGCTTTTAGGTCAGCCTTTTGGAATTCCAGTAAATAAAATGTCAAATATAGATTGGCTTTCTAGGCTCCACCATATCACCTTTGAGTCAGTGTCCATCCAGACTCTGAGGGATTTTATCTGGAATGCCCAAAAATACACTTTAAAGTTTGGGAGCAAAAGCTCTCCTTTAACTTTAGATTGTTGCAGCGTTGACATTTTAATTCTTGGACGGCAGCTGGGTGTCGGGCGCCTCTCTGAACCCTGAAGGGAGCAGAGTGTAGCTCCCCTGTAGAGACTGTTGCTGCAGACTCATTATATAACACCTGTATCATGTGTATGAAGTGACTGCCAAATCCAGATTGTTCCAAAACTGACCATAGGTAGGCCCATTCTATGTGGTCAAATGCCTTTTCAGTGTGTAGAGAGAGCATCGCACAGGATTCTTTAAACAAGGGGGAGACATCAATAATATTAAGTAAATGCCCGATATTATTGGAAGCTAGTCTACCATGAACAAAAACCTGTCTGGTAATAGTGAATCAGTGCATCTGTAACTATTTCAAGCCGTCTGGAAAGTACCTTTACATACAACTTAGCATCAGTGGAGATAAGTGAGATGGGATGAAAGCTACTACAAGAATGTGGATCTTTGCCTTTCTTTAGTAGTAGAGAAATTAAAGCAGTATTTTGATCCCTATGCAGAGAGCCGTGTTCAGTCGCATAATTAAATGAGTTGTGGGCCAATAATTTCCCGAAGATCAGAATAAAGTTCTGGTGGTAGGCTATCCAAACCCGGAGACTTCCCTTTCTGCATGGAATCCAACGCTGATTTTAGCTCCTTCAATGTTATAGGAGCATCCAAAGCTTGGATTTGTGATTCACATAGTTCTGGGAGATTTAAGCCAGCTAGAAATTGTTTACAACGCTTTCGGTTTCAAGTTGACTCTGAGCTATAGAGATTCACATAGTAATCTTTAAAAATCTTGAGGTTAAGTGACCAAGACAGTATCCTTTTTTACAGCTGTTATAGAAGACATTGCATCATTGTGTTTAAGTCTGAATGCAAGAAGTTTACTTGGTCACTCTTCATTATAATGGTATTTCAATTTAGTGTGGTGAATAAGAAACTCAGCCTTCTCTAATTGTAATGTATGGTATTCTGATTTTAGTGAGTCTAAAGCTTTTGCATTGTCCTGAGAGGATTATTTTTGTTCATTTTCCAAAGAGCTTATTTTTGCTTCTAGTTCAGCTTTCCTTATTCTGGATTTATTTCTAAAGGATGTGTAGGAAATACAGTTACCTCTTAAGAAGCATTTAGTTGCTTCCCACAGTATTTGTGGGTTTGTGGAATTTTGATTTATTTCAATAAATATCTGTAAATTACTTTACAATTGTAAAAGAAAGTTTTCACATTGAAGTGACGTATTAAAATGCCACCTTTTGGAGCAAGGGGGCATAGAGGGAACAGCAAGTTGCAAAAAATGGGAGAGTGATCAGTAACAGAATGGGTAAAATGTCAACTGCTTTGATATGTTGGATAAGAGCATTGGATAGGAGAAGATAATCTATTTGAGAATATGTTTTGTACCGGGATGAAAAGAAAGTGTAATTTCTTTGTCATTTGCAAAACGCCAAATGTCACATAGGTTCATGTCTGAAGTAAAATCATTCAGACTTTTAGAACTGCAATCTACGGGAACTACATGAGACTTGTCTAGAACAGGATTTACATTTATTTACATTTATTTCACAAACAGTGTTCATGTCAGCCCCAATAATAAGATTATATTCTGAAGCATTTAGTATACATTCAGTTACTTTAGGAAAGAAGAGTGGGCCAAACTCATTTGGGGCATAGAGAGAAATTAATGCGAAGTTAACATTGTTCCATGAGCCAAGTAAATATGCCATATTCAATTCAATTCAATTCATTTTTATTTGTATAGCGCTTTTTACAACACAAGTTGTCACAAAGCAGCTTTACATTGTTCCCAGGCCTGAGACACCCTGAGAGCAAGCCTAAGGCAACAGTAGCAAGGAAAAACTCCCTATCAGGAAGAAACCTTGAGCAGAACCGGGCTCATGGGGGGGGGCCCATCTGCTTCTGGCCGGCACTGGGCAGATAGAACAATAGTAGTTAACAGTAGAGTAAGAGAAGTAGAACAGAGAGGCAGGAGAGGAAGGGCAGAGAAAAAGGTGTGCAACAAGGAAAGACCCCGGCAGGCTAAAATTATGGCAGCATACCTAGGGGACGGGAGGCAAGGGACCGGCATAGTCATGAGGGCGACCCTAAGACAGTCAACACCAGATCACGGCACCATTATCGTCTCCCCCTGAGGTTTCTACAGTAAAAGTAAATTTCCTACGAATCAAAATGAGCACGCCACAGGTTTTGGAGGATGAGCTAGAAAATACTTTATAATGCTTACTTTGGAAACAGTGAACATTGCTCAGATGGGATTCTTGAATAAAAACCATATCTGCTTTCTTGCGGTGAAGTATTCAATGCATTTTGTTCACTTGATTGGAGAATATAGGCCATGAACATTCCAGGTAAAAATATTACAGGTTGACATTTATATAGATAAGAGATGAGGCAAGTTCCATTCCATACCCAATACCCAAGTTCCATTCCATACCCAATTATACCGATATTGGGCGTATTGCATTTTGATTTCATAATGATACAATTGGGCAAAACTTTCCCTGACAATAAGGACATCATTAAAGAACAAACGAAAGTGAGAACCATCAAACCATAGCGGTAAAACAGAATCTGTCAAGGCTCAGGCACGGACTCAGATGCAGACCACAAGCACTTGGATTCCAGGCGTTTATTAGCAGAATCGTCAGACAAGAAGGCAATCGTAAAACAGGCAGGGTCAAAAACAGACAGGCAGTCCAAGGGCAAATCAGGATCAAAACAGGAACAGGCAGGGTCTAACCATGAAGGCAGGCAGATCGGGCAATCAGGGCAGAACGGCAGGCAGAGACAAAGTTGAAGAGTAGGCAAGGCAAAAAAAACTGAAAATCCAAACAGAAACACAGGTGGAAATGAGACAGGCAAAAACACTGTAACGAACTGGCAAACAAGCAGGATAGCTATAGGTGCTGATGAGGTGATGGGAAGCAGGTGCGCAGGCAGGCAGGTGGAGATGATCACGGTGATCAGATGGGCGGAGACAGGGGCGAGAGTGGGGGAGGGCTGGAACACAAGGAAAAACAACAAACAAAAGCACATGGACCATAATGACAGACAGGAAAAAACAAAAACAACAGCTAGGGGGCCGGAGTTCTGACAGAATCCCCCTGGCTTGTAAAACAAATTACTCAGATTTACATTTATTTACATTTATTCATTTAGCAGATGCTTTTATCCAAAGCAACGTACAAAAGTGCATATAGTGGGAAAACAGGCACAAGGGCAAGATGTGTACAGGTCATACAATACAGATAGTGCTGAAGCTGAGCACAAGGTCAGTGTAGCGAGCCAGAGCTAATCTGATCTTAGGTTACATATATCGAATACAATCACTGGGAAAATAAAGTACAGCTATGCTACCTAGGCAAAAACGTGTTACAAATACAAGTTAGGAGAGCTACAAGTACAAGCCAAGAATCTTAGATTTACAAGGTCGAAATGGCGAGGGTGTCAATCCAGGTAGAGTCTGAAGAGGTGTGTCTTCAGCCCACATCATGGGTTGGAGTGAAGGAGTTGTTCTCAGGGGGGTGGGGAGTTCATTCCACCATTGGGGGGTGATGACGGAAAAGCGACGTTGTGAGGAGCGTGGGCCTTTCATTCTGAGGGGGGTAGGAGAGTTGGATGAGGTCCTGGAGGTAGGTCGGAGCAGTCTTGTAGATTGCAGATTGTAGATCAGCCTAGCAGCTGTGTTTTGGATGAGCTGCAGCAGCTGAATGGTGCAGGCTGGGAGGCCTGCAAGGAGGGGGTTG
Organism: Megalops cyprinoides; assembly: GCF_013368585.1. Lineage (NCBI taxonomy): Eukaryota > Metazoa > Chordata > Actinopteri > Elopiformes > Megalopidae > Megalops > Megalops cyprinoides. The sequence continues at coordinate 23,520,655 of NC_050590.1, read as the reverse complement.
CAGTAGTCCAAGCAGGAGAGCACGGTGGCCTGGACAAGCAGCTGGGTGGAGTAGGTGGTCAAAAAAGGACGAATCCTGATGTTGAAGAGGAGGAATTGACAGGAATGTGTTGTCTGTGAGATGTAGTTGGTGTCCAGCCTGTTGTCTAGGGTGACACCCAGGCTCTTCACAGAAGTGGAGGAAGTTACTGTGGTGCTGTCGACAGTAACTCAGAGCTCTTGAAGAGGAGAGGGCTTGTCCAGTTTAAGCTTGAGGTGGTTGGAGGCCATCCATCTGGAGATGTTGGCTAGGCATACAGATAACGTGGCTTCTCCATAGCAGTACATCTTGGCTGGCAATTCGCTATACAACGTTATAGGTTAATCCAAAACTGGTGTTGTCACTTAAATATTGTCCAACGGAATATTATGAAGCATCAACTATGATTAGCTATTGTACAGGTCGGAATGTGCAGTGAACCATGGGGTTAAATGGAAGCAGGTTATTAAAGATAAGGCAGTTCACACAGAGTTGACAGTTAAGCCTGTGATATAAACAAACCAAAATAAGGCAGCCACATAACCCTTTTAGTGTTACCTTCATTTATAGTCCAGTTAACAATGTTCAGATCCTAGCTGGTAAACTGACCAGACCTAGCCGAAAGTGTACTCCCAAGGCTTACTAGTGAGATGATCACAGGTCACAGGATGAGGCATCTACAGATTTGTATAAGGTGGTGTATCTTCTATGGAACGGCTTCCTTCAGGCAATGAGGCGAAGTGGTCCTGCAGAAACTGGGTAGCCTCGGTGGTGGATTTGAAGAGAAAGTGTCGACCGTTGTAGATTATCTTCAATGTTGCCGGCTAGAGAAGGAATGGCTGCAGACCCAAAGATTCCATCTTTTTCGTGGCTCAGCCATCTCTTTCTGTCCCTTGGTCATCTCCGTACTGTAGTCTGGAAAGAAGAGGATGTTGTCTTGGTGGTGTTTTGTGGGGTGCACTGCCCTGGCTCCTTTGAGTATAGCCTGTCAATCAGCATAGTTTAGCAGTTTGAAGATGATGGTATGCGGTCGTGTGTTATTCTGTTATCTGAATGTGGTACAAACTATAAGCAGATAGTGAAATGAATACCAGCAGCTGAGAGTTAAACTAGACCACCCTTGCACTGAGGAGCAAGGGAGCCTCCTAATTACCAAAGCTGGGTTCCATAGTAAGTGTCTGTGACCAGGTGGTGGTAACAGTCAAAGGTCTTGGCTCTAGGGTACGCGACTACGCCACCTGGGGACTTTCACCCCAAGAAATGCTTACGACTTAGATTCCTAAGATGTAGTACAGAGACTAGAGGGTTCTCACATGCAGGTAAGCTAGCAGAGAAGACAGAGACGTGGTATTTCAGTTAAATACAAAAGTTTATTGAACAAATAAATGAAAAAAAAAAAACATAAACCTGCCCTTATTGCTACAACCTCTTAAACAGGTGGGAGGGTAATAAGGGCAAACAATGCTGCCAGAGGACGGGGTAATGGCTGCCACCAGAGACCAACTATTAAAAAATGTGGGGATGAGTAGGCTGACCGCCGAGGAGGTTACTTTTTCTGGGAAGGGGAGAGACCGACACACCACGCGTGCCCTTGTTCCTGGTGCCTAACACAGACACGTACATATACACACGCACAGCAAATAGTGACCACAGCAAATAGTGAAGTGCACTTTACCACTACAACACTGCATGCAGTGCATGAAGGAGGGTCCAGCGACCCACCCTGCAGACCAGCAGTTACACTCCCTGATAACTATAGAAGGAGAAGAGGAAAAAAGGGGGGACGATTAGAGCCCCAACCAGTTGGTTAAGGGCTAAATACAAAGTTAATATAAAAATGTTGAACACAAATAGTTAAAAAGCAATAAAATAGAAAACACTGGGGCAGCCAGTACGCCTAAAATCTGTCTGCCGATACAAATCACGCACAAACAAGTGGCCAAACACACCAACTCAGGCCACTTGTCTAAAAACCTCGCAAGGCAAAAGCTAACTAAAATTACAGGAGGCAAAGCAGCAGTGGCAAATCTTCCTAAAAATGTAACAAAACAATATTCGTCATGGTTTAGCATTCACATAGCAGTACCGAGTACACAACACACATTACCCCCAATTGCCGCGAGCTGCACACACGGGAAGAGGCAGCCCCTAGTTTAAATTTTAACTCTACGTGCCTTCCGGTTAACGTGAGCGAAACTGGTGCCTACTCAGCGTCTCCGGCACAGACCTAAATTAAAACATTGCCGTTACACACACGCATATTTAAAATACATGATCGATTGTTTGCAACATGGATTTTAATAAAGATACGGGTGCAACAGATTGAATAAAACGCAAATACCTTCAGTGAAGCACATACACCCACCACAGGACGCGTTGGTAGAACCACGAATACCTGTTACTAAACAATTCAATTTTAAACCCATGCGTGAGCACAGCAACGATCTAACGGCAATTGAAAATCAAACAGGGAGCACATACCTTTTCAGCATTGATAGCGTTACGTACCGGAAAGCAGTAAACTAAGGGACTCGAACTGCCGTACCTGACGAAGCGGCCATATATATACACAAACGGGAACCTTGGCTAATTAGTGGTTAGCCCCCCGAGTGCTACTGGGGGCGTGGCCAAGGAAGGAGCTACGGTGGCTGAGAGGCAAACGGGTAACTCTGCCGGTCACATGTCCATAGTAACAAGAGGCTGTTGTATCAAAAATATATTCTTTATTTTCACAGTCAGAGTTTTAAAAAAAAGAAAATAATCACTGTGCCATGGGCAACAATGTGACAATTACATGGAAACCACTAGGGAGACTTTTGCACCAAACCCATGCCAATGCATGGGGCCTGACATAGGGCAACACCAAACTAGGCTCTCATATTATCAGACTGGGCAAAATGGGGGCATAAAGGGCCTATCACGACCAAACTGTGTTTCATGCTACACACTAGACTCGTGTATCAGGTAGCAAGAAAAAGCATCACAAAGTTCATTGTACTCCAGTAAATACAATGGTAAAACCCAGGCCCCGCATTCACTACACATGTGTCAATTTAGGATGCCCCCACTAAGCCCAGCGTACAAACATGTAATTTTGTTTTCTATACTAAAAAAAGATTGGCATATCCTGTAGGAGCCCATATATCAGCCACACACAAGCAACAGTGGCCCAATTATCCCCAAGAATTCACAACAATGCTTAAAATTTGAAGAAACTAAGATAGCCTTGGAAGACAGTAGCCATGCTGATAGTAAGTACAATTATTCCCAAGAGCGATCAGAATGCGCCCTTTAACCAGAGTGCCGTAATCCAAAAATATTTAAAGTATTACCTGTCAATTTTAAAAAACTACATAGATTTTCAATGTGCGAATACCAGCCACGCACGGATAACAGGCCATATCCTTTATCTCCTACAGTGGGAAAAGCAGTGGCAAGCTAGTGGGCCACCTCTCTCATGGTGTCCGTATCGTCACGCAGCAATTTATTTTTTCACACATTGGCCGACTGCGCAAGAAAAGAGAAAAAAGCACAAACGGACTTAAAACAAAGACAATACACTGTACACTGTGTTTCCAGTATTAACTTTTTAAACCATCAAGTTTACTACCTGAGACAGCGATCCTCCCAAAAATCTCCCCTCACTCTCCTGCGGAAGCAGCACCTTGCTAGCGGTGCTTATTAAGCTGCACCTGCTTAAAAGGCACACACCGGCAGCCTCCCACAGCCCGCTCTGCACCCAGCAGGCTCATAGGGTTAAACACACCGATGAATGAGGTCTCACACTGCCTCTCCTGCAGAGCTTCCTTACAAACGCGAAATGCGAATTTGAGTTCTTGTGAGTTCCCACAATGCCAGTGTCAGCTCTCGCTCCCCTCTTATACTCTCCCACCTTCCTCGCAGTCTTAAAGCCATATCGGAAGTATACTCTGTGGGCCCGTTCTATGGCGATATCTTGGCCTTTCAGCGTGGGGATCCATACGGGCAGATGAGCCTTTAAAAAAGCTATGGCATCGCCTCCCTCCTCTCCTTCCTTTAAACCAACCAGGCGAATGTTTGATCGTCAACTTCTGTCTTCCATTTCTGCAAGCTTACTGTTGAAGTCATCCATTTTCTGTGTAATCACATGATCACACCTTCTCTCTGTCAGACCGTGTTGCTGCTTGGATTGAGTCGCATCTGGACTGAACTCGAGCCACAGAATTGTCCTGTTGTTGGATTTCTTTTTTAATTTGGACAATGGACTGTTTTGTGTTATCCAGTTCGATTCGGATGGCATTTATTTGTGATGCTAGTAGATTGTCGATTGTGTGTCTTACAGCAGCCGATATCATTTTATCCAACTCTTGTTCAGCTAGTGCTAGTTTTACACCAGCTAATATGGCAGAGTTTAGCTCTTCCTTTGAGATGTAGCCACCAGGTTCTTTAAATGTCTTCTTTTCTGGTGATCGTTCTTGGTCTCTTTCTCGAACGGCTCGTATGGAGTGACATATTTTACAGCTGGTGTGAAAAGGTTAATGAAAGTGTTTTGGAAATGAAGGATAATATAAAGATTCGCGAATTAGCCAGCGGAGCTCCCTTTCAGGGTTGTATCGCTATCAACAGGTCACGTGATCCCCCCTGTGTGATTAATTATTGAGAAGATTTTGAACACAAAACTTTTCCCTGGACTGTACAATGTTTGTGAGATGATTGAATTGGAAAGTAGCACTGGGAAGTGACCAGCTGTTTCTAGGAGCACCTCTTTGTCATGGGTACACTGCAAATTGTTCTATGCTTGCCAAGATTTAAAATCTTAGATCTGGAAATATGAGATTAATTATTTTGTTTTAAATTGAGTAATTTACTAGTAAAACAAGCTAAATTAGATGGTGTTATCAATTTTTACCGTCCTCTTTCACTAAAAAACTTGTTTCAAGATTCAGTGACACAAACTCAAGTTCAATTGCTTGATTTAAGAATTGCACATTAGGCGTGTTTTAAAAATACATTTTTATTCAATGGCAATGGCCCAGCATGCTTCACCAATGACTGTACAGTCATTGCGCTTCACCTGCCAGGAAATGAAAGAACACTTTGATTTTCACTGCTCAAACTTAGGTGACCCCAGCTTCTTAGAAATTTTATGTCACTGGAAAAGCAAGAGCTATGATCATATTCCAATCTACTTGCTGTTTAATGACAATGTTCAGCCTGACATATGTCATTTTAGACACACAGGGTGAGAGAAATTGGGACATGTCTACAAAATTATTATCATGAACTGCTTATATTACCATTTTACCACTCAATTTACCAGAGTAAAGTAAAAAATCCTGTATTTCATTCAAAACTGCAAAAATATTTTTTTCTTTGGCCTCTTTAGGGCAGTGGAACAAGCTGTAAAAGCAACACTAACATGTAGCTAACAATTGCCTATTAAAAAAGCGTGTACAATATACAGTTTAGAAGAGAGAACCTATGACCTCAACCACAACTCATGATACATTTATATCCCCTGGCCCATTTCTGTGTGCAATAATATCACAAAGATTATATTTTATTGGCACAAACACACTTTCTTTAAAACTAATAGAAAAATATGAGGTGTAATCAATAAGCTCATGCACTAGTTCTGTTGCCTGGACAAGAATGGGCACTGCCACTTCATATGCTAACAAATCTTTATCAAAAAGTTTCATAATGCTGACACTCAAAAGCAATGAAAGAGGCATCTATCACAAAATGTCCTTTATCAATCCAAACACAGGTAACGTATCATCCACATCCGAGATAATCAAAGACTTTCCACTGATGTACTTATTACCATTTAGGATAAGCCATTCACAGAGATGAGAGATTGAATGATGTCGATGGCTGGGGATGGCTTGCCATGAGGTCATCGGAGGTGTGCCCGGTGTGTGAGCCGTATGAGGGACCCCCAGGTTCAGTTGACCCCAGTGTGTGAGGGACCCCAGAGATGGGTGAAGCACAGCGTGAGGGACCCCAGAGATGGGTGAAGCACTGGTGAGTGGGGCACCCTGGGATGGGAGAAGTACGGCAAGAGAATGCGTGAGGGACGCCATGGTGTGTGAAGCGCATGGGCGCACTTCCCGAAGGGGAGGGCAGTGTGACGGAGTGCCGTCACTACGGTTGAGTATGCACTCTGACTGCCATACCAACGAGCCTGGCTCTTTGGTGTCGCGGTCAAAGTTGCATGTTTGGTACCCCGTAGACCCGTGTTCAAGGCCAGGTGGGGTGACTGCTCTTGCCCTTTGCTACACTGATATTTTAGAAATTATTCAATTGTCATAATGTCCTTACTGCGGTTGATTTGACCCATCATTGGATCACACATCTAAAATGTGCATTTGGCCCAAAAGTCACGTATTTCTTTATTGACCAAATAAAACATTTGTGTGCCGAAATGAAATTAGTACTCAACCATTTTTTACCTGTCAATTGACATCCACCAAAAGGATGCACAGAATAGCAGACTACCACATTTCTAAAACTCCATTAAAATGTCACTGCTTTCCTTCAGCTTTTATTGTCTTTAAGACTGTGGACAAAGAGAAAGGCAGACTGTAAACAAGTGTTGCAGCTTACTTCTGAATACTTCTGGGAAGATGATGGGTGTACCCTAGGCCTGCACGATATGAGGATAATCTGCAATGTGTGATAACATTGTTCAATATTGCGATGACGATATGACTTACGACAAATAAACAAATATTGAAGTGTGCATATTAGCTATACAGGAAATATGTCTTCCTGCTTTAATAGGTACACTGCTAACATAAACCCCAAACATTGAATAGCCTATGCCCACTGAATAAAGAATGAAATAAATTATTTTGAACATGCTTTTATTTAACAAATTGCACATTAATACCCAACCAATTAAACAGAACATTAACTTAAATAAGACATTATAACTATAAGAAATTAAAGTTTAATTTCCCCTGCTCCCTTTAAAATATTTTCTTCTAAACTTTCCAGAGGTGCCCAAATTCTTTCCTATGAAGGGCCAAAAATTAATCTGGATGGAGGGCCTGCAGGCCAAAAATAAATGTTGATGTTATGTGAAATTACATTACATTAAAATGTATTATATTTCATAGAAAATTAACATTCTAAATCTAAAAGCACTTCTCTTTAATATTCTTACACAGTAATTTTATTAATTTGCATAGATGATTGTCAATAAGATAAAACATCCATATGCTTCTTTTTGGGAGCATAAACATATTTAAAAGGAAAGACACCTTTCTGACAGAAAGTACATGCAACTCAAGGTGCTTTAGAAAATTAAGTTGAAAATAATATGAGAATAAAGTCATAATTTAATGAGAATAAAGTCATAATATTTCAATTTCCTCCATGTCCGTGTGGTTCTTTCTTCAGAATAGACACAGTTTTTTGCAGTCTTTTCAAAGTCCTGATAATGTGGTGCTGATGTACCAAAAGATTAAGTATTTCGTTATTTGTGAAACCTATACTCAAGTATAATTTCACAAGAAGCTCAATGTTCCTCATTTTAACGCAGGGGGCAGGCTGCTCTTCTGGTATTTCCCCTACAATACACAATAACAATAACACATAGCCTACAATTATGACTTTATTATTGTAATATTATGACTTTTTTCTTGTAAAATTACAACTTTATTCTGGTAATATTACGACCTTATCCTCGAAATCTCAGATTTTTTTTCCCTCAATGTGGCCCTAATACTCTGTTGTACATAGACACGCTTCTTTAGTGCATTTTATTTCCTATTCAACCAGCACTTGCTACGCCCCTGCCCCTTTCAGCTCATTGGTGGAACATCAGTTTTAAGGGGTGCCTCATATCAACCGGAAGAATGTGGCGGCAGGAGCACATAGCTCATGGCGGGCCAAAAGAAAGGGAGCTTGGGCCCCAAATTGGGTGGCTCTGATAGGTCAAATGTTCGCATGCTGAGTGTGAATGCATAGCGCATGTAAATAAAAAGATTTTTCTTATTCATCGGCTTTCAGGCAGTCTTTTGCGATGTGATTATTGCGATGATGATGAAAATATGATTTATCCGTCAGCACTAGTGTACCCGACACTCTTAATTCTAATAAGCCTTTTAAACTCCTGAATTTTGCCCATTTCTGATGATGATAGACAAACAGGCCAGTGAGGTAGTGATGCAGAGTTTCATTTTTAAGCCAGTATTGGCCGCTGCAATGACTTGCTAATATAATTGTGTATCCCAATGGTATACATTGCATGTTGTAATCATACGTATGATGTTTCTCTTATATGTATGATTTCTCGTCCCTGCTGCTGGTGCAAAAGTGTTTACATTGAAATGTCTGTCCCTGACTCTCCTGTTGTATCTGTTTTAGCAGGCCAGGACAGTCTAAAGATGGAGGCGAGGCATTACAAAACACTCAGCAACATGTACAACAAACCCAACCAAAGTGACATTGCTCAAATTTTGGACCTCGAGTTTGACGGGCCTTCATTGATTCAGATGCAACAAGGGAAGACGACAGTCATAAAAATCTTTGAGGCATATCCGTGCTTCAAAGACCCTCAAGATGTAAGTTTCTTAACTTGCCTCACTTGAACTCTTGTGTGCTTGTTTCTGCACATGCTGTGTTGTATCAAGCCTGCACAGTAGGGTAACTGTAAGCACAATTTTGTCAAAGGCAATGGATGAGCTGCGTCGCATTCTGGGTGGTGCCAACCGCAAATACATAGATAAAACAAAGGGAAGATGGGAAGACTTTTATGCCAAGGTGCAGTTCCATGGCGTGTGGAAGAAGGCCCTGAAACCCCCTTTCCCCTTGATTCTGCGTGGAGGTAAATTGCTGTTCCATATACCAAATTCACTGTAATTCACGACTGGTATATGTGGCCAGCTTGTGGGCCTAATGTTGCCATTTTTTTGGTCCCATAGTGGATTTCACCATCACCCTCTTGACAGTACTCCTGTTACTTTTCCCCTCACCAACTCCACCTCCAAAGCGGCTCGAGAATGCCAGTGAAGCACTGCTTCATATCCACCTTATGTATTGAATGTTCTATCTCCCATGATACATTGTGGCTCAACGGACACGTATGGTTTCGTATTTCCGGTCGATGTGTTGTTTACGTCGAACCTGTATGAAGGTTAGCGGCTAGCGCCTGTGGTGAGAGGCACTTTCAACTTCATTAAGCCTTGAAGATGGCACATAAACTGTGGTTACACACCACCAATGAATTAATTAGCGATAGACGTGATATCGGAGGTCAGCTCATTAGTGTTCCGCACCCTTCTAATCTAGCGAGATGGGTTGATGATATGAGGCTATGGCCAGCAGTCAGCTACATTGATATCATCAACTACTTTGTCCTGTCTGAGGGAGTCGATGGTGGAGAACTTCGCAACTACAAAAGTACTGAGGCATACGGATGCTCTTGTATTGCCGGTTTAGGGAGGTCATGCAGTCATGTAGCAGCTGTTCTGTGGAAGGTATGGATATAATATTGTAGCTTTATATATTTCCCTGTATGAATTATAAATAAAATGTACATAACTGAGACATTGCTCTGAGGTGCTGAATAAGATGATACATTGGCCATCAAAATAGGTTCCCTTGCTGTATTGTTACAGATTGAGAATGCAGTGATCACTGGAAAAACAGGGCTTGCTTGTACCGATACGCAGCACAGGTGGAATGAAGGGACAGTCAGAAATCTTGAGCCAAAACCACTCCGAGACATCAGATTCAGCCACCACAGGGCAGGGAGCGAATTTGACAACAGTGTTTTGCAAGCACACCCTCTACCCCCCACCCCACGGTATCTGTCTCATTCTGAGTTTAAACAGCATGTTGATCGTGATCCAGCACAACCACTTTTCCTACTAAAGAACTGTCTGTTGGGCAAGTGCTACAACATTAATCCTGTTGCCCAGCCCAACCTTGCAAACATTGCAATTGATGCCCGGTTACTAGGACCGCATCAAACTCACGACTGTTCTGACATTCTCTGTAAACCATGCAAAGCCTTCTATGAGTTGTTTGTGCAGGTGAACAACACACAGGCATCTAGGTTGGAGACAAGACAGCAGAGTGCTTCAGAACCCTGGCACACTGCGAGAAAATTGAGATTAACAGCAAGCTCTGCTAAAAAGGTTCCATCAAAAGCATCCACCAACCCTGATAAATTTCTGGCAGAGCACCTGTACCCCTCATTTCGTGGTAACTACGCCACAAACTATGGAAAGGAGAATGAGGTGGTTGCCTGCAACATTCTTAAAGAGCAGGGCATGAACATTACACACAGAGGGATTGTTGTTAGTGAGAAAGAGCCATGGCTGTCCGCAAGTCCAGATGGGGTGATCGACTCCTCTGTTCTTCTGGAAATAAAATGCTCAGTCCCCAACAAGCTCTATTCCTCCCTCTTGGATCAACTTACCCAAAATGGCAGTGATGTGAAGGTAATAGATGGAATACCACAACTACAAAAAACAGGCATTCGCAGATACTACATGCAGGTTCAACTGGGCATGTTTTGTACCGGCCTTAGGATGGCTAAATTGTTTATCTGGAGCCCAAATGACACCATTTCATTCTCTGTACCATTTGATGAGCTCTATATTATGGAGAGGGTAGCACATCTGAAAAGATTTTACTTTTCAACAATGTTGCCTCAGCTTGTCAATGAGTTTGTTGGTCAGCGACTGAATCTGCATAGCACATATGCAAACATAATGAATTCCTAAGGACTGCTCAGACACTAAAATCTCATAACAAGAGCACCCTCTCAATCAGTTTAATTGTTTTAAAAAATGAAATGTTAAAAATATGAAATTATTAAAAAAAACACTATGCTTCACTAATATTTACACAACTGCAATCAAACATACTTTAAACATGTTGAAATATGAACATATGACGTATATTAAAGATTTCATTGATTTAAAATATTTATGTAACAAGATATTAATAATTACCTAAATGTTATGAATATACATTGAATGAATATGCATTACACAACTGCAATCAAACTTACTTTAAACATGTTGAAATATGAACATATGATGTATATTAAAGATGCTATTGATTTAACATATTTATGTAACAAGATATTAATAATTACCTAAATGTTATGAATATACATTGCAAAACAATTTTTTTGCAAAATAACAGGGGTAATCACTACTGCTGCTGCTGCAATGACATGGGCCAACTAGGCCCAGCTGACAGGGAAAGGGAAAACAACAGGGATGAAATAAGGAGGGAGGCTGTAAACACTGCAGTCAGTACAAATGTGTTTGTAACGATTTGTCAAGGCAATCACAATGGTTATTCACCAATGAGGTCATCTCTTAAGTTGGCTAAGGCAGCACAGATGCGGAGGATTTTGTCCATTTTCGGTGACATATTTATGGGTACTACCTGAGACAAGATCTTGTAAACTTTTAATCGCCTAATTGCTCGTTCAACGTGAATTCGAACAATTGCGATTCTTCGTGTGCTGGTAACCTGTTCCTCTGTCAACTGACCACCACCTTTGGTGAAAGCAGGCAGAACCAAGTTCACTCTTCTTTCAAAGAGAATGTCCCGAATTACAAAGCCTCGATCTGCCATGACTTCATCTCCAGGCCTTAAGTAGTCCAGGATACCAGAGTTCATGGTAATGTACTTGTCACTGGCGCGTCCTCCATAGGCAGATGATATAAACATGATTAATCCACATGGGGCAACAGCAACAAGGTACTTGATTGTGTTATGGGAATAATAATGACTATAGGACTCCTCTCTAGAGTCAAGATTTTTGGGCTTCTGCAAAATGCTTTCACTACAGTCAATGACACAGGTGGTATTTGGGAAAAATTTCTGAAATGAAGCCGGCATTGTTGCCTTGATGGTTTCTCTTGGTAGCCAGACAATAAGGGGTCGCAAGCCTTCCTCCATTTTATCAATCCAGTGTGTGATGATTCTACTGGCAACACTCTGTGACACATGGAACTGTCTACTGAGGTCTCCCAGCACACGGTTTAATTTCAGTTTCATGATTGTCATAAGAATTTGATCACGCACTGATAGAGCTAGAGTCCCATTTCCAAACCTGTCTAATGTTGACACAAGAGTGTTAAATGTGTCAAGTGGGAGGCCAGTGTATAGGTATGAATCAGCATCACTCTGGAGCATGAAATGGCTGAAGTCTCCAGATTGTGTTGCTGCATCCGTAACCACATGATTCTGTATTGGTGCGTCCACTCCCTGGCTTCTCGCATAACTGTGGTCCCAGAGTGAAGGGTCTTCCCATTGTGTGACAACAGTCTTGTGTGAGGACTCTGGCACCTCAGGAACTTCATCCTTCTGACTCGCCTCCTCTGCTACTGCTGTAAAACATTGCACACTCAGATTAGTTCACAAACTTCTACACCATGTCACCCATGTTGTATTACATTAAGCTGCATTAGATGTTAACAAAAAGACATTTAAAAATGGTTAATCCATAACAGTGTTTAATGGTTCGGTGCACATTTCTGACATTTAAGAGGTGAGTAAATAGTTGATAACAATGCAACAAATTGCTGATGGCAATTGTACTTCAAAGCCAATAACCATGCGTTGTTGTATCACTACTAGTATTACTACTACAGCAGTATATTATTCTCAACTACACCATAGGTTTGACTGCTACAATAATATGTTTGTAACAAGTGAGCGAGGCTCCAAATGTAATGAACAGCCAGTAAGCAGCAAAATCTTAGGATGGCTACTCTGTAGTTGGGTTTATAGCGATAAAACAACACAGTTTTGTAGCCAAGACCGTATGCCTGCCAAGCCAAGTGTAGCCATGCTTAATATATTACCGCTTTAAAACTACTATATTGTTCGCAAAAATGTAGATTACATTGCTGCTGGCATCGCACATTTACATTTACGTTTGAGAGAAGCCAGGAAGGCTGACAGCTAGGCAATACTGGTAAACAACTGGAGCCGACTGTCGCCAACTAGCTAGCTGCGTTAGCAGAAAACAGTCGCTAACTGGTTTAGCTCCTATACTGATATTCACTTACCTGATGTTTCCCCATGAACAATTGGCCGCCTCTTCTTATGTACAGGTCTCTCGTAGCCAAGAAAGAGTTCGGGATTTGGATGTTCATCAGTGGGTCGCTTGTTCACGGAGTGGTGCGAGCAAACGTACACCTTCTTTGGAGGATATTTTAGCCTTAGCGCCGCAAGCCATTCCAGGCGCCTACTGGCTGGCATGGAATGTAGAGAGTACGGTGGTGGACAAGGGCACTCTCTCCTGGTTACTCTGTGTGAGTAACACTCTGCTTCCATAAAATCTCTGATCTTTCTGCTGTTGTTACTGCAACCAACAACGAACAAGTAGAGCCTGAACTCATGTTGCCTAGTATGTCGCTACCAATGACGTCCAGTTCAGTGGTCGCTACAGCGGTGACCGGCAATGGGAAACCGGAATGGTCGTCATGGCGCCACACATTGTTACACCGCACATAAGGTGGATATGTGTGCTCTGTAGTGTAGCTTTATTGCTGTATTTTATAGTAGTCTACCCTATTAAATCTGTATTGTGTAAATCACTCAGAATAAGAGCTAGCAATAATTAGACACATATTCTGATAAGACCAAAAGACCTGACAGCCAGTCAAATCTTTCCCGAAGAAAAGACAATGAAATGACAATTGACTCCAGACCATATGGATTTCATTATTTTTGCCCATTTGATCATCTGCTTTGTATTGAAACAGAAATTGAAAGTGTTTGTACAAGAACTGTATTAGTTTATTGAAAGTTTATTGAGCCTAGATTGTAGCCTATATTCTAAAAATGGGCTTAATGAATGTTCAAACAATATAAACAATTTACAGTACATGAATGTTTGGTGAACTGTTTAACATTTGTTTTGATTTTGTAATTATTTATTTTTTTGTTTTATCAAAATAGGTGCTGTATTGGCAAACTTTGAAATACCTTCTTGTCTGGCTGCCTTGAGCCTCTGTTTCAGGGATCACCATGGGACAAAGCTGGTCACCAGTGGATGGACAATGTGGCCATTGAAGACTTCCCTCCATGCCTCAACAACATTATTCATCATGTTTGTGTTATCCACTGCCCCTATTTTCTGGTTGTAGTGCAGAACACAAGTGGATGTGACTTTTTACTCACCCAACAGATAACCCACCTTCCCTGTGGCCAACATGGTTGTTGTGTGCATAGTGCTAAGGAACAGGACATGCCTTTCCTTGTGGCTCTTCACTCCCAGCTATTGGCTGTTCTCCCTGCGCTCCATTTCCCCCTTCTGCATCTTACTGTGACTGAATGTCAGCACTTTCCTGTTGGGAGGCCCCTGTGTCGTTAGAGAGGAGACGCTGGAAGAGTGTGGGGCCGCTGTACCATTTGTTCACATACAACATGTGGCCCTTCCCAAGGTGGGGAGCCAGCGTTGTCATTACCACAGACCCAGAGAACTTAAGCCATGATATTAGATGTCAGCGGTGGATCCTGTGTAGACAGTGATGTTCTGTACAGAGTGTCTTCATGTTGCACAAAAAACGACTCCACACCTGTGCCTTTTTTTGTTCAAGCAGTGAACTCAAAATAACTTGCATCAGTTTCTTTCTGCAAACTGCAGCCTTGACAGCATGACAGCACCCATTTCTTGAGTGTATTAGTTTTATAAGTACCACTGTGATCTTTTTCTCTTGATATGAATTGAGGCTATACTTTAATCAAAGTTCTAATTTCAGAAAAAAAAAAAAAAAACACTGTAGAGATCAATTTTGAGTCAACTTGTTGAACTCATTATCTCATTGTTTGGAAGCTGGTAAAAGTCATATTTGTCTTCAATGTCTTGAGGGAATGGTTTGCTTTTATATTCTCTGTGTTCAAAAAATGACAGAATCTAATCCAGTCTGGTATGTTCCTGCCTTTGGATCATCAGTTTACAGTTGAACAAAACTTTCATGCATACCATACTGGTATGAATTGTCTAAAGACACCTTTGTTTTTTTCCAAATGGGTGAACAGATACAGTACATTAGCATTAGATATCAAAACAACTGGAAATCTCACATTAGTCTCAAAGGAAACTCTAGGCCTAAAGAGGAGTTATAGAATAGGGTTGAGGACAGTTTGAGTGTGGTATTATAATATATTTTTTTCACAAGACAACACTTAGACCCAATCATCCAAAATAGACAGGCAAAAGAAGGATTTTAATAAGGGAAACTAATACCTGGGAGGAGATGATGAGGAGATTTTTCAGGATCTGCAGGGACCAGACCTGCCCGCCACTGATGTTAAACACCTTGCTATCAACAGCTTAGAAAAGCTTTGACTTAACCACCACACATTTGTATCTTGATGCATGCATTCGTAATATAGGCTACCCTGTTTAAAAATCCCATCTGGCCATTGATCCATTCTGGCATCTATTTTAATGTTTATGTGCTAGATGCTTTTGTAATTAGCTAAAGAAAGAAAATACACTTTTCAAAATCTAATTGCTTTTGACACCCCCAGTAAGTAAAAAACTGAATGTTAAATGAACCTACAATGTGATATGATTTGCTTGTGTCAGGAGCTGTGAGACGCCTCACCACTTACCCTGATTGGTTGGGTGTAACAACCGTAAAAGACTTCATTAACGGTAATGTAATGTAATACAATGTAATGGTAATTCATAAGTTGTACATATACAACACAGCGTTTACCATTGATGCTATCCCTCCGGTCAAACCACACCAACCCCACTCACAGGGACCATCCACACTACAGGTAAGCTTACCTGTAAGCTTAACACTTCACATGCATTATAGCTTTCTTTAGGGCTAGAGTAAAGGTTCAACACTGTAAGAGACACAGCAAGGTAAAGCACACCACACTAACATACAAATAAGGCTTGTCTACCCCCTGAAGGAAAATCCCCACATACAGTATTCCCTGACTGCGAAGAAAGAACTCCATCCACCACATGACAAGACAAACACTACATGAAAAGAAAAAAGAAAGACAGTGTCTCCCCCTGGCAAAAACACTGTCCAGGTCAAAAACAGTCAAAATAAAAAGGCTGTCCCAGGGCTGCTGTCACAACCTGCAACTTCTACGCCTCTCCCCAGTCACTCCTCTCCCATTTCTCTCACTCTTTTTTAGGGGCCGCCACCAGAAGCCATTGCTGCCTCCAGCGTGAGCCTACATGTAAGGGAAGTGAGCCATTGCATGAACACCCCAGCTTATTTCTGCTGTAGCTTTTTAGCCAAGTCTGATAACAGTGTAAGTATTATAGTGTAAATTAATACCACGTCGCTTCAGCTGTGAAAAGTGGCAAACAAAATTCAGGGCTACCTTCTTGCGTAGCTACTATAGCAACTCTTTTTGACAAAAATGGTATTAAGAGGTAGGTTGAAATTGAAATGAAACACAGCTGTCTAAGGAAAAGCAATTCTTGAAGTACAAAAGAGTATAACAGCAAGCATAAATATATAATCACTCCCACAGTCTAAGCTAGAGCCTGACCAATAAATCGGCGTACCAATATTATCGGCTGATATGAGCTAATTGCAGATGTAACCTATGTAAGTCGCTTTGGATAAAAGCGTCTGCTAAATGAATAAATGTAAAATGTAAATGTAAATCTGTATCGGTGTTTATAATGGCCGATAAATGACAATTAAAATAGAAATGGAGAGACAAAGATGGATCCTTCAACCATGTTATGAGTGTTGTCGTTGTCGTTGCAGTTGGCAACATACGTGTTTGGAATTCCACAAATCACAACAATCAGCTGACCCAAGTGTGGCAGAGCCGAGCAGCTTGTGAGTAGCTCATGTGAGCCCTGTGTAAAGCCTGTGGGGGTAGCGGGTAGCAGGTAGCTGACCTGGTTAACTAGCGTTGTTGCCGACAGGCTAGAGGCAATTTACCTTCAGCTCAACTGGCAACAACGCTGGCCGTAAGGGGTTGGCAGTGAGCAGCGAGAGCCCAGGTTCAAAACTGGCTCCCTCGCTGACCCACGTAACATCTAGTTAAATACGCAACGCAGGCTACACCCATTACATAAGCAGAGTCGAGCAGAGTAACCCACAACATAGATCATCTGTGTTCATGGTAAGTTGATAATTGTCACGTGAGATACATTACTTAAATAATAATAAATATCCACTATCACTTCTCCTCTTAGCCTAAAAAAGCCTGACAACATTCATGTCAGCCATGCCTGGTTTTGCTGCAGTAACGTGAAAGCCGGTACTGTCAGTCAAACATCAAAATTACATTTAACGTTACGGTAGTTGAGTGGTGTAGGCTAAGCTGTTGACAAACTTGATTGTAGGTTTATTTATGAAACAGTATGGCAGTTCTAGCGAGTAAACAAACAACAGTCCTATCATTTCTCCCTCATCACTTCTAAAATTTCTCTGGCAACATCGCTTACAGCAGCTTATAACACTCCATTGCTAAATTAGGTTACCCACAAAGCTAGCTAATGCCATGTTTATCAGTGGAAGACCACTAATGTTAATGAGCGGTTAAACTATAGCTGTTAACTTAGTCTGCCTAAATGAAGCAATGGTAAATATATTTACGATTCACATGTCTGTAGTTACAGTCAGTGCATTGGAAATTATTAAACCAGAGGGGACATGTAAATAAATGTGAGCTGAACAAGTATCTAACATGACTTGGTAGCCAAAGTTATCTAGCTTCTCTTTCAAACAATATTGACAAAATTGACCACTTTCCGATCTTCACAGAGAAAGGAAGATGCAGGCTGTGTCTAGATGGACAAACAACAATAAGCTGCAAGAAATGTTGTGGCATTGTCACCAGTAAAAGCCCTCGCAACTGCTTCCTCATGTTCCATCTCAAATAAGAGGGGAAAAATGGAAAATTGAGAGGAAACCAATCCTGAACATGACTATTTACCTTTAAGAATATGATGTTAATGAATGAACAAAATATTGAAAACGTGAGTTTTATGACAAAATATTAAACGTTTGGTTCCATGAATGCTGATGTTTTAAATGAAATGTGTTGAATGATGAAATTAATATTTCTAAGAAAAATATATTCAGACAGATTTCACAGTTTTAGATATTTTAATTAAACATTATTGGAGGGGGACATTTCATGTTTTGTTGTGAATACTTCATAGATGTGGTGTTGTATGTTTTTGGCAGCTTTTATACCCTGATAGTGCAACGTATTCTGGGAGATACAATTTGTAAAATCAAAAATACATACAGAAATTGAGCTTTTCTTTTTGAACTGTGTTATTTAAGGCCAAATGAACTAAAAAAACAAGCAAACTAATTACAATAATAACTACAGTTACTACTACTAACTACAATAATAACTATACTTATTATATTATTATATCGAAGTCATTCCACATTTGTACAAAATAGCACCTGGTATTGATAGAACACAAGTGAGTGAAATTAGTTTTTGTCTGTAATGTTATCTTTTAAAATGACGTTTAAAAATGTTACTTTCATCCCGGCTCTCCCCTAAGTAGCCTAACGTTATTATCCCTTTTGCACGTAACTTATTTTTATGCGATGTAGCATGCTGTTACGTTACACAGCTCGTTATGTTTTCATTT